>NC_137000.1:3484130-3541630 GCF_032717465.1 Coenobita brevimanus | reverse complement strand
TTTTCGATGATTAATATAATGATCAAATGTTTAGTTATATTTATCATAGCCAGTGTACGAGTATGTTATGTGAAACGAGAAAATATCATCTGACCTTGGGATGTTATCAAACACAGTATCTCGGTGACAAGTTGCTTAAAACGGAGTTAAACCTCTGTCCTCACGTACAGACATGCTCATATATATGCATACACACATACATACATACATATTTATAGGCAGTGTTCGATGCTTGCATGAGTTGGCTTTTTTTTTTTTTTTTTTTTTTTTTTTAGTTAATTTCCAAGCCGCAGGATTTCCTAAAGTTTCTGCCAAGTTCCTAATTTTTGAGTTCCTTTCGTTAAACTTGATCTACCTTTATCTTGCTCTTCGATCAATGGCTGTTGCATCCACTACTCCAGGTGTCTACAACTCTTCATCCAGTTATTCATTCATACTTTCTTTAGGTCCAAACTATTTTAACCTACTTCTCACTTCCCTAACACTGTCGATATCTATGTGTCCTTTAACCCCCTTCAGTTCGATAAGGCTCTTTATATTTTATTTCTCCCTCCCACCAGACAATCGTTTTCCATCAAGGAAGGGTCTTAAAGAGGTACGGAAAGTAGTTAAAGGAGGCTATATCTAATTCCACCTACAGTACGAAAAGCCCCCTTTAGGCTGAATAAAATCGTCTTGATGTGACAATAGTATAATAAAAAATACGTCATCTGACTGAAAGAGGTTAATTTCGCACATGATGTTCTGCCCCTCAGGTTGACACTGCACATCCCCCTCACTCTTCTCTGTTCAGCACGTTGATTTCTGCGAACGTCTTCTCTCTTCGCTGCCCATGTTTTTACTAAGTTACAATGTCACGTTATGTACACGTGGAGCATAAAGAACAAATCTCTCTAGCCCTTTCAATATGATGAGGTCTTTGTCTTCGTTACCGCCAGAATATTTTAGTTACAATAGGAGACACTTTCTTTAACTAAATAATCTGGACATAATAGCCATTAATCTTTCGAGGCGATGACGTATTTTATATTTATACTTAGTACCATCAAAACGATTTTATTTGACTGTGGTAAAGAAGTGGTTAATAAGTTCAAAAAAAAAAAAAAAAAGTCTCCACGTCCAATATCTTGGAGCAGTGAATAGCCTGTATTATCTCAGGGAGGCGGTGGCGCAATCGGTAGAGAGGTGGCCTGCAGTCGTACCGGGCCCAGGTTCAAATCCCCCCTAGGGCGGGGAACAGTTTAAGTATTTGAATTTAATAAAATCAGACTTTATTGATCTACAAGAAGACCAGCCGAGATGTCATAAAAATACCCCAGCTACTATCAATACACCAGTTCTGTATGAGACAGCCCTAGCATATATTCGATATGGACGGTGGGTGTTAGCACCGAAGTGGTGACATGTAGAGGTGAATGGTATGTAGTAGGACTACCTGGCCTTGGGACAGGCTGTGAAACCTATACCCAGAGTCGGACACAAAACACACACAACCCCCCCCCCATCTCCACAACCCTCCCATTTCTCTGTATATATATATATATATTTCTTTCTTTCTCACCTTTCTCTTGAAGACACATGGGAAGGTAACTCGGAATGCTCTCCTAAAGTTTTGGTGCATAAGTGCGTAGATGACTGGGTTGACGGCGGAGTTGGTGTATATCATGTAGTGCGCCACGGAGAAGAGGGTGTGGTAACTCTGATGGAAGACAGAGGCAGAGTAAGGAAGGGGAGGGAGGCAGTGGAAGCAGCGGGGTTGCTGCAGGAAAAGACACAGTAATAAATGAATAAATAAATAAATAACATCTTACTCCCACATTTTGTTACAAGGAAAGGTCGCATAATCAGATCAAGCCAGGCAATTTTGATATGATATGGACCATACTTGCTGGAAGTGTCAAGGGTCAGACAAGAATGAAGTAATCGGATTTGAGAGCAATTGGTCGAAGGTCAAGATCAGAGGGTATGGTCAAATATTTGGCTTTTGGGTCAGTTGGTGGGTGTCAGTGTTGCTTCTCTGGGTGCTCCTTTTTCATGTACGGAGTATTTTATTATTTTTTTTTTTTGACTGTGCAGGGATAGGAGAGCGAATAAAAACTGAACTGGAAATCGAGAACATCGTTAGGAGACGACGTGTATAAGATAAAACAATATAAACGACTGAAGGAGAGCAAGATATAAATACATGCATGGAAGGAATACCAAGAGAAAAGTAAAAGGTAGGAAGGGAGGAAGGCGAGTGAGCAGGAAGCCGGAAATTGAAGAGATTAAAAGGGGCAAGGAGGAGGGAAACGAGAAAATTTATGTCCATTCTAGGTAAAGGAAGATAGCGTTAGCCAGACCCCAGCTTTCAGTCAGGAATATTTGTCTGAAATTAACTCAGCCCTTTCGCTTTTCACTTTCCTCAGCAGGCTAATGTTCCTCAGCCGAGAGAGGCTTGGTAATGTTTCTCTGCCCATAGATTGCGTGTGTGTGTGTGTGTGTGTGTGTGTGAACTTACCATCTCCTTCTTGTCGCTTAGGTAGTGTCCTGAATCGTCTATGAAAATTCTCTTGCCCACTGTAAGGATCTGGAAGGGCAACCAGCCCACGGTAAAGGCTATCACCACTGCGAACATCATCCTCACCACACGCCGCTTCATGTGCACCAAGCCAGGATGCTCTGCCAGGAGAATCAAACACACAGAAAAATCAGAAAGTCAGTTCTATGAAAGCCTCTCCTCACTGGGGCTAGAATACGATACATTCTGATGCAAATTTGTTCGACTACGAACGTTGGAAGAAAAAATAATAATGGCAGAAGACTCTGATTCACTGGACCATGTTTTGAGCAAGCCACTTCTCATTGACATCTACATTATCTCTGGCAGGGAAAGATGGCTTTCTCAGAGAGAGACCCACCGAAAAAGTAGTGTTTTTTTCTCATTATCAACTAAGCCTACACAATTAGGTAATTATAATCGAAATAATTCCAGTTCCATCTAGTCGGTGAACAGGCCCAAAGTCAAATGACACCAGGATGCTTTGGCAGATCAATACATGATTATTCAGAAACATAGCTCCAAAAATCACATATTTATGCTTCTTTGCATAGATAGCATCAGCAAATTTCAAGGATGAAATCATGTCGCCAACATAAATTTAACTCTCATATATAGAACTTAAGAATCATTCATCGCTATCTTTGTTCTGGTGTGCTTGGAAGTGTTGTGTTAATATATATATATATATATATATATATATATACATATATATATATATATATATATATATATATATATATATATATATATATATATATATATATATATATATATATATTCTTTGTCAAAGATTATGGCATGGTAAGTAAATCAGTGCTGTGTCAATAAGGCCACGGGCAGTGAGTGTATCCTCATCATAATTCAGAGTCAAAAATTAGAAAAAATTACACTTATGAATGTACCTCACATAAAAAAAAAATAATAAAAAAGACGTATACAATCCCCGGTAACCTCACCTTTGTTGGTATTCAGCTTGAAGGAGTCGAGTTTGAAGCATATAAAGATAGTGGTGTAGCAGATGACCATGATGATGAGGGGCAGCCAGCAGAGACCGATGATGGTAACTGCCCACCACACTCTCATCTTATCGTCATCCTCCCCGCACGTTCTCTCTGTCATGTCCGCCCACACCCGCTCCTGCGGCGGTGACCCACTTAGTCCTGACCCTTCCACACCCGTCGTATTTACACTTTTAGTCCCACATTAAATTATAATCCACCCCAATAAGAAATTCTATCAGTCTATGCTCACTTCTTTCCATATGGAGCATAATCGCATAAGACAGCCCAAACATAACGATCATCGAGAAGATGTAAACCATCAGTCTTAAATCAACCATTGTTTATCAACCTGTAAATTCTCTTGACTAGGGTAATATCTCCAGATCAAGTATTTAGCCAAAACAATCAGGATTAGAGTGGAGGTTAGCAGCAGCAAAAAAAAAAAAAAAAAAAAAAAAAAAAAGGAAAAAGAAAAGAAAGGAGAATGACATACTCTGGCTGAAAGTCTTAAGAGGACATCACGACTGCTGTGAAGCAAATTCCGTATCGAAACCCGAAAAGCAAATTTTGAACATTACAGAAAAGGGACGTTACTTAACTGTGGTTTAATAGAACATTAGTATGAAACAGGTCCTCGCTATTAGGTCTCTTCGTGATCCTCCAAAGCACATCACTGACTCTGACTTTGTTGATTCTTGGCATAATAATATATATAGACTGGTGGAACTGACAAGAGATCGAGCTCGCTGGCTGGATGTTGTGAGGAGAAGTGCATGATCAGGGATTTGGCACCCCTTTTTTAACGTGGCAGCGTCCGGACTGACGTTTGTGTGAAGCTTTAGAACGTGGTGAAGGTATTTTGGCGTATCCGATAGAGCCAGGATTCCGGGGGCTTGAATGATGAGTGAATGGAAGCGTGGTCCATGGGATTGGGCAAATTTTGGCAGTCTGGACATTGCTACTCCTCACCCTGCCCTAGGGTGGGAATGGTAATCCGGATGATGATGATGACTGGTGGAACATAGACGTATTATTTTTTTTAACGCCAAGTCTCTAACTGCAAGGAATACCTTCATATTAAAATCCAGGATTTATACTTCAGGCCAACATACAACTTTTATCTAAAAACAGTACGTCATTCACAGTGCTCTTCTTTAGATACATGCTTTAAGTCCACAGTATGATGAAGGAACTCATTTGGAACTATCGAGTTAAGTGCACACATTTACACAGACATGCACTCTTGCCTGCACGTGAAATAAAGGAATTTTTCAGTGACACATGAGTGTTTTCCTTAAAAAGGCACACAAGCGCTAAGTTGTGGTACTTCTTCCTACAACTCACCGAGTAAATTCGGTAAATAGCAAAGGGCACTGCGAGGACAGCTGACGCCACCCAGATGACAAGAATGATGGCAATGGACTGCCGTTTCTTGAGATGTTGATGGAAGGGTCGAACCACGCCCAGCATACGGTCGAAACTGATGACCGCAAGAGACGTGACACTCACCAGCATGACCAGCACTGCAAGCCGGTAGAAAGAAGTTTAAAGTTCCATATACAAAGCTATTTAAAAATATATTTTTTTGTCACCTATTCTTGACTTCAGGATGATTTTACATGGAACTACTTACCCTGAATAAATCCTTCCATGTAGCACCAGACCTGGCCTAAGACCCACAGATCATGAGTGTCGCGGATGGTGAAGAGGACGGGTCCAGCCAGTGAGGTGAGGAGATCAGCCACCGACATGTTGAGAATGAAGTGGTTGACGGATGTGCGGAGGAGGAGTCTGTTCCTGGCCAGGATAATGATGATGGCGAGGTTACCAAACAATCCCACCATTAACACCAGCACAGTGTAGCTCCACCTCACACCCAACTCCCATTGCTCAGGAGTTGTTAGGTTTGTCTGATCTGTGAAATTATAGTCCCCGAAGCAGACAGTGAGGTTTTTACTGGTGGTGCAACAAGTGTTGTTACACACCATCTTAGTCTGCAGGTGCCTCACACCCTTCACTATAATCCGACTCACGTTGTTTATCATGCTACTCATATTCACTGCAAAGAAAATATTTATAGTAATTTCAGTCAACTTGCACAGCACGTATAGACTGATTCAGGATCCACGACAGTAAAAATGACTGTGCATGCCTTTCCTCATCATTAGTGAAGTGACTAGCACTGAGAAGCTGCTGAACCCCCGGAGATTACATTTCTAATTATCACTGTTAGCTGCTTACAGACAAGTTCGCTACTACAACAGGCAATGGACAACTTGATTATTTCTCGTCTGTCGTCAACACGATAACAGATCAGAGACACAGCAGTCACTCTATATCAACGTAGCAGAGTTATGTTGTCTGGTGGAGCTGGTCGTACGAACTGGGATGAAGAATGTCCAGTCACCTTGGGACTCTTTACGACACTGCTTCTGCTGCTCCACTTGTCGCCCTGATCACTCCTCATCTTATCTGTTCTCAATCTTCTCGCCGGATCACAACAACTTTAATTCCATCCTCTAGTGAACCCAACAGCCCGTTTCCCTACACTACACAGCAAACTAAGTTCCATACCTTGCCGCCGATATAGAGTTATGACCCAAGTTATCCACAATCAAGACAAAGTTTCTGGGTGTCTGAGAGAGAGGGTAGAGGGGGCGGGGGTGTCGGAGGAAGGGGAGACACTCAGTGAAGATATGTCAAGAGTCTGATAAGGTAACTTCTTACTGTAATCACGCTCGGCCATTTTAACCAAGTCCTCACCACCACTTGCCTTAAGCTCTTTCCACCCTAATGGTTCTTTTTCACATTCTTCTCTCTCCTAACAGTTTTACTAAGCACAGGAGAGGTATTTTGGGACTGGAAGGGTTAGATATTGCCTTCCCTAGCTACATCAGTACCAGAGAGCTCTCCTGAAAAAAAAAAAAAAAAAAGTCCTCGACCTGAAAGTGTGGATGTGATGATAGGAAAGCGATACTGGTGTTACCCTGTGGTGAAGAATGTGTTATAACGCAGGCGATGTTGACTGTGAATGTGATAAGGGAGGGGTCATGGTGGTGGTCGTGATTGTGGTGGTGGTGGTTTTGGTGGTAATGGTTGTGGTGGTGGCGGTGGTGTGATGATTCTTGACCACATTTTTTGTATCTGTCATAAAGTCGTATTCTTGGAGTCATAGGAGGCATCGTAATATCTCTTCATTAACGATTTATATTTTGCATATCCCTTAATGGTCTCTTCTATGATGCTTATTATAGTCTCAGTATCGACATAGCGTACATCAGTAACAAAGAATAAGATATCGAGATGTAATAAGTAGAATAAATTGATAAGGAAGAATTGCTGCGAAATATCCAAAGCCACTTAGAATGCGTCCATAGTCGCTAAAAGATATACAGTAAGTATTACGCATGTTCAGGCAACGTTGTTCAACTTAGGAGAGACGTTTCACACTTGAGGGGTTGGATTTCATTTCACTTACCTCTACCGTACCAGAGGCTTCTTCCAAGGTTAATGAAATCGGCAGGAGGTAGCAGGAGTAAAGCGGATATTACGTCAGTGTAATGAATGGCCTGATACTGGTTTTGGGTTGGCGATGGACGGTACATAGAGGCAAAAATAACCCCTGATCTCGGGAATCTAAAAAATATGATTCATGTCATCTCCTGACGACTTTATTCACCTTATGATAGACTTTTCCAACTAGGACCTTAATAAACCCCATCAATACGAGAGGCCTTTCCTAAGCTGAATGAAATCGTCTGGGGGTAGCAAGTATTACAGAGTTAAGATTTTTTCATGTCCAGAAAGAGTTGAGTACATGATGGAAGTAACGGAAAAAATAAAGTTGAAAATGGGTGTAGTTCTCGTCCTACCTTTGTTTGTCCATCTATTTGTTTACCTGCCTACCGACGTACCTGCCTATCTACCAGTCAGTATATATCTAACTATCTATCTATCTATCTATCTCTATACTCAAACACCTTAATCCCAGAAGGGGTGGCCAGAAACAAATTATCTTCATGTCACCTTGTAGTCAGCCATCAGGTTACCTTCTCTCCATTTCAAATCCCCCTCTCCCATGGACCACCTCTCAACTCCATCCCCCCATCGTTTTCTCTGTGAGAAAAACAAGTCAGGATGACGATAAAGGAAAAGTAGGATAGAACTGATAATGGCCAAAACAGCACTACAGATTTTCGGTATCATGAAAGAGACAATGGTTGAAAAACAAAGCGATGTAATTAAATATGATAGAAATATTACAGGCGAGTTTCATAATGAAGGGAGAGTTCTATATTCTGTGTGCCCGTATACAGTTAGGGAATCATTCATAATCCTAACTTTTATTCTATGATTATCTGAAACTAACAAATCGTCTAAACATATCTGAAATATTGAGTGTCTCAGATGGTTTGAATGTCTCCGATGGTTGGACTTTTCCGTGATGTATTCACCCATCTATAAAGAGACTCTGAATTCTTGAACTATTTTACGTGGAAAGATGAAATGGGGTGATCAAGATGATAATAATGAGAAAAAGGTAAGTCAGAGACGATAATAGTGAATGTGTTGATAATGGTGATAATAATGATGATGATGGAGAGAACTGACGTTAAGTGACGGTGGTGGTGAACGTGTTTTTCATGATAACAGTGCGTTATGCACTGACATAAAATGACAAAAGCGAACAATGTCTTGACCATTTTGATGAACAATAATTGGTAATGAAAGTGATATACAGTTCGCAGAAAGTGCCGATAACAGCAAGACTGATGTCGAAGATAATGATGACGTGTCGAGCTGGACTGATGAGGAAACATGTATAAAATGAAAAGAACATGACGTGACGAATGAAAGTGATAGATTACTTTGCAAAAGATGATGATCGTGGCAAGAGATATGAAATGTTTGGGAGACCATAATGTCAGACGAGACGAAAGAGATTACTGGTTAGTCTGAAAATGATAATGACAGTATCTGTTGTAATGATGATTATAACTGTGGTGAGAGTGATCATGATTGTCATGAAAATAACGAATGCTGGAGTGAAATTTACGATTATTATGTGAATGTGAAGATTATAGTGGTTAGAGTAAGTAGGGATATATGAAGAGTAATAATACTAGCGATTTTTATGTGATAATTAAATAAAAGCATCTATGATGAGTATGATGAGAATAGCACTTTTAAAAATATAAGTGGTCAGAATAATGATGGCAAAGGTGAAAGTGATTAAGCTGTTAGCGGAAGAGGTGATGATATCTGAGTGATAAGGAGAGCAGGCCTAAGGAGAGGCTTTTGGTGATAAGGATGACTACAGTAAGGACAGTGATACACATAGGCAACGCTACGTTGTTGCAACCCTCCATTGACCAAGCATATACCACCCCACCTCCCTGCACACCTAACAAAGCGCATAACGGCCTTCATCCCCCTTCCATCTTTCTTTTAAAGGTAGGTGTAAGGAGAACGCCTTGAGGACACATAACCTGGGCCCTTCAGATTTCTTGCACAGGTCGTATTGAAATCTCTGGATTTTTTTTTTTTTTCATTATTTACAAAAAAGTACCCAAGACACAGCATTCTGCCTAGCAAAAGGCACCAGTTCACCATAAGACACATAACTATGTGAAATTTCATGACTCCGTTGTGAGTACTTTCCGAGTTCTGGCCCGGAAACGAAATTTCTACGCCCAGCCAGTCGCCCTTCCTCCCTGCCGCCCAACTCTAGGACGGACACCTCTTGAACCCAGTGAAAACAACACCCTCCCCTGACTTTGTCAGATGGAAGGTAACAATGATGATACATGTCATGGAAACAGAGAGGACGAGAAAGAATGGTTTAACAACGGCAAGAGCAGCAAGTGTCACTGGAAATTACGGTGAGTAGTTTGAACAGCAGGGAAGAAAGGTTGTTGGTTCACTGAAAGCAGTGATGAGAAATAGGGAGGTGAGTATGGAAGTTAAGAAGGCACTGCATGATGGTATTGTGATCCCTACCCTGACGTATGGAAGCGAGGCGTAGACCTTGCAAGAGGGGAACAAGTCAAGAGTGAGAGCAGTGGAAATGAGTTACTTGAGAGGAGCATGTGGAGTGACGTGGAGGGACAGGTTGACGAATGAAGAAGTGAAGGAACGTTGTGGGGTAGATGTGGATGTGGTTGAAAAGATTAGGAGAAGTACACTGAGGTGGTTTGGACATGTGGAGAGAATGGAGAATGAAAGACTGACTAAGAGGGTGTATGTAGGTGAGGTGGAGGGAGGGAGAGGGAGGGGTAGACCGAGGATGAGGTGGAGGGATGGAGTTGAGAGGTATATGAGGGAGGGGGGGGTGATTTGGGGGGAGGGGAGTCAAATGGTGGGTGACAGAGTGACTTGGAGGCGTTTTGTCTGCGGCCACCCTTTGCGGGATTAGGGCGTCGGGCTATAGATAGATAGATAGATAGATAGTTTGAACAAAATGGTTTGGTGTTAGCCCAAGTACAGTAACAAATACGCCATTGTGCTAAAGCGATTACCTTGGAGAGAGTATATGAAGGTGAGGAAGATGGTGATGATAGTAATAGTGAAAACAGGGATAACAGTAATATATGTTGGGCTTAAGATTAACCTTCGCATGGTCGGAACAACTCTCGTATTCTCTTTCAGCTAATGGTACACGATTTTAGTCAGGTGAATGTGCCGGAGAGAGTACAGTATATGTGGTGACAGAGAGGCAGGCGATGTTGTGGTTAAAAAAAAAAAAAAAAAAAGAAAGAAAGAAGGAAAGAAAGAAAGAAGAACAGAAACAATACAAGAGAGAAAAAAAAAAGGTCTGTAATTAATCCCATCCCGCTGTTATATTCTTTTGTTGTTGTTGTTGTTGTTGTTGTTGTTGCATTCTTACCACCTTCAGACGATTTTATTCACCTTAGAGAGAAAAAAAATGAGAGGTTCTGAAGGGGCTGACTGAGATTTTTCTAAATTCGTCGGTATTAAGGGTTTATCCAAGGTTTAAATCGTGTGGATGTGAGATTAAAATAGATGGACGTCATTGTACTGATGGGGTTTATGAGATTTTCATATAACGTTGAAAGTGATGTTAAAAGCGATGATGAAAGTGATGATGTAAATGATGAAGGTGTGGTATGAACTGTATCTCATCACGTACGGGAATAGCGAGAGTAAAGTGAGGTCATCCTGCCCTAGATATTAACCTGTTCACTACAGCATCATTTCCATTTTGTTCATGACCCCAAACAGATGTGCTCTGCTTAGGGGAGTTTTCTTTTTTTTTTCTTTTACCTGCAGGGTTTAGATATAACTACTATAAATCCATTCTCTTCTTGGTTGAATAAAATCGTTCAGTAGCAGGAAGCGTGAAATAAGGGAAGAATGTGTGGAGGGGAGAATGTGTTAAAGGCGATACGGATGACATTGTAAGTGATGTTGAAAGTGACGATTGAGGTGTGAGGGTCAATGCTGGACGTAATGATGCTTGCGTGAGGATTACTATATTGACATTGATTGAGGTGATAATGACGAAAGTGATGCTGAAAATGATGGTGAGGGTGTGAGGATTAATGTGTTGAAGACGATACAGATGACGATGAAGCTGACACTGAAAATGACAGTGGTTTGTGGGTGAAATGTGCTGAAGGTAATACTGATGATGATGTGATGTGATGCTCAAAGTGATAAAGCTGTTGTGGGGACTAATGTGTTGAAGATGATACAGATGGTGAAAGTGATGCCGAAAGTGATAGAGGTGTGAGGGCTATGTTTTAACTGAAGCAGATGATGAAGATGATGAAAGAATCATGATATATATATATATATATATATATATATATATATATATATATATATATATATATATATATATATATATATAAACTGATGTGGTCATATGGATAGAAATGACATTGGAAGTGATAGTGAAAGTAGTGGTAGTATTGAAAAAAGAAATAGGGCCTGGCAAAAATAATAGGCCTATAATTAATGTGGTGAATGAAATACAGTTGATGATGATGAAGGAAATGATGCTGAAAGTGATGAGGATGATTTAGTGGACATACCTGTGTCACCTCACGTATGGACGTTATCAGGCTATTCACACACAGACCCCCCGCGGACTCGTAAACACACACACACACACACACACACACACACACACACACACACACACACACACACACACACACGTACACGTAAACATAATGCACACCAACATTATCTTTCTATTTATCTAATTGCTTCTCTTTCTCTCTCTCTGAAGACATGTTTGGTGATTAGAAAAGGTGCGTGTGTGTGCTCAGTATTATCATTGTGTGTGTGTGTGTGTGTGTGTGTGTGTGTGTGTGTGTGTGTGTGTGCGCACTCAGTACTATCTTTGTGTGTGTGTGTGTGTGTGTGTGTGTGTGCGCTCAGTACTATCTTTGTGTGTGTGTGTGTGTGTGTGTGTGTGTGTGTGTGTGTGTGTGTGTGTGTGTGTGTGTGTGTGTGTGCGCTCGTGAATATCGTCTTTTTCTATACATGACATTGTGCAAAGGTAAGAAGTCGATCTCTGCGAATCATACTTCCTCAAGTACATCATAAACAAAAAGAGAGAAAAATAATCCCAAGGCCACACACCCTCTCCCTATTCACACTTAAAACATTATTGCGCAGGAGGTGTCCGAAAATATATTACAATGATCATTATATTTAGTCACGTTCCAAGGTGATACGGTTATCATCATGTGCATGTGATAACGTTATTGACCAGGATTATTTCAAGTACGCGATATATAGGGTTCTCGTTAAAGTAGTTCTCTCGTGATAAGCAGACTCATTTGGGCCTTTGCAACAGCCATCGTCTGTATGCAACACTTTTTCTATCAAAGTCAGCACAGACACTTTTTAATCGTCTATTTCTTGTGAGCTAATACTGAACCGCTTATACTGAGATTTTCTAGGCCGCTCTCCCTTAAGCTTTCTAATAATACAGTAATAGCGAGGTTTGTTTTTATGACGTATATATCAATGGTTCTTAGGGAAGGCGGTGAAGTTGTTTTAGCCACATGTAATGCCTCGATTAATCCCCTTAATCTGGTAACGTACTTTAATGGTTATTTTGCTTTTTACTTCTTGACATATTTATTCAACCCTGGTACACCTTTGTAGTGAAGGTATTTGTGAAGGTTATGCTCATCCTCAATAGTTCCAAAAGTCTTTTTCAAGCTGTCATTTTTTTTCCGTCATGTTTCTAGTCCTGCCCAGACCCTGCTTCAGATTCCCTGCCTTCCATTTGTGTGTGTGTGTGTGTGTGTGTGTGTGTGTGTGTGTGTGTGTGGTGTATATGGTGTGTGCGTGCGTGCGTGTGTGCGTGCGTGCGTGCGTGCGTGCGTGCGTGCGTGTGTGTGTGTGTGTGTGTGTGTGTGTGTGTGTGTGTGTGTGTGTGTGTGTGTGTGTGTGTGTGTGTGTGTGTGTGTGTGTATCATAATCAGTTCATTAATGCCCTAATATGCATGCCACATAAAAAAAAATGAGCAGATCTTTCTCAGTGTAGCACCAGAGTTATGCGATACATATGAATGATTAACTTCTTTCCAGCCTCTTTAATCTGAGGACGTCGTTTTCATTTTATCTTGCAATTTTCTGACGATTTTATTCAGATTAGGACAGCTTTTTTCATACTGAAGGGGTTAGATACAGCTTTCGCCAACCTTCAGCCCAGTAAAATCGCCAGGTGATATAGCACTGTAAAGGTGAAGGTTGGCGCAGTCCCTAGGAGCCATTTAGCCCCGGTGTTCATCTCGTAACTCAGGCCGTTGACCTTGTGGAGGATTATTCGCCCATAATCCTGTGATACAACAATGCATCATCCAGTATACCACAGTTACCTTCCTAAGGTGTTACCCTAGGTATCCATTTTACCTACCAACCCAGAAAGGTTGGCTGGACACCTGCGTCAAGTAGAGCCAGCTGCTTATACCAAGATTTTTGAAGCCTGGCACTGTTGGGCCGGCTATCAATGCTGACCACTCGGCCACCGCTGCAAAAATAACACGAAAACACGTCATCGGACTGAGGGCGGTTGAAAAACACAGCTTTTTGTCCTATACTATCACATCACTGATACTGTACCCATCAGAAATGTTAACTACACAGACTCCGACCGTGAGACCAGATTACGACTATAAGAGGATTGTGTAAGAGGTGATGCTCGTGGAGAGACACCCTAGCCATGACCCCAAGTACCACATATTTACCTTAGCCCACTCATGTTTGAAACAGCTCTAACCTTGTATTCCTGCTAACACCCAAACAACCAGCCTCATTTTGCCCACTTCATGGTGTAGGGCCTGAGGCTAAGCAACTGTGGTTTAGGTGTAGATGATTAGCATATGTCCGTTGATGACATTACATTACACATGCGTTGAAAGATTGGAGATTATAAGCAGAAGGAGGGACAGACTGAGGAGGACACTTCCAGAACTGACCAGCTGTGTACATTAATCACATAAATCCGGGTGACATCTCCTTTTCAGCTCTCTTACTGCTCCCAGACGATTTTATACAACTTAGGAAGGACCTCTCGAATTGAAGGGGCTTATGAAGAGATTTATGAAGGATATCCTGCTATTCTAAGATATATTCTTGTCATAATAAAATCGTCAGGAGATGTCAAGAATAAAACGAAAAATACCTTCGTGCTCAGTGGATTAGCCTGGGAAGGAAAGAAGAAACTAAAATGATTCAGGAGACGTTGAAGCTAACATACGGAAGATGAAAGGGAACTGTTCAGGCAATGCTTGTGCCTGCTGTTTTTACCATAGCTATCTGCGAGGCCTTTTTAAGGAATACTAAGGGAGGGGAAAAACTGAAAAGGTCAAGGTGATACTTTGTTGTGCTGTCGAACGTATTTGTGTGTGTGTGTGTGTGTGTGTGTGTGTGTGTGTGTGTGTGTGTGTGTGTGTGTGTGTGTGTGTGTGTGTGTGGAGGACAATATAGTGAGATTATAGTATGCCAATTCATGACATTGGTGATAATCTCTTGTGGGTATACACTGTGCTCAAATGGGTAAATGAATTAGTATAGGTGGTGGCAGATAAGAGAGTAAACAAGGGACTTTTTGTGTAAGATGTGCGAGTGTGTGAGTAGGTGTGAGAATTGCCGATGGAGGTGTGCTAGGAAGAATGAGTAACTAAGTTGGGGGGAGATATGTGAGACGTGTGTGAGACAGAACAAGGATTCCGAGGGTTTGAATGATGTGTGAATGAGTGTATAACCCATTTCACTGAACATGATTTTAATAGTTCTTCCATGTTGTACTATTTCTCTTCCTGTTTCCTACCTCACACCATCTTCTTGTGGGAAAGAGGTTCAGGATGATGATGATGATGATGATGATGATGGTGATGATGATGATGTGTGTGAATAAGCTGGTGTATCTCTCAAAAAGTAAGGCGGTATTCGTGAATGTGTGGGTGTGTAGGAGGTGTGTGAGTCAGCCAGAGATGTGAAAGAGCAAGGGGTATGACTGGATATAAAGAGGTGCATGTGTCAGCTGATGAATGTGTGAAAGACCTGCAGTCCGTGAGGAAGTTATTGGATATGTGAATGATTGTCAGGCGTGTGAATGAAAGAGCAAGGGGATGTGAGTAGATTTATGTGTGTGTGTGTGTGTGTGTGTGTGTGTGTGTGTGTGTGTGTGTGTGTGCGTGCAGTGGGTATGTGGAAGAGCAAAGGTGTGTGAGGGAACAAATGTACATGTGGGTGTGCCGGAGGTGTGTGGATTGACCCGCCAGATAATCAGACCACTCACGCCGGTACTCAAAAAGATAGACATGAAAATCACTACCAGCACCTAACCAACTCTCTCTGCTCATTTCTCATTCCCTCCGTTATCTCTTCTTGTATATTCTCGCAAAGGAGATGAAGCCGGGTGGGAAAGTACACTAGTATGGACAGAATAACAAGAGCTCTTAATAACATTGCCCCATCTTGTAATGTTAATTTCCATCCTTCTCAACGCCATGTCAGCCACTTCCACCTTCTTCCACCTTATATACTGATAACTCTCTCTCTCTCTCTCTGTATGTGTATGATTGTGTGTATGTGTGTGTGTGTGTGTGTGTGTGTGTGTGTGTGTGTGTGTGTGTGTGTGTGTGTGTGTGTGTGTGTGTGTGTGTGTGTGTGTGTGTGTGTGTGTGTGTGTGTGTGTGTGTGTGTGCAGTATTATACAGCTACACATACATGGTATATACATGCATACATACATACATACACACATTCATACATACGTACATACATATAGTACATGTAACTATGATATATGCTTGATGATAAATGTATAAACTGTTGTAGAGCAAGTGAACAACCCCAAGATATGCTTGTTGCATCACTGTCCGTCAATGTCTCATCATGGGTCAGGAACTGGGACACTCCACCCTTATCTCGGGCAAGGATGAGCTCTCCAGTCACCATTGATTTAATGATGACGCCTCTGTCAGCCTCGGAACTGATATCAACACACTGAGAAGTCAACCCAGGCTTCTAATGTGTTGTTGGGTTAACTTGACCGTTTTGAGTTTTTGTGACGAATAAAACCGTGGGTCGAATGATGAATAATGCTGATTTCATAATAACGCCTGTGTCAACTTCTTCAGTCATCAACCAAGGAGTCAGCTCAGGCGTTAAATGTGTTGTCCGATTAACTCCTGCAGTCCGATAACTTATTTTTTTAGTTTTGCATTTCTAGACAATGATATTCCACTAAAAAAAGATTTTTTTTGAACAGGATGATTTCGATATAGCCTTAATTAGCCCCTTCATTTCTTAAGTGCCCTCATAAGCTCTATGACCTCATCCAGCAGCACCAAGACAAAATATAAAAACGTCCTTTAGCCAATTTTGCACCTAGTATTTCGCATCCGCTTTATTCCTGCTATCTCCATGCGACTTTATTCATCTTGAGCGAGATGTTTTGAACTGCAATTTTAGATATAACTTACATTAACCCGTTCATTACTATGGCGCTCTCCTAAGTTATATATAATCGTATAGTGGCAGCATCTATATTTTAAGGCAGTAAGTTAGTTCTTATTCAGGTAAAGATCATTTGACAGAGAGAAAAAGGAAGTGAAATGGTGAATCCTCCTAAACGTAGTTTATTTCACCTTAGGAAACATTGTATGAAGTTGTTACCTCTAGACGACTTTATTCAACTCAGAAAGACCTAATCACCTGCAGTGAAAGGATTAGTGATGGCTGAACCTGATCCCTCCAGGTCGAAAAGTCCCCAACCGAACAAACTCACCTGGAGGTAGCAAGAACTTAAAGCATGCAAACAAAACCAAACAAACCAAAAATAAATCTTCCCAGCCTTTGCATGTACTGTGTGCCAGCGTATGCCATTTTCAGATATCAGGAACTAAATTCAGAAACCTTCCAAAGCAGAAATCTTGCACATGATTGCCTGTTTATACTTTCACTTATACGCAAACAGACACCTGACAAATAATTTGGACTGAGCATTAAAGCTGGACACGCGATCCAATAATATGATTTCTGATAACGATATACGACTATGAAGGCTTGTTTGTTGTAAAGACTGGTCAGGATACTTTCTAAATGCATCCCCCAGGTAATTAGGATGCTGCCAAAATACTTCCCCAGGTAATCTGTGATACTTCATACATACTCCCCAGGTAATCTACAATAATTCTAAATACATCCTCAGGTAATCCATGATACTTTCTAAATAGCTCCCATGTAATCTAGGATAATTCTAAATACTTCCCCAAGTAATCTGAGATACTTCTGAGTACTTCCCCGGGTGATCTTGGATAATTCTATATACTTCCCAAGGTAATCTTGGATAATTCTAAATATTTCCCAAGGTAATCTTCGATAATTCTAAGTACTTCCTCAGGTAATCTGGGATCATTCTAAATACTTCCCCAGGTAAAAAGGAGTACAAAGGAAAGAAAACAGCAACAGACCTAATGGTCTTATCGAGGCTGCCTGTTACAAAAAGACTATCACTATGATATCTAATTCTACAAGTTGAAGGTAAGAATAATAAAGCAAGAAGGTAATCTGGGATCATTCTGAATACTTCCCCAGGTAATCGAGGATAATTCTAAATATTTCCCCAGGTAATATAGGATACATTCAAAATACTTCCCCAGGTAATCCAAGATGCTTCCTAAATATTTCCCCAGGTAATCTAGCATAATTTCTGAATACTTCCCCAGGTAATCCAAGCTGCTTCTTAAAAATTTCCCCAGGTAATCTAGGATATTTTCTGAATACTTCCCCAGGTAATCCAAGATGCTTTTTAAATACATCCCAAGGTAATCTATGATACTTTCTAAATACTTCCCCAGGTAATCTGAGATACTTTCTAAGTACTTCCCCAGATAATCCAAGATAAATTCTAAATATTTCTCCAGGTAATCCAGGATACTTTCAAAATACTTCCCCAGGTAATTCAGAACGCTTTCTAAATACTTCCTCAGGTAATCTTAACTGGAGTACCTGATTATGTTGTGATGCTGATAAATGGTGAGGTCAGAGGAGATTCTAGATGTGCTGGGAGAACAGAGGAGGTTGGGTGTATTTTTCGGTCTCTTGTTACCCCCTGATGATTATATTTAGCTTTTATCGGAGAGCCCCGTGTTAGCGTAAGGGTCAATTAAGGCTTTATCAAACCTCTCCGCTTAGAAAAGTCTCTTGCAAGATGAAAAAGGTTATCTGATAAATTTTCGTTTTATTTTTATTGCCACATGATGATCACAGTTTCAGTTTAGGAGGGCCCTCTATTAGTGAAAGGGTACATGAAGGGTACAAAACCCCTCCAGTTAGGAAAATCTATCCGAAGCTTAAAAAAAGAAAAAAAAGAGGAAGATAATATGAAGGAAACAAAAATAAATAGATTCGTCCCAGCCTAGGTGTATGTGGCTGGGAATACACAGGGGATTAGTTGTATTTTTCGGTTTATTCTTGCTTCTTCCAGACGATTTTACTGCTAGCTTAGAAAAGCACCCTCGTAGTGAAATTATTGGAAGAGTCTCTCCTAAGCAGAATGCAGTCGCCTGCACATAGTAAAATAGAATACCAAAATACCAACGATTTTCCCTATTCTTGGTGTATGTGGTGTGCCAGCGTACCCCAGTTAAAAATACGACGTAATCTTAACGTGAGTGCCTGATCGTGTGGTGTTTTCGAGACACGATGTCCTTACCACCGGAGTCAGATGAAATTTTAACAGCGCTGGGAATACAGAGGAATTTGGGACGTCACTCTTGTATTTATGGGAAAGCTGCGGTGACGTTGCCTGTAGGGTAACTTGTGTGGAAAATAGGAATACATAAGAGACTGGAAAGTCAGTGCCTGTCGGGAAGCTTGAGGGGGCTAGTAGTGAACGCAACATATCTCCTTACACAACCAGTTTTTGTTTTATCGACTGGTAAAGTAATTCGTTTAAAACTTTGGCTGCATGCGGTATCTCAGCTGCAAAAAGTCGTTTGGTGATATCAAGAATAAAGTACCTAAGCTTGACCTACACAATGAAAGAATAATAGAGGGATTATTATATTTTTTCAGACTCTGACTTTGTGTCATATGATATCAGTCGGAATAAAAAATGCCTAGGTCTGCAGCGCAGACTGTTTCCCAGTTGAATAATTATCGTCCGGTGTTAGCAAAAATATAGCACCTGGTTTGAAAATATAGCACCTGGTTTGATCATCACATGAAAAGGGATGCAGATATATGTGACTATTTTCTGCGCAATGTTTTGTAGCAGTTGAATGAAAATCAGTTATCATCAGGAATAAATTGCAGGTGAGAGTATAACAATAAAAGAGTCAAACGTGTAATGGGAATATCAGGACCCCATTGCTGAGTACCTTTTCTGCCAGCTTAATAAAAACCGTCTGTTATTAACATACTGTCTGTCTGATAACCATAATAAAAGGAAATTGGGGTCATCGTAGTGAAGAGGCTATAGCTATGCCAAATTGCACGTGGAAAATCTGAAACATCTATGTAACCGGAGCTGCCCCTCATGTCACTTCCTTCTCCAATGTCTTCCGCTGTCTTGCTAAACTCGTACCAGTTACAATAATCCACAGCAATGACTAAATAGATAAGATATACACACGGTTCCTGCCACTTGAGGGTTACTTGAAAAGCAGAATTTGTAGTGGAGATAATAGTCTCTTCAGTTTCACGAAAACGGAAGTCCGATATAGATAAAGATTTCAGAGTGGAAGATGGAACTTTAACCCTTAACCCTATAGAGTCCAAGATTTTCCCCCTTTGCTTAATGAAATTATCTAGCGATAGCCGGAATAAATAATCACCTTTTTTCGTTCTTGTCTTTCTTTCCTTCTTTCTTTCTTTTTTTACTGCGCCATAACTTCATACTAGCTGCAGTGGACATTTTTAAATAAAAGTAGAAATCGTATACAAGGATCCAAAATAACACAAGTTATGGTGTTAGAATACCTTGAAATAATAGTTTAGTGGATATACAGGGCCTTGTATCCCACGACAATAAGGGAATGAAAAAAATAAGTAGACTATCAAACAATATTCGACAAAAATATAACAATGTCAGTTAAAAAGAGATAATGAGATTAAAAACTATGCTCTGACAACACAAAAGCAAGAAAACCTGACGTGGAGAGAGAGAGAGAGAGAGAGAGAGAGAGAGAGAGAGAGAGAGAGAGAGAGAGAGAGAGAGAGAGAGAGAGACGTCAGATCTGCAGGCGAGTACCTATTATAATTCACCAGAACAGTGACAGATTTTACTGAGAAAGAGTTTGCCAATTTTACGAAGCAGTGCGTGTAAAAAAGAAAAAAAAAGAAAGAAAAAAAAAAGATAAAGTAGAAGGTACGAAAGATTACCATGAAAAGAGAGAGAGATGAAGGCGAAAGAGTATTCCAAATTGACGACGATGTTCTCAGAAAAAGATTACTGGGGAAAATTTTCCGGTTTTACGAGAAAGTGCAAAGAAAAAAAAAATGCAGTTGAAGATTACTGCGAAAGATGGAACTTACAGCGACAGATTATTGTGAATTCACGAGGGAGTACACACATAAATAAATAAATAAATAAATAAGTAAAAATT
Source organism: Coenobita brevimanus (assembly GCF_032717465.1). Taxonomy (NCBI): domain Eukaryota; kingdom Metazoa; phylum Arthropoda; class Malacostraca; order Decapoda; family Coenobitidae; genus Coenobita; species Coenobita brevimanus. Next base: position 3,520,982 of record NC_137000.1, on the reverse strand, counting down.
GCACTTGAACTGATAGGGAACGAGAGAAGATGAGGCAGCTGTTTGACGCAGAAGAATGAAGACCAAGACCAAGAACAGCTGTGACAGCCGTACCCACCGCAACCATATTCCCCATCTTAACTTATCCTTCAGACTCACTGCAGGTGCACACCACAGGCACCTCAGACACACCTCAGACATTCTCCAGGCGGACACTAGACACACCACCAGTACCCCCATCGCAAGGATGTGTGCGCTCAAAACACTACGATGGTAACTTGCCAGAAGTCACACTTCATAAAGGTACTATTAGTCAGTGAGTGAGTAAGTGGCACAGTTAGGGACACAAGCCACATTTGGCCGCCGCCTGCAGATTCTCCAGAAGAATAGTCTATGTTTATGTCTATCGGCTGCACGGAGGACCATTGAGGAAGACAATCAGTTTTGCTAAGTTCCAATCTTTCTCCAAAATACGATCCGCAATAGTCCATGCTACTTCCAAGTCCCCATTTATACTGCTTAGTGAACAGGGACAAGGAGGAAAAACACTGTGCCCAACATTCTGACCGACCTGAGAACTAAGCTCAAGTTCTTCCAGTTGCAGGTTATTTATGCTAACCAGTGAAACCCTGACTTTCCCTGAGATGAGCTGAAAAAACGGAGAGGCTTGACTAACCCAGGATGAAAATGCTGGGGAGGAAATGAGACTGTGTGTGTGTGTGTGTGTGTGTGTGTGTGTGTGTGTAGAGAGAGAGAGGGGGGGAGGGGTGGAGACGTGTGAGAGGAACGAAATAAAGGGAAATGTAAGTGAGAAGGAAGGACAAAATATAGGAGAAAGTATAAAGTGGAGGACAGGGAGGGGAAGCACTGAGGAAAGGAAATGATGGATGATAGGAGGAAATGATGTGAAGAAAGGAAGAGAAAGAGAGTGGGGAAAACGTGAGGAAGGAACAAAAAAAGGAAAATGTAAGGAAGGATGGAGGACAAAAAATGGGATATAATGAAATGAAAGTTGGGAAGATGACGATTTATCAGGAAAGGTTATCCCCTCCAAAATAATAATAATAATAATAACAATAATAATAATAATAATCCAGCGACTAAAAAATGGGAATAATAATGAGAAAAAATTGAAGACAAAAGCTTTAGGGACAGGAAAAAAGGGGTACAGAGTTGTAAAAGAGGCAAGGGAAAAAGTGAGAGGAAAAGCAGAAAGGAACTAAGAATAATAAAAGATGAAAGAATAGAGAAGGACGAGAAAGAGAAAAGAAAAAATGCACAATAAGCAGGACAAAAGAGGAAAGGATAGAGCAGTATACACACACACACACACACACACACACACACACACACACACACACACACACACACACACACACACACACACACACACACACACACACACACACACACACACACACAGACGAGGGAGAAGAGAGGTTGATAAACTGCAATGGAATCAAGAAAAAAAAAAAAGAAGGAAAAAGAGATGAATGTAGGTAAAAGAAGAAAGATAAAGCCGAGAGGGAAAAAAGGAAAAGGCAAATGCTGATAAAAAGACAGAGAGAAAAAACGAAGAGGAAAAGGAGGAAGAGATAAAACAAGACCACCCTTGTTGTAGTTGCTTCAGCGCGGCGACATTTTATCTCCACTTATCTGGAGAAAAGGTGGAGGAAGCAAGTGGGTTCTCATATGCCTCCACCACTCCACTCTACTCCTCATGCCTCCACCACTCCACTCTACTCCTCATGCCTCCACCACTCCACTCTACTCCTCATGCCTCCATCACCCCACTCTGCTCATACCTCCACCATTCCACTTCAGTCCACATGCCTCCACCATTCCACTTCAGTCCACATGCCTCTACCATTCCACTCTACTCCACACGCCTCACCATTCTTTCTCCGCTTTACTCCACATGTCTCCACCGCTCCACTTCACTCTACATGCCTCCGCCACTCCTTTCCACTTTACTCCATATACTTCCATCACTCCATTCTACTCCACATGCCTGCACCACTCTATTCTACACCACATGCCTACTCCACTCCACTCCACTTTATTCCACATGCCTCCACCACTCCACTCCACCTTACTCCATATGCCTACTCCACTCCACCTGACGTGCCGCCTTCACTCCATTCCACATGCTTTCACAACTCCATTCCACATACATCCACATCTCCATTTCACATACCCCCTCAGCTCCATGTCACATGTGTCCACCACTCCACTCCATATGCTTCCACCATTCCACTCCACACCACATGCCTCTGCTACTCCACTCCCCATTTCACAACCATTCCACCCCATATGCTTCCACCATTCCACTCCACTCCACATGCCTCCACGATTCCCCTCCACGCCACATGTCTCCACCATTCCACTCCACGCCACATGTCTTTGCCACTCCAGTCTCCATGCCTCCACCATTGCACTCCAGTCCACATGCTTCCACCACTCCACTCCACATACCTCCACCATTCCACACCAATCCACATGCCTCCACCATTTCTCTCCACCCAGCTATTTTGCTCGTCATTCAACTGCATGACCCTCCACTCCATTACAAATCGCTCCACTCTCTTTCACTGCAAATCACACCACTCCATTTCACTGCATGCCACTTTGCTCCATTTCATTACACATCACATCACTTCATTCCACTGCGTATCTCTCCAGCCTACTGTATATCACTCAACTGTATATCATTCCACTCCACCCAGCTCAGTATTGCTGTACGCCAATTTACTGCGTGTCATTCTCCTCAACGCCCCTGCATACCACTCCGCCCATCTGTACTACATGTCACTCCACTCCATTCCACTGTATGTTACTCCACTTCACTCCACGCCATGATACATATCTGCAGTGTAGTGCCACTCATCCTGACTCAGCTAGAAATATAAATCACTCCACTCCACTCCACCTCTCTGCATATCACTGAACTTCATTCCACTCCTCTGCATGTCATTTCACTCTGCTCTATCTCCGTGCATCGTGTTAGTTTCATTAGTAGTGTACCGTCCATATAAATATTTATGTCTGTGTCCCTGCAATCTCGTCAGCAGCATTAGCTCCCTAACATACGATACTTGTGAGGAGTGCAACAGGTTTACACATTATCATGAGAGAGAGAGAGAGAGAGAGAGAGAGAGAGAGAGAGGGTGGGGGAGGGGAATGAGAAAAAAAGCACAGGAGGGCAAAGACAGATCACCAGAGCAATGAATGTAAATGAGAGCATATTACAACTTCAGTGGAGGGAGGGAGACGGAATGACCTGGGGCAGTGAAGATGAGGGTGATAAACAGAGTGAGTAACGAAGATGGAATAGTGGGAGAGACCGAGATGAATGCAGAGAGGGCGAGCAGTGCCAATTCAACAGATGTGTTAGTCTGTAGCTGATGGGTGATCTGATGAACAGTAAAATTACACATAGACTTCCTATATTGCATTTCGAGTCTCTGCGGGACATCTTTGTGATATGAGATATTCTGCATAGTGTTTATGATATTCCAGCTTCTATATATATGTCTATAACCAGACACCTTAATCCCGGAAGGGGCAACCACGAACAGATGGCCTTCAGGTCACCCTATGCCCTGCCAGCAGGCTGCCCTCCCTCAGATTCATTCATCCTCATCCACGTACCTCTTTACACCATTCTCCACCTCATCCTTGGTCTCTCCCTCCAATGTACTGAAATTTTGTTTACGTCCTCCAACGGCTTGGTGGCCTACGAACCTAATAACACCTGCCTTGCTACAAACTGTTTCCTTCATTCTTATCAGGCAGTCAACCGTAACCCACAAGGAGAATCTGATACCAAAGTCTTAGTCTCTGAATATAATTATAGTGGTGGAGCCACAGTTTATTAAAGAGATGCAGGAAATCAGTTGGATGAATCTCGAGACTTGCCTATAAAGACACATTCAGTATCCTCATTCAAGTCGTTCCCTTTAAGACAGCCACGCAGAACTCAGCTGTCAACACTTATTCATCCCTGATCAGTTCATCCGTATAATTACAAAGCTCGTCACCACCAGAACAGCATTCCTTAGCCGTCTTTACCACTGCCATATGATCTCCAATTCTAGGGCAAAATGTCTAGAAGGTATTCGACATTGCCACATTTTGATGCTTTCCTTTACACACACACACACACACACACACACACACACACACACACACACACAAATATATATATATATATATATATATATATATATATATATATATATATATATATATATTTGTGATAGGTGGGGGCGCTCACCATCCACTCACTCGATGTAGTGCTGCCCTCGGCTGTCTGCCCTTTCCTCTCTTCCATCCTTCTTACCTTCCATCCTCTTCTGTCTTACTTTCCTTCATTCTTTCCTCGTCCTTCTGCCTACGGGTGACTTTACATTTTCTCTTCTGTCTTTTTTCCTTCATTCTCTCCTCTTCCTTCTGCCTGTGGTTGACTCATCACTGAGTGACAAACCAAATGGTTTCCTGTACACCAGGAAACTATTTACTATGCTGGGTGGTAACCATATAATCAAATTTTGGCGCCTGGAGGTTTAATGGGTAATTATTGCACTCCAATCGGATTGAACCGGTGAAGGTTTATATCCAAGGGGTGGTTGGGGTTTCCTGCTCACGTAATGCCACTCAGGGATGAGTGAGGATGGTCACTCTCATCTTAAATGTCAGGACCAACTTATACAGCCCCGGGCTCCTACGCTTCTTATGGGGGAACATTGGATTCGATGATGATGATATATATAGATATATATATTATATATATATATATATATATATATATATATATATATAATGGAGCCTCTGCGGTACAGTGGTAGAGTGTGCGTCTCGGCTGGTGAGCGGGGGTTCGCCTCCCCACCAGAGTTGTAAAAACTTTGGGAAGCGTTCACCACGCCACTGACCATTTTGGCGGACGCAAGGGGTGCTGTGGTTGAACCGGTGTATGCTTGCACCTAGTCGGCTTAAGGTGGGCCGATTACACTTGGTTCACAGACTACACACACATCCAAAGCCACTCCAACACTACAATTACACTCACAAGCACTTCTCACCCTACATACAGTCTCTACCAGACAGCTTAAGCCACTTGGTAGAGATACATTGGCTGTATCGTCCCTGCTTCGGTAGGGATAGGCCGGACCTGCAGTGGACCTCAACGGCTGATGATGATGATGATGATATATATACGGTATATATATATACTATCTGTCTATCTATCCGTCTATAGATAGATAGGTATTGCGAGAGGTGATTTTGCAGGCTATGATTCATTAGTTCCTCCGTTGTGCATAATAAGTGATATTTAAGATCAGCGATAATGATATAATAAAAATTCCAAGATGACTGAGATAACACCAGGAAGTCCAATCAGAAAACCACGCGATGGCGCAGCCTGGTACTGTACATGCTACATGTTACAGATTACCCTAAAAAAAAAAAAAAAAAAAAAAAAAAAAAAAAGCTTGCAATTTCGAACAATGATCTTCCCCAACAAAATTCTGATGTCTTTACTACTCGATTGCCATGCATCAACACTCAGCAACGATTTCAGAGGCGAATGAACTCCTTTAACATCATCATCCCAGAATCTTGTATAGAGTGCTCGTGCGTCCAACCAGAGAACACCTCAGGGAACTAAATCAAGGTCGTTTCCCGGCTGATGCGAGACTGCCAGTTGAGTTAAATTTGACAAGATGATCCCTCTCCCCAGATCTGATTGCGTCGGTTTGGATCTTTTCCAAGTCAGCACCAGCTCCGTATTGAGATTACGCCAATAATCAAACTCAGAGCCACAGTTTCAATTATTTGAGACGTATGAGAATTAAATAATGATCTTCAACTACAGAAATCGATACGAGTGTTGTGGTGATGATCCGGATGTCGTCAGTCACATTCACAAAATTTCTTGAAAGTTGTGTATAAGACAGCTTCTTGATATAGTTATCTTCACATATACCGCTACCAAACATTTCAGAATCAAACCATGGTCAATAGTAAATCGAATAGTAAATCAAAAAATGCGAAAAATTAAATTATTTCTAATACTGATTAATTACTGTGGTGATTTTTTTTATCGTAGAAGTTGACACAGATCTTTTAGAATACATTACCTTGTGTTCAGCCTCGTGTGGGGCAGAGAGGCCGCCGTAGATAAGAGAAACAAGATAAGCTCCCTGGGACTATGACAACCTCCCGGGTGGTGACTTCATGAATGTGACTGCTGAGTGCCTGCATGATTTGGTGTTTCAGACTGCATGTGTACTGTATAAAAGCCCTCTATGTTTCAGAATGTGTGCATGACTTTAAAGTACAGCGCTTACTGTGCTTAACCACTTCGTCACAAGAGGTGTCTCCTATACTGTAAGAGCAAATGTCTGGTGGTATTATAGTACAACAAAAAAAGATAAAAAAAAGAAGGAAGAGAGAAAACAGAGACAAAAGAGGCTGTCTTATACTTGTGGGATTGGAGATAATGTACAGCTGCAGGTGAGAGGATGTAATGTACGCTGTGATGTGGTATGTTTCTGAATGTTCGTGCAGTTTACTTGAATGGCACTACGACCCATGTGTTCATATAGGATTCATGTATTCTCTCTCTGGTGGTGCTTGTATGGCTTCTCTAAGTGTGAATGATACTCTTTGTGTGCGTGTGTATGGGTGCGTGCGTGCGTGCGTGAGCGTGCTTTAACTCTTCCTAGACTATTTGATGGATTTGAATGAAACTTCCCAGGTGAGCTCGGCTGGTTTGAGTAAAGGTTTTCTTCTATAAACAATTTTGCTACCATGGATTTTAGGGGGTCAGCCCCCCCTCACTTCTTGTAGTGAAGGGATTGGTAACATCTCCAGTCACCTCTTCCGTACGAGAGATCTTTCCTGAACTGAGTGAAGATGAAGGTAGCAAGAAAAAGATCATATACAAAAGACGCCATCAAAGACAAATCCCTCAGCTCCTCCTCCTCCCCGTCCTCCTTCTTCTCGCTTGGCTTTCATTTGACACTTGCCTCACAAACGAAGACTTTTCTTTTTCAGTCTCTTTCTCACTATCACCTGGCAATTTCAACCATCTAAATGTGAACCTCTCGTAATTCGATGATGTCTTTAACTTATGCTTACTTATGCCAGACGATTTTATCGATCTATGAAAGGACCCCCTGCAATGAATGGATAATGGTAATCACTATTAGGCTGCTTCTTCAGTAAAGTAACTTCTGTTGTACTTCATTCTATCCACCACCAGATTTTGATATAAATCTTGGGAAGGATCTCCCCGTAGTGAAGACCTTAACCCGTTCTGTAAGATTACTCTTGCTGGCAACAGACGATTGCATTCAGCTTGAAAAAGTTTTCTAATCTTGAAGGGGTTCATGAAGTATACACGTAACCCGTTCAGTTCGAAGTCTCTAAGATGAATGAAATCGTTTGGAGATAGAACAAATGAATTATAAAGGAAGTACTCGTACAAGTTTACATTTGACGTCCTGGAACTGAAGGGGATACTCTTCCAATAGAATAACTTCTTTCCCTGTTTTGTTCTTCCCATTACTAAACAGTTTTACTGATTTTTAAAAAGATCTTCCTCAGTAAAGAGCTAAAATCAGTACCCCACGGTTCCCTGAAGAGAGCCAAGATAATTGCCTGAGGGACAGCCTAACTCTGGCCTGCCTCAGAACGGCAACATCTTTTATATTTTGTTGTTGCTTCCACATCTTTTTGCATTTTATCTTTTATTTATACTTCCCTCGGACAGTTTCATTCATACTTAGGAACGATCACTCACAGTGACGGGGACAGAAACTATGTCTGCTATCCCAAGCAGTAAAATTAAGCAGCTCTTGTATTTTTCTCCTCATTTACCAGTCTTAGGGAGAAAAGCTCTCTGCTGCAAGTGATCGTTGTGATAAAAACAAAAAATGAAAACAAATTTTACCCTTTACCAGCGTAATTACAACATATACTTTCGAATGAGTTACAGTATTCACAGGATTTGGTGCTTAGTTTAACCCAGTGAAGGAATGGTTTTCTAACGGGTTGAATTAATAGATTAAGGGTCACACTAGATGAGGGGCCGCATTGGTCAGAGATCACAGTGGTTAAGGTAAAGGGTCATACTGGTCAACCCCTTCATTTCGATAACGTATTATATCTTGTTATCTATGTCCACGCAATCTATTTTTATTATTATTATTTTTTTTACTTCAAGGGAAACTTTCCGAGCTGAAGAAGTAAAACGTAACCCTCACTAATCCATCCAATACATAACTTCTCCCTTAATGGAAATGAATTCGCTTGAAGGTAGCAAACACAAAATAATGAAAATGAATAATCGGACTGAAGGGATGTAGAGTCACGGTAATCGAGACCAACTGAGGAACACACTAGTTAAGTCCTTCAGTCCGGTGATGTAGTTTCCATTTGATTCTTGCTAGTAATAGACTCAGTGGGGAAGAGTAGTTTTGAGCTGCAGGGGTTAGATACAGGCTTTATTAACCCTTTCACTACAAGAGATTTTCCTTAGGCTAAATAAAGTCGTATGAAGATAGCAAAAATAACTAAAAAAAAAAAAAATAAATAAATAAATAAAGAAAGGACGACATTGGACTGAACAGGTTGATGATCATAGCAGCCTAGAAGTAAAGCCACAAAGGGTTAACGCTGATCGTGTTTTATTCATTAAAGGTCAGAACAGGCTAGGACTACAGTGATCAAGAATTATCATAGTCGAAGGTCACACTGGCCAAAAGCCACACTGAGTTAGGGTGAGCGTGGTGGGTCACTGAAGGGGCGAGACAGGGTGAGGCAGCAGGAGTTTACTGTGGCCTGAAGTGACGTGCGGAGTTAGTGTTGTACCTGTGGGAGAGAGAGAACGTTTCCATTACACGTGTTAACCTCGGCACATTGGTGATTTTGCCGTTTTCCACCTGGTGTTGTTTTTGGCCTGGTTGTAATAGAAAGTAATTGTTGGAAGTAAAGATAATAAGTATGCTAGCGCTGTGTCTGTGTGGGAAGAGTTCGCAGCACACAAGTTCACCTCACTACACGAAGAGAGGGAGGCCGTTCACATAACATACCTTCATCATACCATACGTAGAGGAAAAGCGTACGTTGAGATCATTCGTTTAGGGAGAGAACGTTCACATTTCATACGTTTATCACATCACTTGTAGGGAAGAGAAAACATTCACATTTCATACATTCATCACGCCACACCTAGAGGGAGAGAACGTCCAGATTATGTACGTTCATCACACTACATGAAGGGGAAGAGAACGTTCATATTATCGCTCAGCATATCACACTAAGGGGCAAGGAGGACGTTTACATCACACACATTCGCCACACCTCGCGTAGAGGGGGACAGAACGTTTACATATCGTATCTCTGACTGGGGTAAAAGTAACCTTGTTGTTTTTAATGCATCAAAGGCTCAGTCCTTACACCTGTCAACCCGACAAAATCTTCCACAGGAGTACCCACTAACGTTTAATGACGCCCAGCTCAATGCTGCATCATCCTTGAACATACCTGGGGTTTTATTCTCTCGTAATTTATCTTGGAAAGATCATATTACATCTCTTGTAAAATTTGCTTCCAAGAGATTAGGTGTGCTAAGCTGCCTCCGTACCTTTACCTCTGCACAGTTGTTGACTTCATATACGGGTTTTATTCGCCCCTGTGTAGAGTACAACTCACAAGTGTGGGGAGGCTCCTCACATACAGCTCTTTTCAATAGGGTGAAGTCAAAGGCTTTCGTCTCATTAACTCTCCTCCTCCTACTGGCTCCCTTCAACCTCTGTCTCATCGCCGCGCTGTTGCATCTTTATCTCTTTTCTATCGCTACTAAATTGGTCACTACTCCTCTGAACTGTCTTCTTGCACCCCTCCACCTCCACGATGGGCGCGTAGCACCCGTCTAGCAACAAACTCTCATCCTTTTTCTGTCCAACTCTCTAATGCAAGAGTTAACCGTTACTCCAAGTCCTTCAATTATGCAACAGGTCAGCTCTGGAACTGTCTCCCTCTGTCTTTATTTCCTACTTCCTATGATCTCCAGTCTTTCAAAAGCAGTGTGTCCAGGATCCCGAAATGAACGGATCTTAAATTTGGCTCTTTTTTGTATTTTTTTTTTTTTTTTTTGCTTGGAAGGAACGGTTTGCGGGCTCCTGGCCCAAACCGTTCCTTCCCCCCCCCAAAAAAAAAAAAAAAAAAAATATATATATATATATATATATATATATATATATATATATATATATATATATATATATATATATATATATATATACACAGTATACTCTATACATATAATATATATCACATATATCACACGTAGGGGGAGAGAACGTTTACTATACAGTATATACTGTATGTTTACCACACTACTAGTAAGGGGAGGGAAAACGTTCACAGCACATACCCTCATTACAGAGCACTGATTAGTCCGCCCCTTGCATCGTATATTTCTTTCTGGTCTGATGTTAATGCAATTACAGCTAATGAGATTACGAAGGATCTGGTGGGTATTGCAAGCACCCGAGCAACGTTGTGAGATACGCTTGTCATATTCATAGAGTATTAACATCTCATCCTACCACTGAGGTGCAGGAATAAACTACAAAAGGATGAATCCTTCGATCAAGTTAAGTGAACGAATTATATCTTCCGACTGAGACAAGGGAAATAAGCTGCAAGTGGACGAAAATCTCCGCCAATTTAAGGAGGACGAACTACGGTCTACCAAACAAGTGTGGCAGAAAAGAACCTTACTCTCTTGCAGCGTGTGCCTCTTGTCGTCGAGGGCCACACATCCATCGGGGTCCTGGTGCTGCCACAGGATAGCCGCCTCCTGTCGTGGACCTAATAAGGATCTCCAGGCACCCACCATCACAGAGTTAGGTCCACACGCCGTTCCACAAGCCTGCACGTACTCCACCAGCGGACGCGACCACCCCCCTGGAGAGCCTTGCAGCTGGAGTGTTTGGAGCTCGTACACGCCTGCCGTCGGAAATACAGCATAAATAATTTCTGGTGAAAGGACGGTGTAAGAAGTGAAAATGCAAAAGGGAAAATGTAAGAAAGGTGCAGAATCACAGAACCTTGAACAACCAGGAGAGTGAGAGGCGTGTCGAGAAAAGAGCAAACAGGAATGAAATGGTAAGGGGACGGCTCAAGTAAACCGAATAGTAAACGGGGCAGCCTGATTATGGGTGTTAAGCTCATAATGAAGCCTGTTTATTGTAGACTTTTATGCAGGATGGGAAGATGAATGTGCGTGGATGGGGTTGTATTCTATCCTGACTGGCACAAATACTTGACTTAGTCCGGAAAGACTTTGCTTTCCGTGTCATATGTCGTGGATCAGCAGATTAGTTAATCTTTGTGATTTTTTTTTTTAATGAAAAGGAGTAATACACTGCATGTGATAGATACAACAGATTTTGTTTTACACTAATTTAGAGGCAGTATATAATGTTCATGGTCATGGTTATTCGTGCTCACCCCTCAGAAGTGTCCGACTGGAAGCTTCGCGAAAGCGAAAACTAACCTGAGCAAATCTTGTTGTAAACAATGATCTTACTTGCATTAAAGGTCTTAAACACACAGATAAAATGTTTATCAGAAGATGTGCAGTGAGTCGCTTGTGTAAGACTGGGGCAAAGTAATAACAGATGTATGTTAGGCATCGAATAATAAAATGCACTGCGCTGACTGGCGAGGTAGGTAAGGCATTCTGGGGACTAGGCAAGCCTTTATGGAAGAGCAGATGTAAGATGAGAAAGAAGAATTATAGTGTTAGGTATGAAGGCTGTTTATGAGGTATTCTTCATTTGAGTCTTGATATTTTTAATGTAATCAGTCAGATCCAGATGGACTACCTCAACTTTAATGAGACTCTTCTTGGACTGGCCTAAAAATCCTTTCATCATTATGGCTGAGATGAACCGTTGAACAAAATTGTCTGCTAGTAGCTTTATTAAAATGAAATACGCCATTGGACTGGAGGGGTTAATTTCCGTATGGGTTAGTTATTCCTTGTCTCGTCTGAAGGCACCAAAAATAAAAGAAAAAAAGATGTCATTCTTGTTGAAGTAGTTAAAATTCCTTAGCCAATCAGGAGTCAGTTGTCGATGCACTCGTGACTCATCTGAAATGTGAACCCGCTGGACTCCAAGCTTAATGATGCCCTTCCCATACAGTCCACTATCCTTTCGGGGGATAGAGAAGTAGCTGAGGGACGTTTGTATAACCAGACAATGGAGCCGCCTGGTTATATAGGTGCCACTACAAGAAGCCATCCCTCTCCAGCACCCACAATGTCTATGATGCTGGTACCTATTAATGGAGAGAGCTATTTAATTCCAGTTTGAGGCATCATTCATTAGACTGTCTGGTGTAAAATAAATGAAACACACACAGACACACACACACACACACACACACACACACACACACACACACACACACACACACACACACACACACACTTTACCTTTGCCATTAGGAAGGGTGATTTTGGTGTCAGGAAGGAGCGTGAAGAGAGCATTGTCCTGGAACTGCAGCATTGTCACAATCTTGCTCACGTAGCGTCCCAACCATGCCTCATCTCCAGCCATATTCCCCCTTATTTCTGCTCGGTGTTTCAGGCTGTCTGCAAGGGATTGTTCGTGGTCATTAATTCCTTTTCATTGACGCAAAATGTCAAAATATAATAAGATCTTGTGAAGCTAATCAACAGTAATACAAACTAGCTATATTAGTTAGCTGCCCGCATCGTTATCACCATCCTGTCTACTTCCAAATACGAGAGCATTCCTTGCATGCCTCGTTCTGTCAGTCACATTCGAAGGTTTTTCAGATGCAAGATGCTTCACACCCTTTAGTGATGCACCACATTTCGGTGCTCATGGTCCCGTATCTATCAAGTAAGTATCTATCTAGTATTTATCTAAATATGAGGTGAGGCAAGACCGAGAGGCAAGAAAAGAGGAAGTAAAATGAGCCGGCAGTCATTCGCACATCTTTAGCTCTTAAATCTATGACTACACCTGAAAAAAAAAGAAAAAAAAAAAAAGGCGTCTCTGTGGTTCAGTGAATATGTAAAATGATCAGATTCTTTCGCCACAGACAGATCTATTAAGCTGTTACAGTCCCCTGGAAAAGTTTCGTTCCTCCTCGTGACTTTCAGTATCCCATAACCTCATATTAATTTGGATAAAGTTTCATGTAGTCGCTGTGATTTGTTTCATTAGTTAAATAGTTACTTTTAAATAGTTTTTAATCACCAAAATTAATGTTATGAGTAACTGATCGAAAGGAAGAGGTATGGAACTTTTGCAGGTACCTATATAACATTCTGCATCGTGCTGTTTTATGTCATTTCCTGTGCTGAAAAATACCAAGCATAATGTTTGCTAGTGCAACACAGGACGGCCCATACATCACGGTGTGTTGCTCATGTATCAAAATGTGAATTGTGGTAAGGAGCTTGGCACTTTTTTTTTTTTTTTTTTAAGAGAGAGATTTGCATTAAGGTCCGAAAAGGAAGGAAAGCATACGTCATGTGATCGTCTGAAACCTGAGTGCTGCTGTAATATGGCTATGTAAATGAGTAGCATTAATTTTTGTCATTCTGTCACTGATGAATTTAACTACATTTTTTCAACCCTCCCTCTATGATCGGTCATTACTGTACGTTGTCCACAAAGAAATAAAACTAAGTCCTCTGTGGAAGATGTTAAGCCCTTCAATCCAATGTCGTTATATTTTATTTATTCATTTCCTCTCAAGGCTATTTATTAACGCAATGAGAAACTTTTCGAACTGGAAGGAGTAGCTGTAGCCTCCATTAGCTTCATCCATTACGAGAGGTCTCTCCTAAGCTGAATAAAACTGTCTGAAAACAGAAGTACAATGAAAAAAATATATATAGTCGGATCGGTTGACACTGGCTGCGGTGTGGTTTTATGAGGAGAAGAAATTGCGCATCTTCAGTAGGAATAGATTACAAACGTCTTTATTCTCTGGCGAAAATGATAATTGCAGTAGTTTTTTGTATTACTAGGGCCCTACATTTTCTCGAGTCTAGTGAAATCGCCTGAAGTTTATCGTAATAACAGGCAAAGTGATTCACTCTCAGTCAGGGGGTTCAGATCCTTTACTACTATTCCTCCCAGTGGCTAACCTACCGTACTGCCAGATGTGGACGACCTGGTTGAGTCCACCTATCTCCGTCGTCCAGTAGCCCAGGGGTGAGGAGTGGACAGTGCGTAGGTGGAACTCCTTCTCCGTTAGGTGTAGGAACTCGCGTAGCTGTCGCGGGTATGGGAGTTATTGTCATCATTGGGATGTAAAAAAAAGTAATCGTCAGCGTTATCATCGTCATAGAAGCAGTAGTAGTGTAGTAGCAGTAGTAGTGTAGAAGTAGTATAGTAGTAGTAATAGTAGTAGTAGTGGTATAGTAGTAGTAGTAGCAGTAGTAGCGGTAGTAGTAGTAGTAGTAGTAGTAGTATTGGTAACATTATTGCATAGAAATAATAATAATAATAATAATAAAGATAACAATAACAGCAATAAGTCAATTCCCACTGCTAAAAATTGGCTGTACTGTACACAATGCAAATACAATGCAATACAAAACTGGCAAAACTACAAGCAAATAGACCATACCTCCAGACACACGTCATGCAGACCTTCAAAGTTCTTAGCTCTACTCGAAACAAAAGAAAAGTGTGCAGATTACCACAGCAAATTTAATGCAGTAGCTATAAAAGGATATGCAATGTAAAACATTCTTAAATCTATGCTTCACAGTCATCTGATAATTTGCCAGTAAATACTTATTTTATTTTTTTATACGTAGAAAGGAATCCAAGACTTCGAGCCTGCAAAACTTATCCCCAAGTAACACTGATCAGAAAAGAAAGTCAGATTCATTCTTCGTTCATTTTGAGATTCTTGGGCACATTGCACAGAAAAGACTGGAGATTATAGGCAGCTGGAAAGACTGAGAAAAATAGTTTCAGAGCTGAGCAGCTACATAAATAAAAGATTGAGAGTGTGTTTGTGAACTTATATATATATATATATATATATATATATATATATATATATATATATATATATATATATATATATATATATATATATATATATAAATGTTGTGAGATTGATATATTGGTTCGAGATGGCGTCACTCACTTGTCAGGGTATCAAATGCTGTGAGAGATTGGTATCTGCAGCACATGGACTAGCTCACCTTATCAGGGTATAGAGTATAGGTCCGCAGCTCGTAAACAGGTGACTGGGCTGCTGGGGACGTGGACTGGTGCAAGCTGTGTCCAGTCTGCAATGAGGGAATCGAGAGTATGGACACTTCTATACCTTTTTTACTCTAACTTGGCCTATAACTGCCATCTATCCATCTTCAATGCTGATTGGTAACAATACTATATTAACACTAGAGTATAAAGCTAGTTACGAAAAATTGCTATGGGTGGGAAGTAGAGTCGTAGGATTGTCTTTTTCTACCACTGAGCTGCGTGAAATCAGCAGCAGAAGGATGAAGGTCTGCGCAAAGTTAAGTTCAAAGAAATGTAATGTCCTGCTACCAGATCAATGAGGCAGCCCTCGGTTACATAATAAGCCCCACTAAGCTATTCTGGTTTGGGTATATGATGGGTGTTCCCAGCAAAATACCGGCAGACACTCTGTACTAACTTTATGTACCTTTTAAAAAATTGTACAACCAATGTTCATTGTAAATCAGGGATGTTTTCCAAATTATTACAACTCTTTCCATGCATTTTTGTGATGTAAATTGGTGGAAACGGTAAATCAACCTTAGGACAGCAGTGGAGCTATGAAAGGAATTTTTTCTGCAATTTTTTATAGGCTGAGGTATAGAAGAACCTCAAAAAGGACACTTTATAATAAGGTCTATATTTCTTACACCTTAACTTGACCCAGATTTTCATTCTGCTATACCATATTTCACACACCTCGGTGACAAATGAATAAATAAGTAAATAATTATAATAAATGACAATGCTACCCCTCTACGTGTTATTCTTATCGCTTCTTCGTGACTAATTTCATATTCCGGTGTTAATCTGTTGCCACAAGTCAGCATTCAAGGTGAAATTGACATTTTGAGCCAAGAAAGAGTGTAAAGAGTAGAGCTACATATCGCTTTTTCGATACGGTATGCGGTAGGTCGAGGGTCGTATTCTAAATGGCTTTGGAGATTTCCTAATACTTCTTAAGCGATTTATTTTTAGCCTTCACTGAAACCTTCACTACCAGATGTTTATCCTAAAAACGGAATAATCTCTCAGTGGCAGCATGGATATGTAAAATAATAATGCGAGACCGGACTCAAGGGTTTAATACATACATTAGCATCATCTATAGACAGTAAAATTATATATATATATATATATATATATATATATATATATATATACACACGAGTTTGTATCTCTCTCTGTCTCTTTCTGTCTGTCTGTTTGTCTATCTGTCTGTCTGTCTCTGTCTCTCTCTTTGTGTGTGTGTGTGTGTGTGTGTGTGTGTGTGTGTGTGTGTGTGTGTGTGTGTGTGTGTGTTTATGTTTGTGTTTGTGTTTGTGTGTGTGTAAACTTTGCACCACCTCTTACAATGTTATCCGGCGGTAGATTACCTACGATGTTGTGCCACCATGTTATGCATTATATCAGCCGTTCATTCCTGTATACCACCTCTAACATGAATGGGTCGGTGACGGGCGGTACGAGGGAGGGAAACATCACCTGACGGAGGAGGCACATATATGCTTTAAGAGACGCTGTTACATGTGGCAGCGTTGTCTTGGTCAGATACCTTATCAGAAACCTTCTAATTCATGATAAGCACCTCTACGCGTTCCTTCCTTACTGACTGTTTTAAGTGTCAGGCGTTGTGTAATCATTCAGTCTATAGTTCAATCAGTACGCCATACTCACTGAATAAAAGAACTAAAGTGTAAGAAATTTTACGTTATCAGCCTGAATTTTACGTGATCAGCCTGCATCCCACCGTTCAGCGGGTAGTCCGCAACGCTACAGAAAGGTCAAACATGTTCTTTTGACATCACATACTTCAGAAATCCGCGTCAAAAATGGGGGGATGGGGGCTCTTCCACACCTTCAAGCATTTACGTTTAATAATACTACCAAAGGGATAAAAGAACTAGAACTATAAGCACGAATGGAATACTCGTAATCAATGTTTTATGTGTTGCTTGACGAGATTGGTGAGTAATTTCACGTATATGATTTTAACCAACGGAACCAACTATCACAAGTCGTCTTCTAGGCTAGAGGAAGATGGGGACTTAACATAATCTGATTGTGTGTCCCATGTATTTATGACTGTATCCCTTAGCTCTCTTGTGTCCTTTCTGCTTGGCCTTCAGCGACTACGACTTCGTTCCCCAGTGCTGGAGCTTGTTCTGAATGATAAATAACAGATCTAAATAAACAATACCATAGAGAGACTCGTGCAGTCGATAAATTTAAATATATCACTAATTTTTTGTCACCCTGAACTTTGGAAAGACTTACCGCTATGTTCCTTAGCACTTGGCACGTTCTCCATTTGCCCGATCCTGCTCTCGTGATGGCTCCTGAGATCCACATTGCTTATGCAAACAGTGGATGTGCGAGAGGGGATGTGGGGTAGAGTGAGGGGATATATGAAGCTGAGATGTGTGCAGTGTCGGACAAAAGATAAGTTGGTATCTGTCGTAGTGTTGGTGGTGGGTGGTAGGGTAATGAGGTGGCAAGGGAGGTATGAGCAGATACAAAGTAGGTGTTGTTTAATGAATGGTGTTTGTAATATTCACGGACTGTCCGCAAAGAGCATATGAAAAATGCATTTAAATTTGCTGAGTTAGTGATCGATGTGGTAAGTTTAAGGGAGGTCTGATGGTATGATGATTAGCAGCACTGTGTGTGTGGTGCTGGGGTAGTGACAGAGGAGCTACTCGTCAACAGTTAGTTTATGGAGAGGTTGATTGAACTGGGTGAGGAGAAAAAAGTATTATTTTGATGAGATCGGGACAGATGTGATGAGTGTAAGGGAAGTGTGATGGTAATGATGTTTTAAGTTAGGGATGCTTTGTGTGTACTCGGAGTAATGATAGAGATGCTACTCGGCAACAGCAAATTTATCAAGAGATTAAGAGGGCTGGATGACAGGGTAAGAGTAATATTTTAATGGGATAATAACAGGAGTGGTGATTGTAAGGGAGGTGTGATGGTAGTGATGTTTTAAGTTAGGGATGAGTTGTGTGTTGTCGGGACAGTGAGAGACGAGCGACCCAACAACTAGCACTCATACAGAGAGACTGAGCGAGCCTGGAGATAGGGTGCCGCGCTTCAAGGTCGAGTCCTTAAGTCCTACGTCACTGTGTTTTGGCCCGCACTACCCAGCCTTGTCTACCCTGGCCTGTCTGCTTATGTAACTCATCGTCACCTATATCACTCTGCACCCCCCCGTAACAACCATGCCACCTAGCCTCACTCACATCATCCTGCCTCGCCCACATCACTCTGCCTTACCTAAACCACGTCTCACACTCACCACCCCGTCACACCCACAGCACGCAACTCACTCACACCGCCGTGCCTCACACACATCGCCGTGCCTTACCCACACCACCCTATCGACCCACACCACTCTATTGACCCACACCACCCTGCTTCGCCCACACCATTCTGCCACACCCATATCACCTGGCCTCACCTACACACCCTGCCTGACTCACCCATGTCACCCCGCCTCACCCACGCCATCCGTCTCACCCATGTCACCCTGCCTCATCCACACCACCTACTAATATAATTTTCACGTCGTAAATCATGTTCATTTATATTATTCTTCCCGAATCAAGACATTTTTATTCCGTCTAAAGGAGACCTCTTGCATAGTGAGCTGGTTTCCAGTAACGTAACTTTCATTTTATTCATGCTACCCTCAGACCATTATATCTAACTCCGGAGACATTCGAATGGGAGGGGTTGTATACAGCAATATGTAACTCCTCAGCACTAGAGAACTTCCCTAACTTTAATAAAATCATCTAACGACATGAATGTAATTATCTATCATCTAATCCCATATTGCCCCATGAGGAGCATAGGAGGCCAGGGCTAGGCAAGTTGGTCCTGACATTTAAGATAAGAGTGACCAGCCTCACTCATTCCTGAGTGGCATTACGTGAGCAATAAACCCCATCCACCACTTGGATAAATCCTGCACTGGCTCAATCTAACTGGAGCGCCTTAAGCACCTACTAAACCACCAGGCACCATAATTTGGTTATATGGTTACCTAAAAGAGTAGTAAATAGTTTCCTGGTGTACAGGAAACCATATGGCTTGTCACTTCGTGTAGTCACCCAAAGGCAGAAGGAAGAGGAAAGAATGAAGGAAAGAAAGACTGAAGAGGAAGGAAGAGAGGAAAGGGCAGACACTGAAAGCAGCACTACAACGAGTGAGTGGATGGTGAGCGCCCCCACCTACAATTATAACTGACGTATTAGTAGCGGAGGAGATAAAGACGGATGTAATAAGTCCACCGTATTTAAAAAATCCCAAAACAGCGTTTGGTGTCAAAAAGGGATAAAAATATATGGTACTAGAGAGGGACGCCTTCCCGTAGTGGCACCGTTATAGCTGGTTGGCAACTTTCCCAAGATATACACGTGTCCCTCGTTTCCATCCCTATCTTTTCGAAAGGAGTATGGTGAACTGCAGGAGGAGGAGGGTACCTTCAACCTAAGGCCTGTATTCTCGTCGGTTGAGAAAGCTCTGTAACACCTTTTCCTAGGCCATTTATTTTGCTTAATACTGTCCTCTTTTGTCTTACATGAACCCTTCGATTATCGTCATACTCTGCATCAATAACATATAAAGGGATATTCAAAGGAATATTAACCACCCATATTAAAAAAAAAAAAAAAATCGTTAAGAGGTGTTAGGGAGCTTCCTATTGTGACGACAACACAAGCCTTAAGTCCACCAAGTTCACGATAATAATTCTAGGGTAACTAAAGCGGCAACAAGAAAATGATATAAAAAGTGGTCCTCGTCGTGAGGTGCCCAATAAACTAGGATTCAAAATAACTGTAAGGCATAAATAATATCGTCTAGGCGGCATACACGGCTTCTTAGTACCCATTCACAAGCGATTCATTATTTTATTTGTATAGTACACCTTAACCCTTTCAGGTCTCAAATAGGTTCTTAGTACCCATTCACAAGCGATTCATTATTTTATTTGTATAGTACACCTTAACCCTTTCAGGTCTCAAATAGGTCCCAAGGTCACATTTGACGCGCATTTTTTGGAACAAAGTCAAGGCTTGCAAATAAAGAAATAAATATCATATTCATGCACAAGGAAGTAATACACCTCTGCCTATAAAACATTAGAGCTCTGCTCACCATAAAATTGCTGCAAAAATGATGGGAAGTTGCGTAGCAAGTGGTGTGTGGTAGAGTGTGAGTATTGCCGTCTCGGTGGGTAGGTGATTTCTTAGTGCGTAGGCGACATGATTGCATTGTTTGTTTCCATGTTTTTCCATAAAAAAACAGTGCACTGATATATGTACTGTACATTATATCTCACGTGATTTGTGAATGATTCTTGAGATGTTTTCTTTCCAAACAACAAACTAAATAGTTACAAGATCCTTATAAAACTATCACTTACTAGTTATTACTAATTTATTTTACTTTGCTCTTATTTTGCTTAGTACTTTCCAAGGCTTTGGGGGTGAGGACATGAGGGTAAGTCTACAAGCTTGCCTTTTGTATGTACATATGTTTATTTCATTGGTGTTAACTATATCATCCTGTGTACTTACAGGCAACAGTAGAGAGTGATCAAATACTTATTATATTTCTCAAAATTGACGGTGTTATAAGTATAATCAGGAAATGTGAGAAAATCATGAAATATAAATCAGAAAAAAGTAAGGAGATGCAAACAATAATTTGTCAGTGAAAAAGGCAACAGTCGCTGCACGTGTATGTCCGCCTGGTAACAAATAAATACATGGTACGTGTATAAAAGGCTACAGAAACAACCTTAGAAACCTAAAATCTTAAATCTGCATATATTTTCCCACAATCAGACACTCTAACACCCAGGAAATGAATAAATATTGAGACATACAATGCAGCAATCTCCGGCTTGCATGTGACGCGGTAGCTACAGTATGTGCGTAAGCGGGAGGCAGGGGGGTGGAAGGAAGAGTGGAGGATGGAGGGTGGGAGGTAGAGGGATGGGGGATCGGTTGGAGGCAGGAGGGTGGAGGATGTAGGGGGTGGGGGATTGGAGGGAGAGTGGAGGGTGGAAGGGTGGGAGGTAGAGGGGTGGGGGATCTGTGGGAGGTAGGGGGGTGGAGGAAGGGAGATATGAAAGGGAGGAAGGAGTTGAGAGCTATGTATCCTCCAGAGCAGTAAAAATATATTGCAAACAATATTCTTTTGCTAATGAACTGCCTGATACCAAAATAGTAAAAAATATTGCCAGATCAACAGTATAATAGAACCAATACGTGCAACCCAACCCCCCTCCATGATTAGCTCTTCCCAGACTGTGTAAACTAAAATATTGTGATCTACACATGCATGGTAGAAGCAGAGGGATCTGGGGAGCGGCTTGTATCCTTATTTCATTCACCATCCTCAAGCAACAGTTTTCATTCATGCCCAAATATGCTGCCACGGGAGTGGCTAGGAGACCCCTACCGAGAAAGCCACTATAGTGGCCAAGAGACCTGAAAGGGTTAATATTCTTTTGTTTATCATTTAATAGCTTCAAGAATGATAAACTTTGAATCAGTTCCATAAAACAAGATAATCAGTTGCAATATGCCGAACAAATTGCTATGGAAGAGGTGTTACAATATCTCCAGATCCACTTCGAATACAACCAATAGCTCATATTTACAATTAAACTTACGATGAAATTTATGTAAGATTTTTAACAGAAAAAGGCAGTGAAAAAGAGTGCACAGAATTAACATTTTTCTTGGCTGTTTTTGCTAACACACACACACACACACATACACACACACACATACACACACACACACACACACACACCTTAGTGGCGAAGGGTAATGATCTTAAATCTGTTAGTGAACCGATCTTAAGGTTGCAATTGATTTCACATAATTTCGCATCATCATTTAACCCTTAAATCCTGTCGTATATTCTCTGTCTGTTGCCTTCAGACGGTTTTATTCAGTGAAGGGATTAATGAAAGGTAAGTCTTACTCCTACAAATGAGAAAGCCTGTCCTGAACTAAACAAAATCGCCTGGAAGTAGAAAAAAAAAATGTTCCATCGGACTGTAGGAGTCCAACTAGCTGTTACCGAGGAAAAAAGAAAAAAGGTGGGAAATTACCCTACAATGATCATATATCATCAAGGGAAGAAAATATACATGTTTCTAGTCTGCCTCCACAAAATGTAGTTTTCTCCTCACGGCTTTATACGTGTAGGATTACAATTGACTTTCGTTATGCATGTTTGCTCTCCACGTCATAAGTATACCACTGCGAATCATGAAGGAGGTTCAGTTGCCATAAGGGAAACATATGTTCCTTTCATATCCTTTCAACTCCCTCCCTACTTTATTACAGGAAACAAAAATATCATTATAACCATTTTGCCAACTCATACATACAGTAGGTCAGACCACTGAGTTCCGCATCCCCAGAAAAAAAAAAAAAAAAAAGAATGTGAGGGAAACGACAGTCACGAGCTATAATCATAAACTACAGTAGCTAACAAACAATGTAAATGGGGAGTGTGTCGTCCTGTCTCGGTTACCTCCCTTTCCTTGGGGGAAGCAGCCTAGGTATATAGATAGATAGATACAGTAGCTACCGATACACTTCTTCATTTTCTTTGATATTTTGTTCTAACGAAAACGAGTTAACACATCCATAACTAATATAATTACAATTACATTCTTGTTTGTTATCCAGTTTGCTGATGGATACCTTTCATCGATTAGGTATTTTATTCCGTGAACGTGCTCGTGAACTTTTTTTTTTTTCTGCATACACCATAAAAGCTAAAACGTTTTAGATCAAAGCTAAGACAAAATGCTAGGACACGATTGATAAGGGCGAGAACAGGTACGACGTTGATGACCTGGTTGCCTTTGAGGTTAGAACGATACAGACTACAGACATCAAGCCTACAGCATTCGAAGTCAAAGCTAGGAGGACAAGAGGCTAGGACACAACTACGGAAGACTAGGACAGGTATGACCTTGATCTCCTGGTAGCCCCTGAACTTGACGAAATAGCCTCCCAGCTGCTCGAGAACCTCTTTAGTAGCCTGGGATATGTGCACCTTCATGGCTGTTGGTGGGAAGAATGTGAAAGCTTGTGGTCTGAAATGTACCTGATCCTCATGAGAATTAAGGTCGTACTCTAGGTGGCATAGGAGGCAACGTAGCACCCCTCCTTTAGCACTTTATTTTGCTTTTCACTGCTTTTTGTCCTTTCACTTGTATGATATGTTCATCATTTTAGTATGGATATAGCTTACATCAGTACCATACAAGAGGATTCAAAGGTGTAAAATGCAGAATATTGCTAAGGGAGGGGTGTTGCCAAACTTTCAAAATCAATAACTAGAATGATAACGTAGTGTTTACTTTTGCCTTCTCATCTCTTACTCATGATTTCTCACCTTTCTCTCTTACTAGCTGGCAAAAGGTATATTTATCTCACTCAAAATCGTATGCATTGAGCTTAAAATACAAAGCAGACGGCACAAGCCCTCCATTACTGATAAGCAGTTGTGGAGCATTTAAGTTTGCTGAAATTGATCAGAATGCATCCCACAGAAGAGAGTGCACTCAACAGTAATAAAGGCAAACCACCTTATACTCTGTTGATGTGCTTCCGAAATTATTTACAAATAATGGTGATTTGCCTTACATGTTGCGATTTATGTAGTATGAATGCAACAGTCAATTAGAGTATTACAACCGTATCAGTAAACTGAATGGGCTAAGGTGTAAACAATATCCTAACTTTTTATTATCACTCGTGGAAGACCCGCGACTGTTGAATGTGTCGGTCAGTCTTCTTCCACATTGAAGAGTGCAATCAGAATCGATACTGGAAGGTCAGACATCTATTCTTCTCATATACTTGATCGTCAAAAACTGGGGGCTTGTCTTCAAATACTCACTCTCATTTATAATAATACGTCACCTACGGCCTACCAGTCAAGTCCTCACAGTTACCCAGCTCTAAAGCATGCAACCTTACTTCTCATTAGTCAGCTCTTCAGCTTTTGCTCTTGAAGCGTTCTGTCGTCGTGAATTTATTACTGGTTCAGTCATTCTTTCAAAACACAATTTTGTCATTAGCAGCCTCTGACGTAAGAAGCCTTTTCATGATTTTCCTTACAAGGCAAAATATATATTTAAACTAAAAAATTTTACTTAAGAATCAAACTGGCAGACATTGGGACCCCGGGAGTAAGTTTTTTTTTTTTTTTTTTTTTTCCAGGCATAAACAGCTGTCGTCGATCAGTAACTAAACAGCACAAAAACCTTCGGTATGTTAGTTGAATAATAAACATTAAAGGATAATCACGGCACTGACCTTCCCCAGTGCTCTCCATCCTACTGGCCACATTAACCGTGTCGCCGAAGAGACAATAACGAGGCATCCTTGTCCCCACAACACCTGTCAACACACAGCACCATCACTCTCACTTTTACTGTTGAACAGTGTTCATCATAAGGTCATACTGACAAACATGCCGTTAATTATAATGTCATTTTCCAAAAGACTAATAATTAAATCTGTTACATTAATTTTCATTAATGGCTATATACAGAGAAGATAATAATTGCTGAATCCACATGATTTGTATTTTGAAAATTAAATGATGTATCCTGATCTCTTTATACGACTGTAATGTAGATGGGAAGCAGGGTAAGGTAGAAGGATGCAAAAAAGATAGTAGGACGAGACGAGGCAAGGAAAAGTGAATCATACCAAGGCTGAGTGAGACATTCTGAAGCAGAGGAAGACAGGATAAAGCTGAGTGAAAACAGAAAAAAAATCAGGAGCTTGGATGAAGCAGACTAAAGAAGAATAAAAATAGATCTCCAGCAAAACAGGCCTCTGAGTTGATGGCTACCCGGATGAAGAGAGGCAGAACAAAGGATGGAAGGACAAGTATACATAAAATCGAACAGGTAGAAGATGGTAGAAGAAGGCAGAGGATGGCGGAGCAAGGCAGAGGCTGGAAGGACGAGGCAGAAGGTGGCAAGTCGAGGCAGAGGGTGGCAGGACGAGGCAAGAGTGACAGGACAAGGCAGAGGGATGGCAAGACAAGGCAGAGGGAAAAAGGACAAGGCAGAGGGAGGTATGGCAAAGGATGGTAGGACAAGGCAGCGTGTCAAGAGGAGGCAAAGGGTGGCATGACAAATCAGAGAACAGCAGGCTAAGTCAGAGGGTGGTAGAACAAGGCAGAGGGAAACAGGACAATGTAGAAGAAGGCAGGGCAGGCTAGATGGGGGCAGGGCGAGGCCGAGGCAGAATGAGGCAAGACAAGGCAGAGGGGGGCAGTTCAAAGAAGAAAGAGGAAGGCAGGTCAAGGAAGAAGGAGGCAAGACAAGGCAGAGGGAGGCCGAACAAGCCATATGATGGCAGAACAAGGCAAAAAAAAAGGAAGGAGGGAAGCATTTTGAAAGTCAGCGTGAAATGGACAAAGGCAGATCAAAGAAGCGTGAAGCAGAATAAGCAGAATGAAGTTACCAGCAACACACGGCCCTGAATTGATGCCGGCCCTGATGAGGAGTGACTTGTCGGGTCGGTGGGGTATCTCGAAGGTCTTGACCCCCATCGATCAGGTCCAGGGCCATGTCATACAGCTCACCGGCGTGACGCAACCCTGCAACACCAGTTAAATACAATGCAATAACACGCTTCATGTAATGTAGTCACTCTTGCTACACCACTCTTAACATCACATTTTTGCAGCATCATATTTTTTGCATCATACTATAGCAACATCATATTCTTCCAGCGTCATATTCTTACAACATATTATAACATCATTTTATGGCAACATACTGGCTTACGACCTTATATTTTTGCCATATCAAAAGATGTCTTGTGACATCTTACACGACAATATCATAAGCTTGCAGCTGTCAGGACTCCGTATTATAGTTACAAATCATAATAGATCTATCTATCTATCTATATACATAGGCTGCTTCCCCCAAGGAAAGGGAGGTAGCCGAGACAGGACGACACACTCCCCATTTACTCATCCATTCAAATACATTCATTCGCATCTTAGCCCCAAAGAGGAGAACGGACAGATCCTCACCGCACCACACCGCACAAGGGTCAACTGCGCAATGCAATCAGTGACATCCGCAGCAGGGCCCGACAGCAGAGCTGGTTTACCCCGTGCCACATCATAACAGACCCATCCCCTTACCCGCACCTGACCTGACTAGCTGATCAGACCAAATGAGGGAGAATATCCCTTCAGGGCTGCGTCATCATTTATTCATTCACAATTTCTCTCCATTTATTTCTGTCACGCACAGCCACTCTTCCTTGCTCAACAGACATCCCTCTTACATCCAGCGCTCTCTTCACACTGTCCATCCATCCTATTCGTGGTCTTCCTCTCAGCCTTACACCTCTCACATCAGATCTAGTTATCTTTTTCACCAATCGCTCATTATCCATTCTCTCCATATGCCCAAGCCATCGCAACACCCTCTGCTCAACTCTACCAGCCAGCTCCCGAACAACTCCAGTTCTCCTTCGCACTTCATCATTTCGCACTCGATCCATACGTGTCACTCCACACATACTCCTCAGACATCTCATCTCCATTACATTCAAACTTTTCCTTTCTGCTACACCCATATTCCATGTTTCAGCCCCATATAATGCAGTCGGTACTACAACACCCTCATACAGCCTTCTCTTTACATCCATTCTAAGCGAACGACATCTAAACACTTTTTTCATTCCTCCCAGCACCTTTCCTACTTTATTTATTCTAAACTTCACTTCTGCATCTATTCTTCCACCCACAGCAACATGTGACCCTAGATATTTAAAACACTCTACCTCCTCAAGCAACTCGCCATTCAAAACTATATTCATCCCCCTACCATCTACCAACCTCGTACACTTCATCACTTTACTCTTATTCTCATTTACTTTCAATTTCCTCCTTTCACACACCCTTCCAAACTCGTCTACCAACTGTCTCAACCTCTCCTCTGAATCAGCCACCAGTGCAGTATCATCTGCAAACAGCAGCTGCTTCAGATTCCACTCTCCACCATCAACATTCACCAGACTCAGACCTCCACCTAAAACTCTTGCATTCAACTCCCTTACAACACCATCCATGTAAATATTAAACAACCAAGGCTACATCACACATCCCTGTCGAAGCCCCATTGTCACGGGAAACCAATCACTCACAGCATTTCCCACTCTTACACACGCTCTACTATTAACATAAAAACTTTTCTCCCTTTTTAGTAACCTACCATCAAGTCCATACAATATTAAAACAGTCCACAAAGCCTCCCTATCAATTCTATCATACGCTTTCTCTAAATCCATGAATGCCCAAAACACATCCTTGCCTTTCGCTAAATACTTTTCACACACTTGTCTCACAGCAAACACCTGATCCACGCATCCCCTCCCTCTCCTAAAGCCACATTGCTCATCACCAATCACTCCCTCTGTACCCTCTCTAACTCTCATAATTAACACTCTACCATAAACCTTACCTACAACACTCAACAGACTTATACCCCTAAAGCTAGTACATTCATACTTATCACCCTTGCCTTTATACAACGGGACCACACAAGCACTTGCCCAGTCAATTGGCACCATACCTTTCACAATAGATAGATAGATAAATAGATAGATAGACAGACAGATAGAAGCAGCAAGTCAGAGGATGAGAAGGTATTGTGTCTGCAAGAATCGAGAAATGCTAAACATGTTTACACACTCTAACTCAAGGAATGCTTGATAGGCACACGACAGCGCCTCGTGACCATGCACACACATACACATACTGACACACAGGCTTCTAGAACATTTCAACAACAGTGTAACACACATGACACGACCCCTGCTACACCAGAATTTAGGAAGCAGAGCTCAGAAGGAGACAGGCCATAGAACCGACAGGTAGTAGGGAGATGGAGCCTAGCAACATGGGCGAAAGAGAGAGAGAGAGAGAGAGAGAGACTGGAAGGTAGCTCGCGGGACTCTATACTTCACTCGTGTGTGAGAGACTTTGTAATATTTCCAAGACAAATAAAAATAGTCCCATATTCATCGTTACCTCTCCTGTCATTGCATGACAAAAAGGTAACGAAGATTATCTACTTACAAAACTACTCAAGTATAACAACCGCTCGTCCACAAGTCTAATATCTGTATAACTGATCTACAAATCTTTACTACATGTTTTTACAAAGTTATTGTGAGACAGCAACAGGCCGTACCCCTCAACCCCTGCAAATTCAACATCATACTCTGTTCTCGGTGACAGACTTAAAACAATTCCATTTTGTATGAAGCAATCTTTCGTGTATCCAATATTATCCAAGTGTACATCTCACTCTTCAGTCCCTTTTTCATGGCTAGTAACTTTTGTACTTAGGCTTTTGACTTGTTTAATGGTGATGATGATGATGATGATATTACTGAAGATGAGGAAAATGACGATGAAGAAGATGACGATGCTGATGAAGGAAACAGTGACGACGAAAACGACTCTGTACTAAGAAAAAAAATAGATATACAAATACAGACGACTATGAAAAAAGAAAAAACGTATACATACCACTGGGGTGAGGGAGTCCAGACACGACCATGTACGCGTCCCCGATGGTCTCCACCTTGTACACGTCGTAGTTGCCAATGCGAGAGTCGAACATGTTGTCGAGTTTGTTTAGTAAGGTCACTACCTGGGGGGAAGAGAGAGAGAGAGAGAGAGAGAGAGAGATTGTTATAAATACTTAAACCTACATTTCAGTCTTTTGAAATTACACATAGCCATAGCACTTTCGCACTTACCTCGCGTAGGCATCAGTTAACTGCACGGGACAGTCTGATATGGTATATTTGCATGCCTGCTATTGATGGGTCTGCTCTGCCAGACAAGCGGGGGTTAACGGCAGCAACAACAACATTATGTACCCTGCACACGCTCGCCCAGAACACTTGCGCTATTTCAGTAATTATTAATTTTAAGTGTGCAATCGTGCTACTGACTTATTTGTTCAGTGCTTCATTTCGTCATTCCACAAATCTACTCTTAAGCATTTTCATACATAGTCATCCTACAGATGTACTCTTACCAGTACATTGTTAAAGACTTCACGCGAAAACTACTGGTGCGATTTTGACTAAAATTACAGGGATGAAGGGCTATGACCTTCTGATCACCTGATTAAATTTTACGCCAAATTAGGCAAAGGCCCACGCTGTAGACACAAAAAACGTAAAAAAAAAAAAAAAAAAAGTAAAAAATCGTTTTCCGCCATGACTCTTTTCAAAATCGTCATATCGCCATGAAACCAAAACCCAAAGGTGCATCTTTCAAATCTGCATCCTATAACATGCCTCATTACATCAGGGGGGTCACCCCCCAGTTAGTGGTAGGAGGCCAGTGTCAGGTGGGTCGGGCCAAAAATTTCAAATGGGCATAGAATCGTCAATTTTCACCCGATTTACTCCAAATTTGATATGTGAATAGATATCCTGTTGTGTTTATACGTCAGCACTAATATGACTGCCGAGGACCGGTTTGCTACGCCTTGGCACCGCTTCTTGGTATTTTTATTAATATGAACTTATGGTGATGAAGTGACTAGAAAACGTATGCAGATGAGAAAGCATAAAGCCCATTACATATTTGTGATGGGAGACTTCGGTGCCAAACTAAGCAAGATAAGGGTAGGAGGGACAGCAGTGGCGACATTGGAATGTGTGTTTAGAATGCAAAAAGTGAATTGTTAGCTAAATTTACGAAAAGTGGCAATTTTAGGGTGAATGTTTTCTCTTTAACTTTATTGTAATATGGCTCCCATGAGTTGCATATAGGTTTTTTGGTACCTGAAAAAAAAAAAAAAAAAAAAGGAAAAATTAAATGCCAAGAACTCAGGCTCCGCGCTGTCGACCCAAAGTGTCGATTGGTCTGCCAAACCTAGTGCAAGGACTCGCTAAACAACCTCCATGACCTTGCAGACCAAATCAGTTCCTCGTCCCTTCATACTGTATCAGGGACAAAGATTGGCTGAAATCCGTTGAGGGGTCCAGGACATATCCCACAAGGATAAACTAAGTCAATCCCTTTATAACCTTGACCTTTGCCCCCTTGATCTTGCTGAACTAAACAGTTCAACGTCCCTTCATATTGTATCCCTGACAACAGTTTGGTCGAAATCCAGAGGGCTTCTGGAGATATCACACCCAGAAGGATAAATTAAGTTGACCCCAAATGACATAGTCTTTTGACCCCTTTACTTAGCTGACATAATCATTTAACCGTCTCCTCAAATTGCATCACTGACAAAAGTTTGGTGGAAATCCGTCAATGGGTTCAGAAGATATTGCGCCTACAAGAGTGTTGCGGATGTACGGACTCATACATCCATGCACGCACAGACGTACAGACCAATCACTTAATGCCTCCTCCACCATAGGTAGGCGGAGGCATAATGATGATTTGGTTTCGAATCCTTTGACTTCAGTGCGAACAGTACAGCTTGATCCATCCATCCATCCATGCATCATCCAATCCTACGTTGCCCCATGAAGAGCGTAGGAGCCCGGGGCTAGTCAATTTGGTCCTGACATTTAAGATGAGAGTGACCAGCGTCAATCATCCCTGAGTGGCATTATGTGAGCAATAACCACAACCATCAATTGGATATAAACCTTCATCGGCTCAATCTGATTGCAAAGCCGTAGTTACCCATTTAACCACCAGGCAGCATAAGTTGGTTATATGGTTACCACCCCGCGTAGTAAATGGTTTCCTGGTGTACAGGAAACCATTCGGCTTGTCACTCAGTGTAGAGTCACCCATAGGCAGAAGAAACAGGAAAGAATGAAGGAAAGAAAGGCAGAAGAGGGAGTGTAAAGTCACGCGTAGACAGAAGGACGAGGAAGGAAGGAAGTAAACAAAGACAAGAGGAAGGAAGGTATGGAGAGAGGAGAGGAAAGGGCAGACATCCTAGAGCAGCACTACGTCGAGTGAGTGAATGGTGAGCGCCCCCACCTACCACTATAGCAAAAAATAATACCTTATCTGTTTGTAGACGGAGTTCTTTATCAGAAAAGCTTATCTTAAAAATGCTCTCGTGACACCGACTGTTTGTGATATAATGTGTGTGTGTGTGTGTGTGTGTGTGTGTGTGTGTGTGTGTGTGTGTGTGTGTGATTAGTTCCGACAGTGAGGTTGTTTCCGGCCGCAAAATTAGTTCTGATAGTGATATTAGTTCCGGCCGTGAGACATGCTCCGATTGTGAGTTTGCTTCATACTTTGAGATTAGCTTCGACGTCGAGAACAGTTCCTGCCGTGATAATGGTTCTAACCTTGATAGTAGGTCCACCCGCGAGATTAGTTCCGGCCATGAAATTAGTTCGATGGTGAGATTAGTTTCGATCGCTAGATTAGTTCTGATCGTGATATTAGTTTCTGCCATTAGATTAGTCCTGACCATGAGATTAGTACCGATCGTGTGATTAGTTCCGACCGTGAGATTATTTCCGGTCAAGGCCAGAGTGATAGGGAATCGATTCGTTTGTGGCCACCCCTTCCAGAAATAAAACAATAGACAGTTAAGGTTATAGATAGGCTGACAGATAGACAGACAGACAGATCGATCGATCCACAGATAGATAGATAAACAGATACGCAGTTCCTGTCAGATATCCCTTGTTTGTCGTGTCACTCATAATCAAAACATTATTTCCAGCTTAAAGGCATTAGAAACAGTAAGCGAGATAACTCTGCGTGAAAGTTTATAATAATTGCCAAAGGGAGAGACTTTACGAATAAATGAATAATAATATAGAAATTAAAAAGTCAGATAGACAGACAGATAGAGAGAGAGAGAGAGGGAGAGAGAGAATAATTAGAAATCTCGTAAAAAAAATATTAAGGATATTAATGAACCGAAGTGGGCAAATTGGACACGCTGCCATAAGGCGATAAAGCCCTGTATTCTCGTCTATCAAGGAGGCTTCATAGCACTTCTTCCTGACTGGCTAATTCCGTATCTGGTACGTTAATATACTCTTGCATGCCATTTATGTATTCCATATTGGTATGAAAGAGATGTAGATAGGTTGCATAAGATACTGCTGTAGTCAAGATAATGTGCTAAGGAAGAGATGCTATAAAGCCTCCTAAGCCATCGAGAATACAACACAAAGTCGTGTGTTGCAATCTGTATATAGTTGCTACTTGCCAGCTTAGCGTTTTTCTTTTTGTTTTCGCTTGTTTCAGGGATAGGAGCTTTGTTCTGGTAGCCGTCACTTAGCTGCAGGATATCTATGGATATTTTCCAGACCTTTATTGATTGGCGATATCCTAAAGATTATTATATTCTTTTTCCGACGATTTACTAGTGGGTCTTATCATGGTAACATTCTAGCGTTTCTGGAGCAAGTTTAGCTGTATTACGAACTTAGCTGAGGTTGGCAAGTCCAGTGTTGTCTCACTATCTGTAGCCGGCAGTGCGTAGCTAGGTGTCAGGTGTGTGTAGGTTTGGGCTGCAGTTCCACCAGTGTGTATATACAGCCGTGGTGCGCAGTGCCAAAGGTAGGTGTTGGGGTGGACGTTGTGTCTCGGTCGGTTTGATATTGGCCCCATGTTCCGGGGGACGTTTTATTCATGAGGTCGAGTCCCACTATGTGCCACTGAGTTTGTGGATTAAACGCATAAACTAGTTTCAATTTGCATTAAACATGAAAACCATATCTCCACCCTATCACTGCCTTCGACCACTATCTTCTGTTTCACCGGCTGTGTCTTGTATCTGTCCTATACTACTAGCCTTCACCGTATCACTGTCTGCTACCACTGTTTCCTGTTTCACTCCTCCTAGCCTCCTATGATTTCACATTAAGTGTGAAAACCGTATGATTCTCTGCGTTGTCGGCATAAACAGGAGAGGTGTTCCCATAGTTTGCGGTGTTACTTTAACCTCGATGACTTAATTCTCGAGAAAGCTAGTGTTTGTTCACACTGACTTGGCCTTAAATTCCAATCTCATCTCGTTATCCTGAATACTGAGATTCGGCAAAAGATTAGCACAAGAATATGATGTTAGTCACGAAGGGATGCTATGGAAAGGATGAAGAGAAGCTGCATTGTCTTTTTGAGCCACTCTGCTACATGAAGTAAGATGCTAAAATGCGAAAATCTGGGCCAAGTTGAAGTGAATGAACCATAGTATTTTACTGTATTCCGCGTAACTTCAGACTATTTTATTTAGTTAAGTGAGTCATGGGAGCTCGAGATTTAATATTACAACAGTTAACCTTCTCATGGTAGGAACAGCTCTGGTATTTTATGTCAACGCCAGACATTCATTCAAGTGTCAAAGTGTCAGGACTCCATATTATAATTATAAATCATAATAAATAGATAGATAGATAGATAGATAGATAGACAGACAGATAGAAGCAGCAGGTCAGGGGATGAGATAGGTATTGTGTCTGCAAATCGAGCAATGCTAATCATGCTTACACACTCTAACTTAAGGAATGCTTGATAGGCACACGACAGCGCCTCGTGACCATACACACACATACACACATACACACAGGCTTCTAGAACATTTCAACAACAGTGTAACACACGTGACACGACCCCTTCTACACCAGAATTTAGGAAGCAGAGCTCAGAAGGAGGTTAGCTATAGAACCGACAGGTAGTGGAGAGAGTGAATAAGAAGAGGGGTCCAACTAGACTTACTTAGTATATTATGTCTCTGTAATACATACGCTGCTCAACTTAAGACTTTCTCTGAAGATAATAAATCAAGATTAACTCCCTGTATTCATCTTTAACTCCTACTGCTATTCAATTATCAAAATAATAATAAAAACTCAAGACTCACCTATTACAAGAACAGAGTCACATTGGTGGCAGCAAGTCCAAAATTCATATAGGAGGCATGTTGGGAAATGAGTGTATCTTGATACCAGCTGTATGTGAGGATCAAATCGTTTCCTTATTTTTAGACACAGGGTCTCCAGTGAACTTAATAACACAAGAAGAAATAAATAGAACGTTTAAAAATAAGAAGAAAGTAACTTTTCTGGAAGAAGCTGATTCAGATTTATATACAATAGATGGAAAAAAAAAAATCACAGTAAAAGGTATGATAAAGTTAAATAAATATCAGTTTCACAGAGACTACAAGACCAATCTCTGCCTTTTTCTATATCGTTGAAAACTTAGCAATTAAAGCTCATATGTTACTGGGCTTAAGATGCAGGAGAGCAGAGAACATAACGTTACTCCCACAAATGAATGGAATAGACTTTGACAATGAATTCATAGAGGAAATACCATCAGAGCCCTCACCGATTAGTAAAAGAGAACCAAAAAGAATTGGTAATATTAAAAGTTTAAACAAACATACACAAACAGATGAGTGTATAGATCCACTCACACCACCAGCCCCAGCCTCCATAATTAGAGACCCAGGTAACAGTACTGATTTATCAGTTTTTCCCGCCCATCTCACCAGTGACGTAGTTATACCACCTAATTCCTATATGAAAGTGACCATAAAGAGCAAATTACGGAATAATACTGTTCTTGTCTTAGAAGAATTATGTAAAGTAAAGGGATTGTGAGTAGAAAACGCATTATGTCAGATGAACGACGAAGGGCAAACTCAGATATTCATAATTAATCACATGAATGGGGAAGTACAGTTGAAAAAGGAGACTTGCATAGTTAATATTGAAAAATGTCCCGCCCCTGTGAAGGAAATAGTTATAGCTGGAGTGACAAGTGAGATAAAATCTACGGATAGAGAAAGCATAAAAGATAATTTAATTCACTCAAGTGAATTTGATGGAGAAAATGATTTGTTAACCTTGCTGGAAACACACAGGGACACCGTAGCATTACCCGGAGAACAATTAGGGTGTACTAACCTGATTAATCACAAGATTAATGTGCACCCAGAAACACCACCAATTTTCTTACCAGCCTACCGCATCCCACAATCTCAACGTACACTTGCAAATCAGTATGTCGATAAAATGTTAAAACTTGGAATTATTGAACCTTCAGTCTCCCCGTGGAATGCCCCATTATTCTTCGTGCCCAAACGAAATGGAGAAATGCGTGCGGTAGTAGATTACCGTAAACTAAATCACTCAATCCCAGACCGATTTCCCATGCCATTGCTAAGCGAAGTTCTACAGAATATTGGACCGGAAAATAATGTATTTTCCACAATCGATCTACTAAATGGTTATTACCAAATACCGGTTGAACAGGAGTCACGTAAATACACTGCCTTTTCCACAAATAGAGGCCACTACCAATATACAAGGATGCCGATGGGACTGAGGACAGCCCCAGGCACATTCCAGTGTCTTATGAATTACGTATTGTCCGGAATTTTAGGACAAGAATATTTGTTTATCTTGACGATATTATAATCGCAACGAAAAATATTACAGAACATCTCAAGAAATTAGACTTACTCTTACAAAAGCTTTGTGATGCTGGTTTAAAAATTAAGCTTTCTAAATGCAAATTTTGCTTTAAGGAAATAAATTTCTTAGGCCACAAATTAAATTCTAATGGTATTCACACCACTGATGACAAAATACAGGCAGAGAGATTTTCCTGAACCCTCTACGACTGACGAAGTTAGACAATTTTTAGGTCTAGTTGGGTACTATAGGTCATTCGTACCACAATTCTCTCATATAGCCTTTCCTCTGTTCCAACTACTCAAAAAAGATGCTATATTCCAATGGGAAGAAGAACAAAAACAAGCATTTAACAATCTAAAAATTAAACTAACAAATGCACCTTGTTTGGCATATCCGGATTTCGCAAAATCATTTATCTGTACAGACGCATCAGTTAAAGGATTAGGGGCTGTACTGATGCAGGAAGATAAAAGAGGAAAGAATCAACCAATTGCATTTGCCAGCAGACAAACAAAAGGTGCAGAGAAAAATTATTGCACTACAGACTTAGAGGCATTTACAGTGGTTTTTGCATTACAAAAGTTTCGAGATTTGGTATATGGTTACGAAGTACACTTATTCACCGACCATAAACCACTAGTGGGTATGTTTAAAGAAAAACTCCTCTCTGGGAGGAGAGCAAGATGGAAATGTACAGTTGAAAACTACAATGTACAAATTCATTATATACAAGGTAAAATCAACATAGTAGCCGACGCATTATCTAGGAACCCGAACACAATTCAGGTCGCGGCATTAGATCTCAAAGGAAATATCCCAAACCACGATGATATCGCAAAAGCACAAAGACTTGACCCAATATGGTCTAAAGTTATATACAAGTTAGAAAGTGGAGATGACATACAATTACCAAAACTGCATGTACCACTCGAACAATTCACAACAGTCAATAATAATTTATACAAGATAAACCCGAAACAACCAAAACGCCAAAGAAATACTAACCAGTTGGTAGTGCCTAATGACATGATACCCCAAGTATTACGAATGAAAGAGTGGAGACAAAAAGG
>NC_137000.1:3214130-3479130 GCF_032717465.1 Coenobita brevimanus | reverse complement strand
AGAGAGAGAGAGAGAGAGAGAGAGAGAGAGAGAGAGAGAGTATGAAAGTCTTTGTTAGAAGGAAAGTGAAAGAAATCTAAATCACCACCACTATACACAGGGCAGCCCGTCTGGAGTTGGCAGCAGCACACCGAGGGCTGGACTTGCTGGGTTTGAACGAGGGTGTTTTTAACCACCTCAGCGTTATGGCCCCGCGGTCCAATGGCGAAGGAGAGGCGATGCTGGTAGTAGAATATGGACTACACTGGAACGAGGTTAGTCTGGGTCAAATCCATAGGGTCGCTCTTGCCTCACTACGGATTGCATTTGAGCCAGGTCAGTCTAGGTCAGGTTTATTTAGTCCTTCTTGGCGCATTACGAACTGCGCTGGAGGGAAATTAGTGTAAGTCAATCACATACGGTCGTTCTTGCCTCATTACGCATTACACATAAAACAGTCTAGACTCTCAATTTACCACAAGGGAGCGAGGCCATTCTATGTTCCGTCATGTCCACATTGCCACTCTTGCCTAAATGCATGTTGCAAGTATAGTCAGGATCTGCGTTTCTTCCTAAGAACCAGAACCCTCCCCCCGGCCCTTTCCTCGCTGTCCGTATGGTGCTCATTATCTTCCACTTGGTCATATTTACATCTGTGCAAATAGTCAACACTGTAGCTTGAAGAATGTGGTTATGAATAGCGTACACACACACACACACACACACACACACACACACACACACACACACACACACACACACACGCACATTTTTATTTACTGTGCCCTGCTCTGCGCACAGGCTTCACACCCTGCTTCCAAGGCCCAGTATTCCCCCTACATACATTACACCTCCACCTGTCACCATTTTGGAGCTATTATCCACCGTCCATACTGAATACATAGCTGGGGTTTCCCACACAGGACTGGTATTTGGTATTAGCAGGGGTATTTTCACATGTCGGTTGGTCTTCTGGTAGAACAGTAAAGTCTGCATTTACTAAAATTCAGTTCCATAAACTGTTCCCTGCTCCAGCCGGGATTTGAAGTTGGGCCCATTAGGATTGTAGGTCACCTCTCTAGCGATTAGATGTGTGTGTGTGTGTGTGTGTGTGTGTGTGTGTGTGCGTGTTTACGTCTGTCCTTAAGTCTGTGCGACCTTCTGTGCATATACTTACATGTACAGAATTGTTCGTAACCAGAAACACTTAAAAATAGTCTCACACCCTTTACAGGTAACGGCCAGCGGACTACTGGAAGTGGACAAGGAGGCCAAAGTGGTGAGAGGTGATGGTGAGCCTGACATCGCCGCCTCCTGCATCCACCGTGGCATCAGAGAAATACGCCCAGACGCTAAGGTGATCATGCATACACACCAGCCATACGCCACTGCCCTGGGTAAGTCACGCATCTCTCTCTCTCTCTCTCTCTCTCTCTCTCTCTCTCTCTCTCTCTCTCTCTCTCTCTCTCAAACATATACACACACACACACACACACACACACACACACACACACACACACACACACACACACACACACACACACACACACACACACACACACACACACACACACACAACCCAAAGTATTATTCGATCTCAGCATTTAACATAGGAACCTGTACACCGAATCTTCCTCCTTAAATTCAACTATTCCTCGATCAAATGTAGTAATTTTTTCAGCCTGGTTAAGTGTTTGTTTAATATATTCCTCTGCTATTGCTTTGTCTTGTATCATGACCTTTATGATCACCCCGATTTTCCTTTCCGTAAACAGGTACGGAAATTTCCAGTCATATTGATTTCCGAAAAGTTGTTGTGGAAATATCACGCAACTTTATGGTGTTGTGGAAGGAACTTCTGATTAATAATTTAAAAAAAAAAGATTATGACGCATTCTTGACGGATGCATATCTTCTTTGGATTATGGATATGAAAATTAAGTTGTTAATGGTTCAGTGCTTTTACCTACATTTTATGGTGCTCAGCAAATGAGGTTATATGCTTTGTTGATGGTAATGGCATACAAATGATTGTCCGTGAACAATGCTTTCTAGAAACTCACCTAGTGGTCTGTTAGTTTAGGTGTGGATGATTAAATGATGCAGGATAGACACTGGTATTGGTGACCGAACCGTTCCTGCAACGTGATAATTCGCCTTGCGGAATGAAAGAAGAGCATTACAGTATCGTATAGTATCGTTTTATGTATATATTGGCTCCAACATGTTTACATGCACCGACCTTGGTCACCTAATGGCGGTTTTCCACGCTGCTCGATCTCTGACAACCTCTTTATTCAGTCCCTTATTCCTAAGGTCGCACGCTATGACCTCTCCCCAGGTCTTTCTCGGTCTGTTTCTCGCAGCCCTACCCCATACGTTCACACTTCTCACTTTCCGCACCCGACTGTCATCCTCCATCCTCTCCATATGATGAAACCATCTCAATCTCCCCTTCCTTATCACTTCACCAATACACTTCAGTCCCATCCTTCCTCTCAACCCCTCAATCGTAACCTAACCCCCCCCCCTTTCCCCGACCCCACATTCAAAGACGCACAATACATCCATCTAATCATTGTCATTACTGTTCGTTTGAGCCCACGAATGTCCTCTTTCTTTACACCTCAGGCCTCACTACCATACAGCATTACACTTCAAGCACATGTCGCATACAAAGATCCCTTAGCACGGAGGAACAGCCCTTTTAGTGTCAGGAGAAGCAACAGCTTCCCGAACTTCCTCCAACCACTCTTTACCCTAGCCACCCAGACCCATATCCGGCACATAACATGTCCCCCAAATAACAAAACTCTTCTACACACTCGAGAAACTCACCAGACAGGGCAGTCCTTTCACAGTACATGTGAATCAGTTCTGATCTGAAGTCACTGTATAAAGCAGCCATTTTTTGCAAATATAAAACACGGTGGAGAGGGCTATTTACTGTTCTGATCACTGATGTGAGATATGAGATATAAGATGCAGCAGAGGTACCTTCAGTTTATCTTTTTCCTACTTAGCGATTCTTAGAAAGCCATGATTTATTGTTCCGGGAAGCATAAGAAACAAGAGATGATTCTCCAAACCTCTATTCCTTGTCCGTCCAGCAAAACCATAGGTTACTTTCACAAGGGAAGTAAAAATATATTTGTTTGTCACTGTCCCGACGTACAGTATGGGAATGAACTATCTTCCTATGGTTTGGTGAGCACATCGTGGAAAAGTGAGACTCTTCGAGATAAGGAATGGTTATGTTGGCCTCTTCACGCAGATTACGTAATCTTCATTTCCTTCTCGCTCCCTCTAAGCAGTGATATAAAGGCTTTTCAGGTGGGGGGTTAGATACAGCCTAAGTTCCCTCTCATTGTTAGCCGTCGTTCGTTAGCTTAAAAAATAAAAATAGAAGATGCCATGATCGAAATAAAAGACGTTCAAGTAGCGAAGAGTTAAGACTTTGGTAATGTTCCACTACACCTTTTTTACTCTAACTTGATCTGAAATTGTCATTTTAACATCATGAGATTACCTCTAGAAAGCGAAGCGAGTCATGAAGAAGTGCTACAAAAAGGATGTAAAGCCACAGCATTGTCTTATTCTACCACTGAGCTGCGTGAATTGAGCTTCAAAGGGGCAAAAATCTGGGCCAAGTTAAGGTAAAGCAACCATAGTTCATTCACTTTACCTTGGTCCAAATTTTCGCCATTTTACAGCATATTTTCCGTAGTTCAGTGGCAGATAAGGTCAACACCACAGCTCTGCATTTTTTTTACATAATACTTCTTCGTGACTACTACCATAATCTGTTGTTAATCTCTTGTTGCAGCTCAGTATTCAAGACGGAGAGATGTGAGTTTTAGTCCAAGTTAACGTGAACAGGGAATATAGTTTTATCTTTAAACTGAGATGATGGTTGATTCTCTGTTCTTGTTTACCCACCAGCCTGCCTAAAGGACCCGACACTGCTGATGGTGCACCAGAACTCGACTCGGTTCTACCAGCGAGTGGCTTACGACAAACATTATAGTGGCTTGGCACTGGCTATAGACGAGGGACGCAGACTGGGGAAGGTATTAGGTGGGTATAGTGGTATAGTGAAGTGGTATGAGGTGGTGTAGTGGTGGGGTATAGTGGTAATGTACGGTAATATGAGGTGGTGTAATGGTAGGGCATAGTGATGTAGTGAGCTGGTATGAGGTAGTACGATGGTAAGGTATAATGGTGTTTGTGGTGATGTGAGGTGACATAGTGGTGTGGTGCGCTGGTGTGAGATGGTGTAGTGGTTAGGCATAATGGTGTAGTGTGTTTTTGTAAGGTGTTACAGTCGTGTAGTGTGATGGTGTGGAGTGGTATAGTAGTGCCATGTGGTGGTATGAGGTGATAGAGTGGTGAGATATAGTGATGTAGTTTGGTGGTGTGCGGTGATGTAGTCGTGTAATGCGCTGGTGTGAGACTGTGTAGTGGTAAGGCATTGTGGTGTAGTTTGGTGGTGTGAGTTGTACGGGCGTAGTGCGCTGGTGTGAGATGGTGCATTGGTGTAGTGCGCTGGTGTGAGTTGGTACAGTGCTGTAGGGCGCTGGTGTGAGATGTAGTGGTGGGATACAGTATTGTGGAGAGTGGATTTTTTTTTTTTTTTTTATGCACGTATCGTCTAGCCATATTTTACTTTAGTTGTAAGAGAACAGCCTGCAGTCCATATATATATTGCGGGGGGAGGTGGAGGGATTCTTTATTAACCATTTAAAAAAAAAAAGCCCCAACACTCTGAGGAACATTGTCGATGAAGGCTAAGCAGGGATGGGTGAAATAAATCGATACAAGTAAGCTAAACTGGCAAGTACGGAATGATACAATTGCTAACACAGTAATACAAGGATTCTGTTTTTCCACCATGATGACAGTAACTATAATGACAATAGTTGGTTTGCTTTCATATGGAACTGGATCAGTGCTACAACTTTAATTCAAAGTCGTTGTTGCATGGAATCAGGCGAGCCGTAGTTAATAGGTAGGAATGAGTCTCCTTGGCTACAAATTTGATCCCCCCTCACTCTCATCTGATTACACCTGGGCATCAGCTGAACTGAAAACGGTTAAGGATCTTTGTCAGGTTAAACACGTTCTAAAAATCTAATATACTTACAGGAGACAAGGACGTACTCTTCCTGGGTCATCACGGGGTAGTTGTGGTGGCTTCTACTGTGGCCCTGGCTTTCGACAACCTCTACTACCTTGAACGAGCGGCGCAGGTTCAGGTGGGTTTGTGGCTCAAGTGGGTATGTATGAAGTGTGTCTGTACAATACCTTTGTTAGTCACTGATCTTTATTCTTCTCTTCATTCTACATTATTCTTATTATCAGCTACGGGTAATTTTGTATCATGTATGTGCTAATGTACCTCACCTTGCTTTACACTACTTATTCCTGCTTGGCCTTCAGCGACAATGTTTCTTAGTGTGTTGCGGCTTGTAGGCTACTAAATGGAAAAGAATAAAAATAAATAAGTAAATGAATAAACAAATATAAGTAAAAACTCGGTTAAACTGGTCTGTCTAGCATTGTTCTTAAGTAGCTCCACAGAGGTTGAGAACTGGAACCATGTAACAGAGGGAGGGAGGTGGGGAGTCGTAGAAGGTACCATCCTCAGATCTCAAGCCAGTAATGATTATCTGCCTTAACGACCCTTGTTCAGTCGATATGCATAAATCTGTTTTACCTAATGACTACTGAAAGAGACAATGTTTAATAGTGTATATCATTTAAATATCGTCCAAGTATAACCTTCTGAAACTTGTCACACTGCAGAGCATCTTAGTAACCCTGTGGTTTTTATTTCTTCGCTGTTACTGTTAGCGATTCTGTTAATTTCAGGAGGGAACCTTAGTATTAAAGATTTGCATGAAGACGCATCTAACCCCTCCCGTTTGAAAAGTCTATCGTCAAACTAAAGATAATCATACGAGATTAAAGAATGAAACAGAAATGGTTTAATTTTCCGTCACTTTCTATTGACTTACAGAATTTATTAATCCCTTCGTGTGTCAAAGAATAAACTGTCTGCCAGGCACCCGTAACTTAAATAGGTAAACTCTCTCTCTCTCTCTCTCTGTGCTTACGTGTGTGCGTGCGTGCGTGTGTGTGTGTGTGTGTGTGTGTGTGTGTGTGTGTGTGTGTGTGTGTGTGTGTGTGTGTGTGTGACAGATAAGGGTAAGCTTTGGCACTTTCTCTTGCCTTCAAACGGTACACTCTCTGACACTGTTTTAATCGGAAGGGAAAAACTCCATGGCACTCTCTTGACCTCTTCCCTCTCTCTGGACCTAAAGCGGTGAACTCTGGCACTCTTTGTTTACTCCATGGCACTCTCACTTATTAAAAAATGTACCTCACTGACGCTCTCTCTTCATCTGATGTTCCTTCTTCAGGTGCTGGCTATGTCGACCAACAAGGAAGTGGAGCTGAT
The DNA here is from genome assembly GCF_032717465.1 of Coenobita brevimanus. NCBI lineage: Eukaryota > Metazoa > Arthropoda > Malacostraca > Decapoda > Coenobitidae > Coenobita > Coenobita brevimanus. The sequence continues at coordinate 3,472,690 of NC_137000.1, read as the reverse complement.
ACCAGAGGAGGAGTGCAAGAGGACCTCTGATGATATGTGGCGGGATATTAAGAATTACTCCGATGCCAACTTCTACGCCATCTACAGACGACTATGTACATCACAACCAAGCTTTGAGACGTAAACTGGAGAGAGAGAGAGAGAGAGAGAGAGAGAGAGAGAGAGAGAGAGAGAGAAGGGGGGGAGTTGATATAAGAGGTGCTAATTCTTTGCTCAAGCTCAGTGGACGTTATGCCTTCTTGTTCGACTTAGAGCTCCCCCAGTGAAAGAGAGAGAGAGAGAGAGAGAGAGAGAGAGAGAGAGAGATATATATATATATATATATATATATATATATATTTTTATTTTTTATTTTTTTTTTATAGCCCGACGCCCTAATCCCGCAAAGGGTGGCCGCAGACAAAACGCCTCCAAGTCACTCTGTCACCCACCATTTGACTCCCCTCCCCCCAACTCACCCCCTCCCTCATATACCTCTCAACTCCATCCCTCCACCTCATCCTCGGTCTACCCCTCCCTCTCCCTCCCTCCACCTCACCTACATACACCCTCTTAGTCAGTCTTTCATTCTCCATCCTCTCCACATGTCCAAACCACCTCAGTGTATTTCTCCTAATCTTTTCAACCACATCCACATCTACCCCACAACGTTCCTTCACTTCTTCATTCGTCAACCTGTCCCTCCATGTCACTCCACATGCTCCTCTCAAGTAACTCATCTTCCTGTGATCGGTGGATTGATTCTTCTTTCGCAAGGGATGTTCCTGGAAATATCATGTAGTTATATTTCTATTTTCATTTTTTTTTAATGCAAGGAAGAAGTAACCAAAGGCCAGGAGCCCTCAAGATTGTTCCTTCGATAAATAAATAAATAAATAAATATATATATATATATATATATATATATATATATATATATATATATATATATATATATATATATATATATATATAAAACAGGGTACAGTCGGCATCAAAATTACTGTTGCCTCACTTGCCCCTCTAGACTTTGATATTCAGTCTGGTGGACCTGCAGCAAACGACGCTTATCACACTGAGCAGAGGCCAAATGAATTCATAACTATCAGTTGATGCGGATTACGACACTGGTTTTCGAAGCGCATGGAGAGAAAATCAGGAGAGGTGACAGGACTGTGAAGGCAGACTGTATATTGCCTTATTATATTGTGCTGCACAACAGTACCTCTGATGTACCAACTCTTTATCTGCATTTTCATATCTGGAGATCATTGGGATTGTTCTTAATATATTCTATTACAACTTACAGGACAGCATGCTCATAAGCACTGGGGGATTTCTTGCACTTATTTCCTGTTTATTGCAGCTCGGTATTGTGTTTTATGCTATTTACATCTCTTTAAAACCAATTCACATTGCATAAAATATATTATCCAAGATAATATCAACACGTCATATGCAGAAAAAGACTTGTAGGGAAGAGATGTTTGAAAGTCAAAGCTGACGAGCATACGGTTCTTAATGCTGAATCAACATAGTCACATGTCCTCGGAAAGTATCCAATTAAAAAACAATAAATGCATAGTAGTGTTATATTTTGTTTCACTGAGTCCTGATGAAGTGAAAAATGTTTGGCCACGTGAAGAGGATGGACAATGTGATCCTGACTAGGAGAATATGTGTGAGTGAAGCGGAGGGGGAGAGGGGGAAGAGGAGACCAAGAATAAGATGGGAGGATGGGACGGAGAAGTATGAGTGAATGTGAAGTGAACTGTAGATAAGGCAGGCTGAGATCGCCAAGGGAGAGGTATTACGAAGCCTCTTATGCCATTTTGATTACGACACTAATTCCAGCACTCTAATAAAGGATCATGCACTGTTGTTCCTTCTGCCTTTTTGTGGATCTCACCCACCCCCTGTATACGAGTGATAACGGGAATAGCAAGGGCCTGGCAGAGTCACCAAGATGACCTCTATAATGATGATGATGATAATGATGACGATGATGATGGTAATAATAAGATAATAATAATAATGATAATAATAAAATAATAATAATTATATAATCTACAGAATGCCCATCCCTCCATCAATCCCTTTAATCTGGGTTACGTTCTTTTCAATTTATTCTTGCTGCTCCCTGACGGTATTATTCAGCTTACGGCCTCTCGCACTGATTGGGTGTAGTAAAGCTCCATCTCACCCCTCCAGTTAGAAGTATGTCCAGAGCAGAATGATATCGTCAGTAGATAGCATTATGAAAAAAAAAAAAAAAGTTTAATGGGTAATGAAAGGAATACGAAGGAACATATAAAATAACTAATATAGTTACGGTCTGTTTTTACCTGGCTGAAATGGGTCACTCCCACAGTTGGATTCCTTAGTGATAGTCACATGAAATTAGATTAGCCTCGGATATGAAGGAAAACTGGGTCGTCCTGGTTGTTAGTTAAATTAACCATAAGCCTCACTACAACTGGCCATCGCCTTAGTCGAAAGGGGTTAGGAATCTTCGGCAGACTAGAGAAAACGCCCTCTAGCACTGTATGCATCCACACGAATTAAGTCTGAAGGGGACTGGCATACCCTTTTTACTCTACCCTGGCCTAAAATTGCCCTATCTCCATCTTGAATGCTGATTTATAGTAAGAAATTAACAATGAAATATGATGCCAGTCACGAGATGCTATGGAAATGATGTAGTGACAATGCATCGTCCTTTCCTGCCACTGAACTACTTGAATTAGCCAGAAAAGGACGAGAAAGTAGACCAAGTTAAGGTGAAGAAGCTTTGTCGATCATTCGCCACCCACGGTCGAAGTTTGCGCTTTCTTCAGGATTCTAGGGTTCAATCTTTCGTTTTCTTTCTTCGTCAGGTTGAGTTGCAGCTTAGGCGTTAGGTTCAAGTTTAAATTCTCGAACAGAGAGGCGTCCGAGAAACAAAGCAAACTTTTCATGGCGTGTTCAGTGTAGACTGAACTGTTGAGGTGAGGGGTTGCTAATGGCTTCTCTGGAACATCTTTTCTCCATTAGAGGTAAATATATGTACAAAAATTCATAGTATGTTAATATAGACTAGGCTGATATGCATGTGACCCAGTGTGGATTATTTTAAGGCAGGGGGAAGGGTATAACTGTAAGGTGGGTCAGTTTGCTGTGGAGTCGTGCTGTGAAAGAAGAAGGCTATTGAAGGCTTCTCCTAGACATTTTTCTTCATTACAAGTTTATAAGAAAATCACGATATATTACCTTGGAACAGAGTTGATATATACGTGAATAACTACGGGTGGAGGACTTAAGCCAGGATGAGAGATACCTTACTGGGTTAGTATGTTTTCCGGCGTTTTGAAAGCCAGAAGAGGTTTGTAGCAGGGTATGGTTGTTTGGTAGTTCGATCTATCTATCTATTGCCAGACGCCTTAATCCCTTCTACGGGGTGGCCACAAACAAATCTCCTCCACGTCACCCTGTCCCCAGCCATCTCACTGCCCAGCTCCCAATTCACACCCCCCTCTCTCGTATACATCTCCACTCCATCCCTCCATCTCATCCTTGGCCTTCCTCTCCCTTTCTCCCCCTCCGCCTCACTCACATACACTCTCCTCGTCAGTTTCTCACTCTCCATCCGCTCCACATGGCCAAACCACCTCAGTGTGTTTCTCCTAATGCTTCCTATCACATCCACTTCCACACCACAACGCTCCTTCACATCCTCATTTGTCAGTCTGTCTCTCCATGTGACTCCACAGGCTCCTCTCAAATAACTCATTTCCATTGCTCTCACTCTTGACTTATGTCCCTCCAACAACTTCCAAGCTTCACTTCCATACGTCAGAATTGGTATCACAATACTGTCATGTAATAACTTTTTCACTCCCATCCTCACTTCCCTGTTTCTTATCACTGCCTTCAAGGAAGGGCAACCTTTCTTCCTTGTTGTACCCTTTCAAGCACTTCATCCTCCAAACTTCCAGCCTTACTTATCAAACTACCCAGGTACTTAAATCTGTTGGTGAACCGATCTTAAGGTTGTTTTTGATTTCACGTATTTTCGCATCATCACTTAACCCTTAAATCCCGTCGTATATTCTCTGTCTGTTGCCTTCAGACGGTTTTATCCAGTGAAGGGATTAATGAAAGCTAAGTCTTACTCCTTCAAATGAGAAAGCCTGTCCTGAACTAAACAAAATCGCCTGGAGGTAGAAAAAAAAAAAATTCCATCGGACTGTAGTTCAACTAGCCGTTACCGAGGAAAAAAAAAAAAAAAAAAGATGGGAAATTACCCTACAATGATCATATATCATCAAGGGAAGAAAATATACATGTTTTTAGGCTGCCTCCACAAAATGTAGTTTTCTCTCACGGCTTTATACGTGTAGGATTACAATTGACTTTCGTTATGCATGTTTGCTCTCCACGTCATAAGTATACCACTGCGAATCATGAAGGAGGTTCAGTTGCCATAAGGGAGACATATGTTCCTTTCTTATCCTTTCAACTCCCTTCCTACTTTATTACAGGAAACAAAAATACCATTATAATCATATATTTTAGTCAAAACCATTTTGCCAACTCAGACATAGGTCAGACCACTGAGTTCCGCATCCCCCGAAAACAAAAACAAAAAAAATGTGAGGGAAAAGACAGTCACGAGCTATATTCATAAACTACAGTAGCTACCGATACACATGTTCATTTTCTTTAATATTTTGTTCTAAAGAAAACGAGTTAACACATCCATAACTAATATAATACAATTACATTCTTCTTTGTTATCCAGTTTGCTGATGGATACCTTTCACCGATTAGGTATTTTATTCAGTGAACGTGCTCGTGAACTTTTTTTTTTTTTTGCATACCCTACAAGATTGATCTAAGCGCTTTTTTGTTTTTGTGGTAGCCATCTACTTGCATAAGTCTAACAATGAGATAGCCTTACTATACACTTTTAAGCCGTGTTTTATGGCTCCTGTGAGACAATTACTTCCAAGGGGCGAAGGAACACCACTATCTGTCACTGGAGAATGACCTGCCACCCACACATGCTTCATGCACTGGTGTAGGTGTGGAAGACGCTCGGAGAGTAGAGTAAGAAGTGCATGTTGAAATTGTGTTGTTGTGGTTGTTTTTGTTGGTGAGAGTCTATATATGTCATAAAAAAAAAAAACTAGAGGGTGAGAACACATGAGAGCACACGAAGAAAAAGAAAGTGAAAGAATGTGTAGTTCTATATGGTCCACTGTCAGACCGGATCTCCCCACATGGAGAGTTACACCCAGGAAACTCCCACGATGCCTTAAGTCGAGTTGGGAAAGAGTGTGTATGTAAGAGGTGTGGTACATAATTTGTCTGTGTGTGACAGGAGTCTGTTGTTTCTTCACTCAGAATATGACCCATCTTGTCGATTAACATCCAGGTTCCCGTTCCAGTACTTGGTATGAGCAGTCACTCTCTCCTCTCATGTTCTGATGATGATATCTGCATTAGTTACCAAAATCTTGGCACTCTTCAGCATCCCCTTGCGAAAATTGATTCAGATGCTTATGAATGTGCTGATCATCAGTACTGACTAAACAAAGAAGTGCACTAGGTTGCCTGGCATAAATAACTGATATTATTTTGTGGGTGTAGTCTTGATGATGTTCAAGACATCCCATATCTCAAGACCCCTTTCTCGTTTATAATTAATTGTTGTTGTTACCAGATAATTTTCTTGAGGTTAGGAGAGCCCCCAAGTAGAAAAGAAATTAATGAAGACCACAGCCAGTCCCTTCAGTTCGAAAAGTCTATCCTAAAGAGAATATGAGTATAGCAGCGTAGAGATAACAAGAATGGAATAAAATATTCATCTTAACATCAAAGCGTTAAAAGAACTTCATACACACACCGCAACTCAGCCAGGAGACAGGGCGTGTGTGCTGGGCATTCCCCAGGCCCTGTCTTCCCCCTTACCTTTACTCAAGACAACCACCAGCAACCGGGCTACAGCAAGGCCCGGTCTCCTCGAATTGAGGAGAGAATCAACAACAACAACAACAAGAACTTCATTCCCTTCACCGTATAGTCCAACGTCAGACCCACGAGACCCCAACATTCCCTTTGCTGCTGTTACTTCTATGCGTTTACTGTTTTATCCACGTCCAGTCATCCCCCAAATATCCAGTCCTTAACTGCCCCATCAGGAGCGTAGGGTCCGGAGCTAGGCTACGCATTCTCAACATTTAAGGTGAGAATGGCCAGCCTCACTCGCCTGTGAGTGACTTGGTGTGAGTAATAAACTCCAAATAACCCTCCCATGCAGAGCCTTATGGGCCTTAACCGGTTGGAACACCTTAACCCCCTACACCATTAGTATTATGTAGGCATATGGTTACCACCCAGAGTAGTCTCAGTAGTTTCCTGGGTTACAGTAAACCATTTGGACTATCATTCAGTCACCCTGAAGACAGCACTACATCGAGATTGTGAATGGTGGGCGTCCCAAAACAGAATGAACAAAATAACTGAGGCTGGGTGTGTTGGTGATGCATCGGTTAGAACGACCAGCTCACATGTGAAAACTGGAGTTTAAAACTCTAGTCGGTCAGACCCCCGGAAAGGTTGCTTTCCCTTCTCCTTGTTCACAAGTAATATATCTGGAGACCTGGGTGTAAGATCGAGTATCACGAGCATATTCTAGGAAAACATTATGACTTAGCAAAAAATGAATACTGTAATAGATTTATTGGCCCCCGTCCAGTAGTCAGGCTCTAATCTAAGCCATCTTCTACATTATCGCACCGTATCCTTACTGCCTTCATCTACTATGACGACTGTCGACTCTGAACACTCTTAAGCTTGCAGTACAGGCATTAATATCTCTATCAACAGACTTCACACATTTATGGCAAGCATAAGTCTCTCCCAATGATGTGACGTAGCTCCTGCATGATGAATAATTTCAAAATCATTTGTACAGAATGAAGTTAATTATGTAACGGGGATTGGCCGAATATGCATTAAGAGATACTTTTACTCTGCTTCTCATTGTATTTCACAAACAGTATTGTTGAACGTGCTCCATACTCACACACTACAATCATCTTCAGGAAATCCAGACTTTAATATGTTAATATGCTCCTGGTACGTACTGTTCACAATATAACGTCAACTTCACACATCTCGTAATGAATAGACAAATCAGGAGTCAAGCAAAACTTTTAACGCAGAAAGTGGGTATTAAATGTCAGAAGCAAAAAGCCGTCCTTTGTGAAGAGTTAATCAAACAGCAGCCAGTATCAAGGTCTGCTCATTGAAGGTAGGGGAAAGACGGGCTGAGGAGGGCTGTTTCAGAGTTATCAGTGCTTGTATAAGATAAGCAGAGACTACTGTATCAGTTGATTCCAGCAGAACAGAACTGGATAGAAAGGAAGAGGCAGTGTGCACAGTTGACTGAAGGGTGATGTTTGTTCTCTTTAGAGGAGGCGTCGCTGAATCAACGACAGTACTCAAGCCGGTAAAATCATAAATGGGATAGCGTTTCTTGATGTTTTCTGATGCATAATTACTGCATTTTATTCTGTTAAAGTGAAAGAAAGACAGAAAAAAAAAAAAAAAGCTGTATGTCACCCCGTAGCAGAAAGTAAAACATGTTGCGAAGGAAAATAACACAATGATAGCAAAGTATGTATTATTAGTAAGGGCTGGCGGGCTCTTCAGCCGAGGTTTGTGTTTCAGAAGTTTGACCACTGTCCTTAGTGAGAGAAGACTGACTACATAAGAACTAAGCATATTTTCCTGTACTATACTCCTTTCATGTTCTCAAAGGGTAGGTGCCGTTCTTGATGCCTACGCTGTTACATAAACTCACTAATAAATCACTACATAAGAATGCTATATGCTTTCGTTAGCAAGTGCAAGCAAGGTTCTTCAACTACACCCTCTCAAAAAGCCAGTATCAAGGCTCATAGGAATGCATTCTTAAATCAGTAATTCTAACAGCAGCCTACCGATACTTGCTAATCTCTTAATAATATTAGTCAGACGAATATACAGCTATTCTATAAACTGTGTATGTTTGTTCAGTTACCTATTCATCGAAGGAAAACTAACTTTCAGCCCAAGGACGTCTTTTTATCACAATTAGGTAGCCGTCAAAAAATTTCATTCATATTCCAAGGAACCCTTTCGCGATATGGGGATTAATTAAGGCCATAATTAACCTTCCATTTCTAAAAGGCTTCCCCAAGCTGAATACAATCGTCTCGAGATGACACAAATAAACTCTAAAAGACATCCTCATATAAGAGCTTAATACTCACTAACGAAACTGTCTAAGAAGATTAACACCACTACGGCTGGCTTAAATGGCTAAAGCGTGTATATTTTCACTACCCTGTTTATCCCTGTACCCGTAGCAGGGATTCGACATCGGGAAAACCTTTTGAAGTCACAGAGGTTTGTGATGTCGTAGACGCTTGTGATGCTGCTGGATGTCTTACCTTATAAATTACTCCTGATCTTCAAAAAGCATCTGATGCCACACAGTTAACCATTCCATTTCGCTGACTTATTTCTTATTCTACTTTTGTAGCATTAAGAGGCTTTTTTCAGCTTAGGCGTGAGTTTTCGAACTCAAGAATTTTAATATAACCTTCATTGTCTTTATTACAAGTGTCAACTCCAAAGCTGAATGAACCTGTCAGGAAATAGCAAGATAAACTCCATATGACATCTTATTTTCCCTCTAACGTTACCGAGGATTTGTTATGATAAGCTCGGACTTCACCGTGTCTGCTGATGTCACAGTGGCCTCTGACGTCACAAGGGCGTTGATGCCGCGGTAGTCTTTGATGCCAAGGTGACTTTTGCTGTCGCAGTGGCGAGTGATGCTAAGGTAGTTTCTGAAATCACAGATAATTTTGTTGTAACTGGCTTCTGACATCACAAGGTCTTTTGACATCACAAGGACTTTGGAGTCATGGCGGCCTCTGACGTCTAAGGTATCTCCTGACATCCTAAGACTTTGAGGCCATTGTGGCTTCTGACGTTACAGGTGTTTTGATGTCCCGGTGGCCTTTGACATTACAGGGACTTGTCATGTCACGGTGGCCTCTGAAGTCTCCTAAACATCATGACGCTGTGATGGACTCTGAGGTACTTTCTTTATATATATCGTGTTGATCACTGACGCCGCACGGACATCTTGATGCGATGTTACGATGGCCTTCAGTGTTACAGGAACTTTTAATGTGATGTCAGGGTAGCCATCAGTGTCACAGGATCTTTCGATGAGTTGTCACAGTGGTCATCGATGTCACAGGGACTTTTGATATGATGTCATGGTGGCCTTTGACGCTGTGTGGACTATTTCACCAAACCACTGAGCCCAGGAACGTCTCTGACATCTCAACTTTGTGCCTTCTCTTGACGATTTTGTTCATCTTAGGCTAGGCTGTTCTCATCGGATTAACTCCAGCAGCACAAAAGGCCTTTCCTAAGCTAAAGATAATCGCCTGGATATACAAAGATTAGAGAGGAAAAGACGTCACCGGATTCAAGGAGCTAATGTCGTAGGGGCCTCTGAAATCGTAAGTTTTATGATGTCAGGCGGCCTGTGACGTGACGTGAAGGGGAAAGGGGAATTAGTGACCTTCTACGAGGGCATCTTGACTCCCTTGGTATTGGGAGGCCCCGACACCAGCCAGAAAGTCGGAAGGCTGCCCTTACCCTGCCGACAAAAAAAATATTATCAATTGTTTGGGTCTTGTGGAAGATCTGCTAATACTGCTTCAGCGAAAAGGAAACTCCAAATCTTAACTTAGAACAAAGTATATACTAAGATATAGTTACCGATGAGAACGAGTATAGGCATGACCTTGATCTACTAGGAGTATCTGAACTCGAAGGAATTGTTTCCCAGCTAAAGGTTAGAACAATACAGACAACAAACATCTAGGCAAGAGTATATTTTACTTTCTAAGCTAGAGCTGCAGCAACAACAACAAAATGGGCTAGGACACAATTACTATTAAAAAAAAAAAAAAAAAAACGAACAAGCAAAACCTTGATCTAGTAGCCTTAGTACTCAATGAAGTCCCACAGTTAAAGGTTAGAACAAAGCAGACACCATAAAAGCTAAAACGTTTTAGATCGAAGCTACGACAAAATGCTAGGACACGATTGCTAAGGGCGAGAACAGCTGCGACGTTGATGACCTGGTTGCCTTTGAGGTTAGAGCGATACAGACTACAGACATCAAGCCTACAGCGTTCGAAGTCGAAGCTAGGAGGACAAGAGGCTAGGACATAACTACGGAAGACTAGGACAGGTATGACCTTGATCTCCTGGTAGCCCCTGAACTCGAAGGAATAGCCTCCCAGCTGCTCGAGAACCTCTTTAGTAGCCTGGGATATGTGCACCTTCATGGCTGTTGGTGGGAAGAATGTGAAAGCTTGTGGTCTGAAATGTACCTGATCCTCATGAGAATTAAGGTCGTACTCTAGGTGGCATAGGAGGCTTCGTAGCACCCCTCCTTTAGCACTTTATTTCTCTTATCACTGCTTTTTGTACTTTCACTTGTTTGATATGTTCGTCATATTAGTATGGATATAGCTTACATCAGTACCATACAAGAGGATTCAAAGGTGTAATATGCAGAATATTGCTAAGGAAGGGGTGTTGCCAAACTTTCAAAATCAATAACTAGAATGATAACGTAGTGTTTACTTTTGCCTTCTCATCTCTTACTCATGATTTCTCACCTTTCTCCCTTACTAGCTGGCAAAAGGTATATTTATCTCACTCAAAGTCGTATGCATTGAGCTTAAAATACAAAGTAGACGGGAAGCCCTCGTTCACTGGTAAGCAATTGTGGAACATTAAAGGTTGCTGAAATTGATCAGAATGCATCCCACAGAAGAGAGTGCACTCAGTAGCAATAAAGGCAAACCACCTTATACTCTGGTGATGTGCTTCCGAAATTATTTACAATTAATGGTGATTTGCCTTACATGTTGCGATTTATGTAGTATGAATGCAACAGTCAATTAGAGTATTACAACCGTATCAGTAAAACTGAATGGGGTAAGGTGTAAACAATATCCTAATTTTTTATTATCACTTGTGGAAGACCTGTAACTGTTGAATGTGTCGGCCAGTCTTCTTCCACATTGAAGAGTGCAATCAGAATCGATACTGGAAGGTCAGACATCTATTCTTCTCATATGCTTGATCGTCAAAAACTGGGGGCTTGTCTTCAAATACTCACTCTCATTTATAATAATACGTCACCTACGGCCTACCAGTCAAGTCCTCACAGTTACCCAGCTCTAAAGCATGCAACCTTACTTCTCATTATTCAGCTCTTCAGCTTTAGCTCTTGAAGCGTTCTGTCGTCGTGAATTTATTACTGGTTCAGTCGTAGTTATACACTTTAATGAAATTCTCTTCACAACAATAAATACTGCAGCGCAACAAATAATTCTTTCAAAACACAATTTTGTCATTAGCAGCCTCTGACATAAGAAGCCTTTTCATAATTTTCCTTACATGCAAAAATATATACTTAAACTAAAAATTTTTACATAAGAATCAAACTGGCAGACATTGGGACCCCGGGAGTTTTTCTTTTTTCCAGGCATAAACAGCTGTCTTCGATCAGTAACTAAACAGCACAAAAACCTTCGGTATGTTAGTTGAATAATAAACATTAAAGGATAATCACGGCACTGACCTTCCCCAGTGCTCTCCATCCTACTGGCCACATTAACCGTGTCGCCGAAGAGACAATAACGAGGCATCCTTGTCCCCACAACACCTGTCAACACACAGCACCATCACTCTCACTTCTACAGTTAAACAGTGTTCATCATAAGGTCATACTGACAAACATGCCGTTAATTATAATGTCATTTTCCAAAAGACTAATAATTAAGTCTGTTACATTAATTTTCATTCATGGCTATATACAGAGAAGATAATAATTGCTGAATCCACATGATTTGTATTTTGAAAATTAAATGATGTATCCTGATCTCTTTATACGACTGTAATGTAGATGGGAAGCAAGGTAAGGTAGAAGGATGCAAAAAAGATAGTAGGACGAGACGAGGCAAGGAAAGGTGAATCATACCAAGGCTGAGTGAGACATTCTGAAGCAGAGGAAGACAGGATAAAGCTGAGTGAAAACAGAAAAAAAATCAGGAGCTTGGATGAAGCAGACTAAAGAAGAATAAAAATAGATCTCCAGCAAAACAGGCCTCTGAGTTGATGGCTACCCGGATGAAGAGAGGCAGAACAAAGGATGGAAGGACAAGTATACATAAAATCGAACAGGCAGAAGATGGTAGAAGAAGGCAGAGGATGGCGGAGCAAGGCAGAGGCTGGAAGGACGAGGCAGAAGGTGGCAAGTCGAGGCAGAGGGTGGCAGGACGAGGCAAGGGTGACAGGACAAGGCAGAGGGATGGCAAGACAAGGCAGAGGGAAAAAGGACAAGGCAGAGGGAGGTATGGCAAAGGATGGTAGGACAAGGCAACGTGTCAAGAGGAGGCAAAGGGTGGCATGACAAATCAGAGAACAGCAGGCTAAGTCAGAGGGTGGTAGAACAAGGCAGAGGGAAACAGGACAATGTAGAAGAAGGCAGGGCAGGCTAGATGGGGGCAGGGCGAGGCCGAGGCAGAATGAGGCAAGACAAGGCAGAGGGGGGCAGTTCAAAGAAGAAAGAGGCAGGACAAGGCAGAGGAAGGCAGGTCAAGGAAGAAGGAGGCAAGACAAGGCAGAGGGAGGCAGAACAAGCCATATGATGGCAGAACAAGGCAAAAAAAAAGGAAGGAGGGAAGCATTTTGAAAGTCAGCGTGAAAGGGACAAAGGCAGATCAAAGAAGCGTGAAGCAGAATAAGCAGAATGAAGTTACCAGCAACACACGGCCCTGAATTGATGCCGGCCCTGATGAGGAGTGACTTGTCGGGTCGGTGGGGTATCTCGAAGGTCTTGGCCCCCATCGATCAGGTCCAGGGCCATGTCACACAGCTCACCGGCGTGACGCAACCCTGCAACACCAGTTAAATACAATGCAATATCACGCTTCTTGTAATGTAGTCACTCTTGCTACACCACTCTTAACATCACATTTTTGCAGCATCATATTTTTTGCATCATACTATAGCAACATCATATTCTTCCAGCGTCATATTCTTACAACATATTATAACATCATTTTATGGCAACATACTGGCTTACGACCTTATATTTTTGCCATATCAAAAGATGTCTTGTGACATCTTACACGACAATATCATAAGCTTGCAGCTGTCAGGACTCCGTATTATAGTTACAAATCATAATAGATCTATCTATCTACCTATATGCATAGGCTGCTTCCCCCAAGGAAAGGGAGGTAGCCGAGACAGGACGACACACTCCCCATTTACTCATCCATTCAAATACATTCATTCGCATCTTAGCCCCAAAGAGGAGAACGGACAGATCCTCACCGCACCACACCGCACAAGGGTCAACTGCGCAATGCAATCAGTGACATCCGCAGCAGGGCCCGACAGCAGAGCTGGTTTACCCCGTGCCACATCATAACAGACCCATCCCCTTACCCGCACCTGACCTGACTAGCTGATCAGACCAAATGAGGGAGAATATCCCTTCAGGGCTGCGTCATCATTTATTCATTCACAATTTCTCTCCATTTATTTCTGTCACGCACAGCCACTCTTCCTTGCTCAACAGACATCCCTCTTGCATCCAGCGCTCTCTTCACACTGTCCATCCATCCTATTCGTGGTCTTCCTCTCAGCCTTACACCTCTCACATCAGATCTAGTTATCTTTTTCACCAATCGCTCATTATCCAGTCTCTCCATATGCCCAAACCATCGCAACACCCTCTGCTCAACTCTACCAGCCATCTCCCGAACAACTCCAGTTCTCCTTCGCACTTCATCATTTCGCACTCGATCCATACGTGTCACTCCACACATACTCCTCAGACATCTCATCTCCATTACATTCAAACTTTTCCTTTCTGCTACACCCATATTCCATGTTTCAGCCCCATATAATGCAGTCGGTACTACAACACCCTCATACAGCCTTCTCTTTACATCCATTCTAAGCGAGCGACATCTAAACACTTTTTTCATTCCTCCCAGCACCTTTCCTACTTTATTTATTCTAAACTTCACTTCTGCATCTATTCTTCCACCCACAGCAACATGTGACCCTAGATACTGTATTTAAAACACTCTACCTCCTCAAGCAACTCGCCATTCAAAACTATATTCATCCCCCTACCATCTACCAACCTCGTACACTTCATCACTTTACTCTTATTCTCATTTACTTTCAATTTCCTCCTTTCACACACCCTTCCAAACTCGTCTACCAACTGTCTCAACCTCTCCTCTGAATCAGCCACCAGTGCAGTATCATCTGCAAACAGCAGCTGCTTCAGATTCCACTCTCCACCATCAACATTCACCAGACTCAGACCTCCACCTAAAACTCTTGCATTCAACTCCCTTACAACACCATCCATGTAAATATTAAACAACCAAGGCTACATCACACATCCCTGTCGAAGCCCCATTGTCACGGGAAACCAATCACTCACAGCATTTCCCACTCTTACACACGCTCTACTATTAACATAAAAACTTTTCTCCCTTTTTAGTAACCTGCCATCAAGTCCATACAATATTAAAACAGTCCACAAAGCCTCCCTATCAATTCTATCATACGCTTTCTCTAAATCCATGAATGCCCAAAACACATCCTTGCCTTTCGCTAAATACTTTTCACACACTTGTCTCACAGCAAACACCTGATCCACGCATCCCCTCCCTCTCCTAAAGCCACATTGCTCATCACCAATCACTCCCTCTGTACCCTCTCTAACTCTCATAATTAACACTCTACCATAAACCTTACCTACAACACTCAACAGACTTATACCCCTAAAGCTAGTACATTCATACTTATCACCCTTGCCTTTATACAACGGGACCACACAAGCACTTGCCCAGTCAATTGGCACCATACCTTTCACAATAGATAGATAGATAAATAGATAGATAGACAGACAGATAGAAGCAGCAAGTCAGAGGATGAGAAGGTATTGCGTCTGCAAGAATCGAGAAATGCTAAACATGTTTACACACTCTAACTCAAGGAATGCTTGATAGGCACACGACAGCGCCTCGTGACCATGCACACACATACACACATACTGACACACAGGCTTCTAGAACATTTCAACAACAGTGTAACACACATGACACGACCCCTGCTACACCAGAATTTAGGAAGCAGAGCTCAGAAGGAGACAGGCCATAGAACCGACAGGTAGTAGGGAGATGGAGCCTAGCAACATGGGCGAAAGAGAGAGAGAGAGAGAGAGAGAGAGAGAGAGAGAGACTGGAAGGTAGCTCGCGGGACTCTATACTTCACTCGTGTGCGAGAGACTTTGTTAATATTTCCAAGACAAATAAAAATAGTCCCATATTCATCTTTACCTCTACTGTCATTGCATGACAAAAAGGTAACGAAGATTATCTACTTACAAAACTACTCAAGTATAACAACTGCTCGTCCACAAGTCTAATATCTGTATAACTGATCTACAAAACTTCACTACAAAGTTATTGTGACAGCAACAAGACGTACCCCACAACCCCTGCAAATTCAACATCATGCTCTCTTCTCGGTGACAGACTTAAAACAATTCCATTTTGTTTGAAGTAATCTTTCGTGTATCCAATATTATCCAAGTGTACGTCTCACTTTTCCGTCCCTTTTTCATGGCTAGTAACTTTTGTACTTAGACTTTTGACTTGTTTAATGGTGATGATGATGATGATGATATTACTGAAGATGAGGAAAATGACGATGAAGACGATGACGATGCTGATGAAGGAAACAATGACGACGAAAAGGACTCTGTACTAAGAAAAAAAAAATAGATTATATAAATACAGACGACTATGAAAAGAAGAAAACGTAAACAAGTACACACCATTGGGGTGAGGGAGTCCAGACACGACCATGTACGCGTCCCCGATGGTCTCCACCTTGTACACGTCGTAGTTGCCAATGCGAGAGTCGAACATGTTGTAGAGTTTGTTTAGTAAGGTCACTACCTGGGGGGAAGAGAGAGAGAGAGAGAGAGAGAGAGAGAGAGAGAGAGATTGTTATAAATACTTAAACCTACATTTCAGTCTTTTGAAATTACACATAGCCATAGCACTTTCGCACTTACCTCGCGTAGGCGTCCGTTAACTGCACGGGACAGTCTGATATGGTATATTTGCATGCCTGCTATTGATGGGTCTGCTCTGCCAGACAAGCGGGGGTTAACGGCAGCAACAACAACATATGTACCTTGCACACGCTCGCCCAGAACACTTGCGCTATTTCAGTAATTATTAATTTTAAGTGTGCAATCGTGCTACTGACTTATTTTTTCAGTGCTTCATTTCGTCATTCCACAAATCTACTCTTAAGCACTTTCATACATAGTCATCCTACAGATGTACTCTTACCAGTACATTGTTAACAACTTTACGCGAAAACTACTGGTGCGATTTTGACTAAAATTACAGGGATGAAGGGCTATGACCTTCTGATCACCTGATTAAATTTTGCGCCAAATTGGACAAAGGCCCACGCTGTAGACACAAAAAACGTAAAAAAAAAAAAAAGTAAAAAATCGTTTTCCACCATGACTCTTCAAAATCGTCATATCGACATGAAACCAAAACCCAAAGGTGCATCTTTCAAATCTGCATCCTATAACATGCCTCATTACATCAGGGGGGTCACCCCCCAGTTAGTGGTAGGAGGCCAATGTCAGGTGGGTCGGGCCTAAAATTTCAAATGGGCATAGAATCGTCAATTTTCACCCGATTTACTCCAAATTTGATATGTGAATAGATATCCTGTTGTGTTTATACGTCAGCACTAATATGACTGCCAAGGACCGGTTTGCTACGCCTTGGCACCGCTTCTTGGTATTTTTATTAATATGAACTTATGGTGATGAAGTGACTAGAAAACGTATGCAGATGAAAAAGCATAAAGCCCATTACATGTTTGTGATGGGAGACTTCGGTGCCAAACTAAGCAAGATAAGGGTAGGAGGGACAGCAGTGGCGAAATTGGAATGTGTATTTAGAATGCAAAAAGTGAATTGTTAGCTAAATTTACGGAAAGTGGCAATTTTAGGGTGAATGTTTTCTCTTTAACTTTATTGTAATATGGCTCCCATGAGTTGCACACAGGTTTTTTGGTACCTGAAAAAAAAAAAAAAAAAAAAGGAAAAATTAAATGCCAAGAACTCAGGCCCCGAGCTGTCGACCCAAAGTGTCGCTTGGTCTGCCAAACCTAGTGCAAGGACTCGCTAAACAACCTCCATGACCTTGCAGACCTAATCAGTTCCTCGTCCCTTCTTACTGTATCACGGACAAAGATTGGCTGAAATCCGTTGAGGGGTCCAGGACATATCCCACAAGGATAAACTAAGTCAATCCCTTTATAACCTTGACCTTTGCCCCCTTGATCTTGCTGACCTAAACAGTTCAACGTCCCTTCATATTGTATCTCTGACAAAGTTTGGTCGAAATCCAGAGGGCTTCTGGAGATATCACACCCAGAAGGATAAATTAAGTTGACCCCAAATGACACAGTTTTTTGACCCCTTTACTTAGCTGACATAATCATTAAACGGTCTCCTCAAATTGCATCACCGACAAAAGTTTGGTGGAAATCCGTCAATGGGTTCAGAAGATATTGCGCCTACAAGAGTGTTACGGATGTACAGACTCATACATCCATGCACGCACAGACGTACAGACCAATCACTTAATGCCTCCTCCACCATAGGTAGGCGGAGGCATAATGATGATTTAGTTTCGAATCCTTTGACTTCAGTGCGAACAGTACAGCTTGATCCATCCATCCATCCATGCATCATCCAATCCTACGTTGCCCCATGAAGAGCGTAGGAGCCCGGGGCTAGTCAATTTGGTCCTGACATTTAAGATGAGAGTGACCAGCGTCAATCATCCCTGAGTGGCATTATGTGAGCAATAACCACAACCATCAATTGGATATAAACCTTCATCGGCTCAATCTGATTGCAAAGCCGTAGTTACCCATTTAACCACCAGGCAGCATAAGTTGGTTATATGGTTACCACCCCGCGTAGTAAATGGTTTCCTGGTGTACAGGAA
Organism: Coenobita brevimanus; assembly: GCF_032717465.1. Taxonomy (NCBI): domain Eukaryota; kingdom Metazoa; phylum Arthropoda; class Malacostraca; order Decapoda; family Coenobitidae; genus Coenobita; species Coenobita brevimanus. The sequence goes on along the minus strand of NC_137000.1, from coordinate 3,454,493 downwards.
ACCATTCGGCTTGTCACTCAGTGTAGAGTCACCCATAGGCAGAAGAAACAGGAAAGAATGAAGGAAAGAAAGGCAGAAGAGGGAGTGTAAAGTCACGCGTAGACAGAAGGACGAGGAAGGAAGGAAGTAAACAAAGACAAGAGGAAGGAAGGTATGGAGAGAGGAGAGGAAAGGGCAGACACCCTAGAGCAGCACTACGTCGAGTGAGTGGATGGTGAGCGCCCCCACCTACCACTATAGCAAAAAATAATACCATTTCTGTTTGTAGACGGAGTTCTTTATCAGAAAAACTTATCTTAAAAATGCTCTCGTGACACCGACTGTTTGTGATATAATGTGTGTGTGTGTGTGTGTGTGTGTGTGATTAATTCCGACAGTGAGGTTGTTTCCGGCCGCAAAATTAGTTCTGATAGTGATATTAGTTCCGGCCGTGAGACATGCTCCGATTGTGAGTTTGCTTCTTACTTTGAGATTAGCTTCGACATCGAGAACAGTTCCTGCCGTGATAATGGTTCTAACCTTGATGGTAGGTCCACCCGCGAGATTAGTTCCGGCCATGAAATTAGTCCGATGGTGAGATTAGTTTCGATCGCTAGATTAGTTCTGATCGTGATACTAGTTTCTGCCATTAGATTAGTCCTGACCATGAGATTAGTACCGATCGTGTGATTAGTTCCGACCGTGAGATTAGTTCCGGCCAAGGCCAGAGTGATAGGGAATCGATTCGTTTGTGGCCACCCCTTCCAGAAATAAAACAACAGACAGTTAAGGTTATAGATAGGCTGACAGATAGACAGACAGACAGATCGATCGATCCACAGATAGATAGATAGATAAACAGATACGCAGTTCCTGTCAGATATCCCTTGTTTGTCGTGTCACTCATAATCAAAACATTATTTCCAGCTTAAAGGCATTAGAAACAGTAAGCGAAATAACTCTGCGTGAAAGTTTATAATAATTGCCTAAGGGAGAGACTTTACGAATAAATGAATAAAAATATATAAATAAAAAGTCAGATAGACAGACAGATAGAGAGAGAGAGAGGGAGAGAGAGAATAATTAGAAATCTCGTAAAAAAAATATTAAGGATATTAATGAACCGAAGTGGGCAAATTGGACACGCTGCCATAAGGCGATAAAGCCCTGTATTCTCGTCTATCAAGGAGGCTTCATAGCACTTCTTCCTGACTGGCTAATTCCGTATCTGGTACGTTAATATACTCTTGCATGCCATTTATGTATTCCATATTGGTATGAAAGAGATGTAGATAGGTTGCATAAGATACTGCTGTAGTCAAGATAATGTGCTAAGGAAGAGATGCTATAAAGCCTCCTAAGCCATCGAGAATACAACACAAAGTCGTGTGTTGCAATCTGTATATAGTTGCTACTTGCCAGCTTAGCGTTTTTCTTTTTGTTTTCGCTTGTTTCAGGGATAGGAGCTTTGTTCTGGTAGCCGTCACTTAGCTGCAGGATATCTATGGATATTTTCCATACCTTTATTGATTGGCGATATCCTAAAGATTATTATATTTTTTTTCCGACGATTTACTAGTGGGTCTTATCATGGTAACATTCTAGCGTTTCTGGAGCAAGTTTAGCTGTATTACGAACTTAGCTGAGGTTGGCAAGTCCAGTGTTGTCTCACTATCTGTAGCCGGCAGTGCGTAGCTAGGTGTCAGATGTGTGTAGGTGTGGGCTGCAGTTCCACCAGTGTGTATATACAGCCGTGGTGCGCAGTGCCAAAGGTAGGTGTTGGGGTGGACGTTGTGTCTCGGTCGGTTTGATATTGGCCCCATGTTCCGGGGGACGTTTTATTCATGAGGTCGAGTCCCACTATGTGCCACTGAGTTTGTGGATTAAACGCATAAACTAGTTTCAATTTGCATTAAACATGAAAACCATATCTCCACCCTATCACTGCCTTCGACCACTATCTTCTGTTTCACCGGCTGTGTCTTGTATCTGTCCTATACTACTAGCCTTCACCGTATCACTGCTACCACTGTTTCCTGTTTCACTCCTCCTAGCCTCCTATGATTTCACATTAAGTGTGAAAACCGTATGATTCTCTGCGTTGTCGGCATAAACAGGAGAGGTGTTCCCATAGTTTGCGGTGTTACTTTAACCTCGATGACGATTAATCTCGAGAAAGCTAGTGTCAGTTCACATTGACTTGGCCTTAAATTCCCATCTCTTTATCCTGAATACTGAGATTCGGCAAAAGATTATCACAAGAATATGATGTTAGTCACGAAGGGATGCTATGGAAAGGATGAAGAGAAGCTGCAGTCTTTTTGAGCCACTCTGCTACATGAAGTAAGATGCTAAAATGCGAAAATCTGGGCCAAGTTGAAGTGAATGAACCATAGTATTTTACTGTATTCCGCGTAACTTCAGACTATTTTATTTAGTTAAGTGAGTCATGGGAGCTCGAGATTTAATATTACAACAGTTAACCTTCTCATGGTAGGAACAGCTCTGGTATTTTATGTCAACGCCAGACATTCATTCAAGTGTCAAAGTGTCAGGACTCCATATTATAATTATAAATCATAATAAATAGATAGATAGATAGATAGATAGACAGACAGATAGAAGCAGCAGGTCAGGGGATGAGATAGGTATTGTGTCTGCAAATCGAGCAATGCTAATCATGCTTACACACTCTAACTTAAGGAATGCTTGATAGGCACACGACAGCGCCTCGTGACCATACACACACATACACACATACACACAGGCTTCTAGAACATTTCAACAACAGTGTAACACACGTGACACGACCCCTTCTACACCAGAATTTAGGAAGCAGAGCTCAGAAGGAGGTTAGCCATAGAACCGACAGGTAGTGGAGAGAGTGAATAAGAAGAGGGGTCCAACTAGACTTACTTAGTATATTATGTCTCTGTAATACATACGCTGCTCAACTTAAGACTTTCTCTGAAGATAATAAATCAAGATTAACTCCCTGTATTCATCTTTAACTCCTACTGCTATTCAATTATCAAAATAATAATAAAAACTCAAGACTCACCTATTACAAGAACAGAGAGTCACATTGGTGGCAGCAAGTCCAAAATTCATATAGGAGGCATGTTGGGAAATGAGTGTATCTTGATACCAGCTGTATGTGAGGATCAAATCGTTTCCTTATTTTTAGACACAGGCTCTCCAGTGAACTTAATAACACAAGAAGAAATAAATAGAACGTTTAAAAATAGGAAGAAAGTAACTTTTCTGGAAGAAGCTGATTCAGATTTATATACAATAGATGGGAAAAAAATCACAGTAAAAGGTATGATAAAGTTAAATAAATATCAGTTTCACAGAGACTACAAGACCAATCTCTGCCTTTTTCTATATCGTTGAAAACTTAGCAATTAAAGCTCATATGTTACTGGGCTTAAGATGCAGGAGAGCAGAGAACATAACGTTACTCCCACAAATGAATGGAATAGACTTTGACAATGAATTCATAGAGGAAATACTATCAGAGCCCTCACTGATTAGTAAAAGAGAACCAAAAAGAATTGGTAATATTAAAAGTTTAAACAAACATACACAAACAGATGAGTGTATAGATCCACTCACACCACCAGCCCCAGCCTCCATAATTAGAGACCCAGGTAACAGTACTGATTTATCAGTTTTCCCGCCCATCTCACCAATGACGTAGTTATACCACCTAATTCCTATATGAAAGTTACCATAAAGAGCAAATTACGGAATAATACTGTTCTTATCTTAGAAGAATTATGTAAAGGGATTGTCAGTAGAAAACGCATTATGTCAGATGAACGACGAAGGGCAAACTCAGATATTCATAATTAATTACATGAATGGGGAAGTACAGTTGAAAAAGGAGACTTGCATAGTTAATATTGAAAAATGTCCCGCCCCTGTGAAGGAAATAGTTATAGCTGGAGTGACAAGTGAGATAAAATCTACGGATAGAGAAAGCATAAAAGAGAATTTAATTCACTCAAGTGAATTTGATGAAGAAAATTATTTGTTAACCCTGCTGGAAACACACAGGGACACCGTAGCATTACCCGGAGAACAATTAGGGTGTACTAACCTGATTAATCACAAGATTAATGTGCACCCAGAAACACCACCAATTTTCGTACCAGCCTACCGCATCCCACAATCTCAACGTACACTTGCAAATCAGTATGTCGATAAAATGTTAAAACTTGGAATTATTGAACCTTCAGTCTCCCCGTGGAATGCCCCATTATTCTTCGTGCCCAAACGAAATGGAGAAATGCGTGCGGTAGTAGATTACCGTAAACTAAATCACTCAATCCCAGACCGATTTCCCATGCCATTGCTAAGCGAAGTTCTACAGAATATTGGACCGGAAAATAATGTATTTTCCACAATCGATCTACTAAATGGTTATTACCAAATACCGGTTGAACAGGAGTCACGTAAATACACTGCCTTTTCCACAAATAGAGGCCACTACCAATATACAAGGATGCCGATGGGACTGAGGACAGCCCCAGGCACATTCCAGTGTCTTATGAATTACGTATTGTCCGGAATTTTAGGACAATAATATTTGTTTATCTTGACGATATTATAATCGCAACGAAAAATATTACAGAACATCTCAGGAAATTAGACTTACTCTTACAAAAGCTTTGTGATGCTGGTTTAAAAATTAAGCTTTCTAAATGCAAATTTTGCTTTAAGGAAATAAATTTCTTTTGCCACAAATTAAATTCTAATGGTATTCACACCACTGATGACAAAATACAGGCAGAGAGATTTTCCTGAACCCTCTACGACTGACGAAGTTAGACAATTTTTAGGTCTAGTTGGGTACTATAGGTCATTCGTACCACAATTCTCTCATATAGCCTTTCCTCTGTTCCAGCTACTCAAAAAAGATGCTATATTCCAATGGGAAGAAGAACAAAAACAAGCATTTAACAATCTAAAAATTAAACTAACAAATGCACCTTGTTTGGCATATCCGGATTTCGCAAAATCATTTATCTGTACAGACGCATCAGTTAAAGGATTAGGGGCTGTACTGATGCAGGAAGATAAAAGAGGAAAGAATCAACCAATTGCATTTGCCAGCAGACAAACAAAAGGTGCAGAGAAAAATTATTGCACTACAGACTTAGAGGCATTTACAGTGGTTTTTGCATTACAAAAGTTTCGAGATTTGGTATATGGTTACGAAGTACACTTATTCACCGACCATAAACCACTAGTGGGTATGTTTAAAGAAAAACTCCTCTCTGGGAGGAGAGCAAGATGGAAATGCACAGTTGAAAACTACAATGTACAAATTCATTATATACAAGGTAAAATCAACATAGTAGCCGATGCATTATCTAGGAACCCGAACACAATTCAGGTCGCGGCATTAGATCTCAAAGGAAATATCCCAAACCACGATGATATCGCAAAAGCACAAAGACTTGACCCAATATGGTCTAAAGTTATATACAAGTTAGAAAGTGGAGATGACATACAATTACCAAAACTGCATGTACCACTCGAACAATTCACAATAGTCAATAATACTTTATACAAGAGAAACCCGAAACAACCAAAACGCCAAAGAAATACTAACCAGTTGGTAGTGCCTAATGACATGATACCCCAAGTATTACGAATGAAAGAGTGGAGACAAAAAGGCTCCATTTAGTTGCCTCATACGAGAGTAAAATAAAAACGACGTCATTGGACTGAATGGATTAAAGACGTCAGTGTAGTAGTAGTAGTAGTAGTAGCCACAGGTTCATCTGTAACGTGAACCCAATGGACTGCAGGCTGAAGCTACTTATCTCTAACAGTTCATCATCCCCTTCCGGGGGTACTGGGAGGGAGATAGGAGTCTGTGTAACTGGGCTGTGAATCCCCTTGGTTATATCACTGCCACAACGGGAAGGTGTCCCTCTCTAGTACCTCGGCATTGTGGAGAAGAGATTAATTTGCCGATTTAATTTAACTCAAGCAGGAACTCTGTTTGTGCGGGTGTTAAGACAATATCTAACCCCTCCAGTCCGACAAGTCTCTCCTGAGATTAATAAAATAGTCTGGTGATACCGAGAATGAAAAACAAATGACATCCTCGTAGTGAGAGGGTTGATGCTGTTGTCTGATCTGTTAAGGTACTATGGTTCTTTCACCTGAACCTGGCCCAGATTCTCGTCCTTTTAATGCCTATTTTACGTTACTCATTACCAAATAAGGCTGTGTTACGACTCTAAGGTCCTATCCTTGGCACCTCTTCATGACTACCATAGCACCTCTTCGTGACTATCATCAAATTCTGGTGTTAATCATTTGTTACAATGCATCATTCAGGATTTAGAGATTTCAATTTCAGGCTAGGTACAAGTAAGAGAAGCACAGAGGACAATTTTCAGCATTCCTTTCTTCGACATGAAGTGAGCAAACGACCTTGAAGAATTTAAGTGTCTGCATCATGTTGTTCTGCGACTTGGCCTACAAGAGTCCTCACACCTGCTTTAACATATTCATGTTCACGTATGAGGGGTGGTTCTCATACAACGCTCCTCCTCTCCACTCTGCCGGGCATTTTCTCGTGCTATGCGGGGACGGCTCACTCAACATTAACAGTGTTTGTCCTGCATCATTTGTTCAATTCCTACTCCCACTGCAACACCCACGCCCACACCAACAGACTGAGCTAACCCCACAAGACATGATACTCTCAGGTGAGTTTCTAGTGGAGCGCTATTTCTTGACCACCCAGTATTTTGTTGTATTCTTGCCATGTCCAGGTAGTTTTATGCAGCCCTGGGGAGACGTTTCGAACTGAAGGGATTATATGTAGCTATCAGTAACCCTCTTCACTATTAGAGGGTGCTGGAGAGGGAAACCTTCATGTGGTGGCGCTGCTCGACTGTACAAACATCCCTCAACTCCCTCCCCATCCCCGAAAGGAGGATGGTGAACTGCCGGAGAAAGGCAAGTTCAGTCACCAGTCCACCGGGTTCAGATGAGCCTGAGGCTGCAACTGCTGTTACTCCTTCTCCTCCTACTATTTTCATTATTACTGCTGCTGCTGCTGCTGTTGCTCCTGCTGCTGCTGCTCCTGCTGCTGCTGCTTCTGCTACTACTACTACTACTACTGCTACTACTACTGCCACTACTACTACCACTACTACTACTACTACTACTACTACTGCTACTACTACTACTACTACTACTACTACTACTACTACTACTACTACTACTACTACCACTACTACTACTACAACTACAACTACTACTACTACTACTACTACTACTGCTACTACTATTACTACTACCACTACTACTACTACTGCCACTACTACTACGACTACGACTTTTATTACTAGTACCATTACTACTACTACTAACTATTACTACTACAACTACTATTACAGTACTACTACTACTACTACTACTGCAACTACCACCACTACTACTACTACTGCCGTCACCACCACCACTACTACTACTGGTACTACGACTACTACTACTACTACTGCCGTCACCACCACCACTACTACTACTACTACTACTACTACTACTACTGCCACCACCACCATCCCCACCACAACCACTACTGCTACTGTTACAACTACTGTTACTACTACTGCTACCACTGAAGACCTCTCCCAGGTTATGTAATATGATGTGGTAGCCTGAAAAACTGAATATACATCATCCGATCGAGGGGAATGAATTTGTCAGTAACCGGGGGGCTCAAGTGTCTGTACAAGTGGCCCTCAACTCCCTCCCAGCCCCCCTAAGTAGGACGGTGGAGTGCAAGAGAAGTGCAGGTTCAGCTTATAGTCCAACTGCTTTACGTCCGGATGTGGGTGGGAACACATTAACAACAAGGTGTTTGACCCGACAAATGGCTATATTCTATCCATATTTTCATTGGCTGAGGAGGTTATCGTATCTCCTCTTCTTAGCCAGTTTGTCTTACCTGTGTAGCATAGTTTTTTTTCAGTATATTCGTACCATTATTAAACGATTGTCCTCAGCTTAGGAGAGACTTCGACCTGCAGGGGTTAAATGTAGCTTTCGTTAACCCCTTCGCAACCAGATGGATCTTCCTCAGTTGAATAGTACCGTCAATGGCTGTTTTATATTTTCATCTGATGGAGCATGACTGCTCCAAAAACTCAAATTCTAACATGTTGTTGCAAGAAATTTGATAAGCTTTATCTATAAGATAACAATGCTTCTCTTTGGTTACTAGCCAAATTTATCCTCCAATCTTATTACAGCTGGCCATAAACTAAGCTGAGAGGAGTTAGGAGCCTTTGTCAGGTTAAAGTAAACGCACTACAGGGAGAATTGAAGTAAACTATCAATGACGTAGTCGAAATGAATAAGTCGACTAAAACATCCGACTATGGCGCGTTGTTTCTAACCTGACAAAAAACCTGAACTCCTTTCAGCTCAGTTAATGGCCAAAGTATACTCAGATTGGAGGATCTGTTTAACTAGTAACCAAAAAGACTTACTCCTATCACAACTAAGACGACGAATATTATGTAACTATAATATTCAAGTTCTGAGAGTGGTCCATTAATTGAAAATAAACTAACGACTCCTTATTGGCAGATGGTCATGATGCTACAGGCGGGGAGGCTGGTGATGGGCGGGATGAGGCAGGTGGTGGCGGCGGGGACGAGGCAGACACAGGTGACAAGGACCCTGTCATCAATTGATAAGCTCCCGTACACAGTACCCCAGGGTCCTCAGGGAGAAAACAGGTATGATGGTGTGTGTTTGTCTAATTACTTGTTTCGTAATTATACACAGCACAACGAAGTAGCTAACAGAAGGCGATTTGCATCTGAATAACATGTAATTAGTCATGTCATACTAAGACATAAAATAGCAATGGGGGTGAGATACTGTAGTTGATGGAAGAAGGAGAACATGTAAGGCAATGTGTGTCTATGCATCTGATTATCACCTCCTGATTTAGCACAGCGTAGAAGTAGCTACTTAAGGAGTAAAGAAGAACAGATGTAACTAACAGGGGCAAAAATACGTACACATATTATTAACAGAGGACAAACCACACACACATGTAGCTAATGGAAGACAAGACTACACAGATGTAGTTAACAGAAGATAAAACACACAGGCGTAGGTAATCGAAGACAAAAAGACAGAGATGCAGCTAGTAAGATAGAACACACACACACACACACACACACACACACACACACACACACACACACACACACACACACACACACACACACACACACCATACTGCTGCTAGGGATGAGGCAGGAAGTGGTGGAAATGAGACAAATGGTGTGGGGGTGAGGCAGGTGGTGATGGGGGTAAGACAGGGGGTTTGGGGCTGAGGTAGGTAATGTGGCGTGAGGCAGATGGTGTGGGGATGAGGTACGTGGTGTGGGTATGAGTTACGTGGTGCAGGGTGAGGCAGGTGATGGTGGGGGTGAGGTAGGTGGTGTGGGGTGAGGTAGGTGGTGTGGAAATGAAGCAGGTAGTGGTGGGGATGATGTAGGTGATGTGAGTACAGGTGGTGTGAGAATAAGGCAGGTGGTGGTGGGGATGAGGCGAATGGTGTAAGGGTGAGGCAGGAAGTGGTGGGGTTCAGGCAGGTTGTGTGGGGATGAAGTGGTGGTGATGGTGGTGAGGCAGGCGGTGGTGTGGAGGTGGGCAAGTGGTGCTGGGGTGAGACAGGTGGTGTGGTGAGAGGCGGATGGTGAGGGGTTGAGGCAAGTAACATAAGTCAACCGCCATACCCAGCGTCACAGAGCTTGGAGGGAAGACAGGTGATGTAGATTGTGCTTTTGAGGCATGAATGAATATCCTCATTTAATATACTTACTTGACCTTAACTTTTTCGTCCATTTGCAAAATATTTCAATAAAGCCAGGGGCAGAAAAGGACAGTATTGTTGTTTTACATCCTCTCCATAGCACTTCTTCATGACTAGCAGCTATTCCAGTGCTTAGCTGTTATTACAAATCAGCATTTGAGGCCCAGTTAGTGTAAAGCGAGAACAGTAAAATAGGCCGTCAAGCCTGTCATCACTTGGCTCTCACCTGAGCTGAAAATGGTTTGGAATCTTTGACTGGCTAGAACAAACGCCCTGTAGACGAATTTTACTCCAACTGGCATCAAGCTTGTTTGCTGTAGCCAACTTAAAGACAAGACCGTATAAAGTTTAACCATCAGCGTTTATCCGCAAAATCTATCCACTTCACAAGCATTTTTTTTTTTTTTTTCACCCATATCTAAGTTTTCACATGATAAGCATAAATATATTTTATATTGTTATCTTTTCAGTATGATTTGTAGATAAGGCAGTCATTTTAACATTTATGACTAAACCCCTTCCATCCGGTGCCGTATCTTTTAATTACTTCTTGCCACATCCACACCTTTTTAATCAACTTAAGGGAAAAGGATAAAGTGTGAGAACTCTTTATCATTGTCTATATCACTCCCTCTACACACACAGGGCAGTTCGTCTGGAGTTGGCAGCAGCATAACGATGGCCGGACGGGTTGAGTATGAACGGGAATGTGTGTAAAGAGATAAAATGACAGAAAGAGCGAGTGAAAGCGAGAAAATAATAGAAAAGGATAGAGTGAAACACCTATATCAACACCTGCAAAAGGAGAGAGAGAGAGAGAGAGAGAGAGAGAGAGTATGAAAGTCTTTGTTAGAAGGAAAGTGAAAGAAATCTAAATCACCACCACTACACACAGGGCAGCCCGTCTGGAGTTGGCAGCAGCACACCGAGGGCTGGACTTGCTGGGTTTGAACGAGGGTGTTTTTAACCACCTCAGCGTTATGGCCCCGCGGTCCAATGGCGAAGGAGAGGCGATGCTGGTAGTAGAATATGGACTACACTGGAACGAGGTTAGTCTGGGTCAAATCCATAGGGTCGCTCTTGCCTCACTACGGATTGCATTTGAGCCAGGTCAGTCTAGGTCAGGTTTATTTAGTCCTTCTTGGCGCATTACGAACTGCGCTGGAGGGAAATTAGTGTAAGTCAATCACATACGGTCGTTCTTGCCTCATTACGCATTACACATAAAACAGTCTAGACTCTCAATTTACCACAAGGGAGCGAGGCCATTCTATGTTCCGTCATGTCCACATTGCCACTCTTGCCTAAATGCATGTTGCAAGTATAGTCAGGATCTGCGTTTCTTCCTAAGAACCAGAACCCTCCCCCCGGCCCTTTCCTCGCTGTCCGTATGGTGCTCATTATCTTCCACTTGGTCATATTTACATCTGTGCAAATAGTCAACACTGTAGCTTGAAGAATGTGGTTATGAATAGCGTACACACACACACACACACACACACACACACACACACACACACACACACACACACACACACGCACATTTTTATTTACTGTGCCCTACTCTGCGCACAGGCTTCACACCCTGCTTCCAAGGCCCAGTATTCCCCCTACATACATTACACCTCCACCTGTCACCATTTTGGAGCTATTATCCACCGTCCATACTGAATACATAGCTGGGGTTTCCCACACAGGACTGGTATTTGGTATTAGCAGGGGTATTTTCACATGTCGGTTGGTCTTCTGGTAGAACAGTAAAGTCTGCATTTACTAAAATTCAGTTCCATAAACTGTTCCCTGCTCCAGCCGGGATTTGAAGTTGGGCCCATTAGGATTGTAGGTCACCTCTCTAGCGATTAGATGTGTGTGTGTGTGTGTGTGTGTGTGTGTGTGTGTGTGTGTGTGTGTGTGCGTGTTTACGTCTGTCCTTAAGTCTGTGCTACCTTCTGTGCATATACTTACATGTACAGAATTGTTCGTAACCAGAAACACTTAAAAATAGTCTCACACCCTTTACAGGTAACGGCCAGCGGACTACTGGAAGTGGACAAGGAGGCCAAAGTGGTGAGAGGTGATGGTGAGCCTGACATCGCCGCCTCCTGCATCCACCGTGGCATCAGAGAAATACGCCCAGACGCTAAGGTGATCATGCATACACACCAGCCATACGCCACTGCCCTGGGTAAGTCACGCATCTCTCTCTCTCTCTCTCTCTCTCTCTCTCTCTCTCTCTCTCTCTCTCTCTCTCTCTCTCTCTCTCATACATATTCACACACACACACACACACACACACACACACAACCCAAAGTATTATTCGATCTCAGCATTTAACATAGGAACCTGTACACCGAATCTTCCTCCTTAAATTCAACTATTCCTCGATCAAATGTAGTAATTTTTTCAGCCTGGTTAAGTGTTTGTTTAATATATTCCTCTGCTATTGCTTTGTCTTGTATCATGACCTTTATGATCACCCCGATTTTCCTTTCCGTAAACAGGTACGGAAATTTCCAGTCATATTGATTTCCGAAAAGTTGTTGTGGAAATATCAAGCAACTTTATGGTGTTGTGGAAGGAACTTCTGATTAATAATTTAAAAAAAAAAGATTATGACGCATTCTTGACGGATGCATATCTTCTTTGGATTATGGATATGAAAATTAAGTTGTTAATGGTTCAGTGCTTTTACCTACATTTTATGGTGCTCAGCAAATGAGGTTATATGCTTTGTTGATGGTAATGGCATACAAATGATTGTCCGTGAACAATGCTTTCTAGAAACTCACCTAGTGGTCTGTTAGTTTAGGTGTGGATGATTAAATGATGCAGGATAGACACTGGTATTGGTGACCGAACCGTTCCTGCAACGTGATAATTCGCCTTGCGGAATGAAAGAAGAGCATTACAGTATCGTATAGTATCGTTTTATGTATATATTGGCTCCAACATGTTTACATGCACCGACCTTGGTCACCTAATGGCGGTTTTCCACGCTGCTCGATCTCTGACAACCTCTTTATTCAGTCCCTTATTCCTAAGGTCGCACGCTATGACCTCTCCCCAGGTCTTTCTCGGTCTGTTTCTCGCAGCCCTACCCCATACGTTCACACTTCTCACTTTCCGCACCCGACTGTCATCCTCCATCCTCTCCATATGATGAAACCATCTCAATCTCCCCTTCCTTATCACTTCACCAATACACTTCAGTCCCATCCTTCCTCTCAACCCCTCAATCGTAACCTAACCCCCCCCCCTTTCCCCGACCCCACATTCAAAGACGCACAATACATCCATCTAATCATTGTCATTACTGTTCGTTTGAGCCCACGAATGTCCTCTTTCTTTACACCTCAGGCCTCACTACCATACAGCATTACACTTCAAGCACATGTCGCATACAAAGATCCCTTAGCACGGAGGAACAGCCCTTTTAGTGTCAGGAGAAGCAACAGCTTCCCGAACTTCCTCCAACCACTCTTTACCCTAGCCACCCAGACCCATATCCGGCACATAACATGTCCCCCAAATAACAAAACTCTTCTACACACTCGAGAAACTCACCAGACAGGGCAGTCCTTTCACAGTACATGTGAATCAGTTCTGATCTGAAGTCACTGTATAAAGCAGCCATTTTTTGCAAATATAAAACACGGTGGAGAGGGCTATTTACTGTTCTGATCACTGATGTGAGATATGAGATATAAGATGCAGCAGAGGTACCTTCAGTTTATCTTTTTCCTACTTAGCGATTCTTAGAAAGCCATGATTTATTGTTCCGGGAAGCATAAGAAACAAGAGATGATTCTCCAAACCTCTATTCCTTGTCCGTCCAGCAAAACCATAGGTTACTTTCACAAGGGAAGTAAAAATATATTTGTTTGTCACTGTCCCGACGTACAGTATGGGAATGAACTATCTTCCTATGGTTTGGTGAGCACATCGTGGAAAAGTGAGACTCTTCGAGATAAGGAATGGTTATGTTGGCCTCTTCACGCAGATTACGTAATCTTCATTTCCTTCTCGCTCCCTCTAAGCAGTGATATAAAGGCTTTTCAAGTGGGGGGTTAGATACAGCCTAAGTTCCCTCTCATTGTTAGCCGTCGTTCGTTAGCTTAAAAAATAAAAATAGAAGATGCCATGAACGAAATAAAAGACGTTCAAGTAGCGAAGAGTTAAGACTTTGGTAATGTTCCACTACACCTTTTTTACTCTAACTTGATCTAAAATTGTCATTTTAACATCATGAGATTACCTCTAGAAAGCGAAGCGAGTCATGAAGAAGTGCTACAAAAAGGATGTAAAGCCACAGCATTGTCTTATTCTACCACTGAGCTGCGTGAATTGAGCTTCAAAGGGGCAAAAATCTGGGCCAAGTTAAGGTAAAGCAACCATAGTTCATTCACTTTACCTTGGTCCAAATTTTCGCCATTTTACAGCATATTTTCCGTAGTTCAGTGGCAGATAAGGTCAACACCACAGCTCTGCATTTTTTTTTACATAATACTTCTTCGTGACTACTACCATAATCTGTTGTTAATCTCTTGTTGCAGCTCAGTATTCAAGACGGAGAGATGTGAGTTTTAGTCCAAGTTAACGTGAACAGGGAATATAGTTTTATCTTTAAACTGAGATGATGGTTGATTCTCTGTTTTTGTTTACCCACCAGCCTGCCTAAAGGACCCGACACTGCTGATGGTGCACCAGAACTCGACTCGGTTCTACCAGCGAGTGGCTTACGACAAACATTATAGTGGCTTGGCACTGGCTATAGACGAGGGACGCAGACTGGGGAAGGTATTAGGTGGGTATAGTGGTATAGTGAAGTGGTATGAGGTGGTGTAGTGGTGGGGTATAGTGGTAATGTACGGTAATATGAGGTGGTGTAATGGTAGGGCATAGTGATGTAGTGAGCTGGTATGAGGTAGTACGATGGTAAGGTATAATGGTGTTTGTGGTGATGTGAGGTGACATAGTGGTGTGGTGCGCTGGTGTGAGATGGTGTAGTGGTTAGGCATAATGGTGTAGTGTGTTTTTGTAAGGTGTTACAGTCGTGTAGTGTGATGGTGTGGAGTGGTATAGTAGTGCCATGTGGTGGTATGAGGTGATAGAGTGGTGAGATATAGTGATGTAGTTTGGTGGTGTGCGGTGATATAGTCGTGTAATGCGCTGGTGTGAGACTGTGTAGTGGTAAGGCATTGTGGTGTAGTTTGGTGGTGTGAGTTGTACGGGCGTAGTGCGCTGGTGTGAGATGGTGCATTGGTGTAGTGCGCTGGTGTGAGTTGGTACAGTGCTGTAGGGCGCTGGTGTGAGATGTAGTGGTGGGATACAGTATTGTGGAGAGTGGATTTTTTTTTTTTTTTTATGCAGGTATCGTCTAGCCATATTTTACTTTAGTTGTAAGAGAACAGCCTGCAGTCCATATATATATTGCGGGGGGAGGTGGAGGGATTCTTTATTAACCATTTAAAAAAAAAAAGCCCCAACACTCTGAGGAACATTGTCGATGAAGGCTAAGCAGGGATGGGTGAAATAAATCGATACAAGTAAGCTAAACTGGCAAGTACGGAATGATACAATTGCTAACACAGTAATACAAGGATTCTGTTTTTCCACCATGATGACAGTAACTATAATGACAATAGTTGGTTTGCTTTCATATGGAACTGGATCAGTGCTACAACTTTAATTCAAAGTCGTTGTTGCATGGAATCAGGCGAGCCGTAGTTAATAGGTAGGAATGAGTCTCCTTGGCTACAAATTTGATCCCCCCTCACTCTCATCTGATTACACCTGGGCATCAGCTGAACTGAAAACGGTTAAGGATCTTTGTCAGGTTAAACACGTTCTAAAAATGTAATATACTTACAGGAGACAAGGACGTACTCTTCCTGGGTCATCACGGGGTAGTTGTGGTGGCTTCTACTGTGGCCCTGGCTTTCGACAACCTCTACTACCTTGAACGAGCGGCGCAGGTTCAGGTGGGTTTGTGGCTCAAGTGGGTATGTATGAAGTGTGTCTGTACAATACCTTTGTTAGTCACTGATCTTTATTCTTCTCTTCATACTACATTATTCTTATTATCAGCTACGGGTAATTTTGTATCATGTATGTGCTAATGTACCTCACCTTGCTTTACACTACTTATTCCTGCTTGGCCTTCAGCGACAATGTTTCTCAGTGTGTTGCGGCTTGTAGGCTACTAAATGGAAAAGAATAAAAATAAATAAGTAAATGAATAAACAAATATAAGTAAAAACTCGGTTAAACTGGTCTCTCTAGCATTGTTCTTAAGTAGCTCCACAGAGGTTGAGAACTGGAACCATGTAACAGAGGGAGGGAGGTGGGGAGTCGTAGAAGGTACCATCCTCAGATCTCAAGCCAGTAATGATTATCTGCCTTAACGACCCTTGTTCAGTCGATATGCATAAATCTGTTTTACCTAATGACTACTGAAAGAGACAATGTTTAATAGTGTATATCATTTAAATATCGTCCAAGTATAACCTTCTGAAACTTGTCACACTGCAGAGCATCTTAGTAACCCTGTGGTTTTTATTTCTTCGCTGTTACTGTTAGCGATTCTGTTAATTTCAGGAGAGAACCTTAGTATTAAAGATTTGTATGAAGACGCATCTAACCCCTCCCGTTTGAAAAGTCTATCGTCAAACTAAAGATAATCATACGAGATTAAAGAATGAAACAGAAATGGTTTAATTTTCCGTCACTTTCTATTGACTTACAGAATTTATTAATCCCTTCGTGTGTCAAAGAATAAACTGTCTGCCAGGCACCCGTAACTTAAATAGGTAAACTCTCTCTCTCTCTCTCTCTCTCTGTGCTTACGTGTGTGCGTGTGTGTGTGTGTGTGTGTGTGTGTGTGTGTGTGTGTGTGTGTGTGTGTGTGTGTGTGTGACAGATAAGGGTAAGCTTTGGCACTTTCTCTTGCCTTCAAACGGTACACTCTCTGACACTTTTAATCGGAAGGGAAAAACTCCATGGCACTCTCTTGACCTCTTCCCTCTCTCTGGACCTAAAGCGGTGAACTCTGGCACTCTTTGTTTACTCCATGGCACTCTCACTTATTAAAAAATGTACCTCACTGACGCTCTCTCTTCATCTGATGTTCCTTCTTCAGGTGCTGGCTATGTCGACCAACAAGGAAGTGGAGCTGATACCAGAGGAGGAGTGCAAGAGGACCTCTGATGATATGTGGCGGGATATTAAGAATTACTCCGATGCCAACTTCTACGCCATCTACAGACGACTATGTAGATCACAACCAAGCTTTGAGACGTAAACTGCAGAGAGAGAGAGAGAGAGAGAGAGAGAGAGAGAAGGGGGGGAGTTGATATAAGAGGTGCTAATTCTTTGCTCAAGCTCTGTGGACGTTATGCCTTCTTGTTCGACTTAGAGCTCCCCCAGTGAAAGAGAGAGAGAGAGAGAGAGAGAGAGAGAGAGAGAGAGAGAGAATATATATATATATATATATATATATATATATATATATATATATATATATATATATATATATATATATATGTATATATAAATAAAATAGGAGAGGGTAAGAATAAAATAGAAGATCTTCCTGTGATCGGTGGATTGATTCTTCTTTCGCAAGGGATGTTCCTGGAAATATCATGTAGTTATATTTCTATTTTCATTTTTTTTTAATGCAAGGAAGAAGTAACCAAAGGCCAGGAGCCCTCAAGATTGTTCCTTCGATAAATAAATAAATAAATAAATATATATATATATATATATATATATATATATATATATATATATATATATATATATATATATATATATATATAACAGGGTACAGTCGGCATCAAAATTACTGTTGCCTCACTTGCCCCTCTAGACTTTGATATTCAGTCTGGTGGACCTGCAGCAAACGACGCTTATCACACTGAGCAGAGGCCAAATGAATTCATAACTATCAGTTGATGCGGATTACCACACTGGTTTTCGAAGCGCATAGAGAGAAAATCAGGAGAGGTGACAGGACTGTGAAGGCAGACTGTATATTGCCTTATTATATTCTGCTGCACAACAGTACCTCTGATGTACCAACTCTTTATCTGCATTTTCATATCTGGAGATCATTGGGATTGTTCTTAATATATTCTATTACAACTTACAGGACAGCATGCTCATAAGCACTGGGGGATTTCTTGCACTTATTTCCTGTTTATTGCAGCTCGGTATTGTGTTTTATGCTATTTACATCTCTTTAAAACCAATTCACATTGCATAAAATATATTATCCAAGATAATATTAACACGTCATATGCAGAAAAAGACTTGTAGGGAAGAGATGTTTGAAAGTCAAAGCTGACGAGCATACGGTTCTTAATGCTGAATCAACATAGTCACATGTCCTCGGAAAGTATCCAATTAAAAAACAATAAATGCATAGTAGTGTTATATTTTGTTTCACTGAGTCCTGATGAAGTGAAAAATGTTTGGCCACGTGAAGAGGATGGACAATGTGATCCTGACTAGGAGAATATGTGTGAGTGAAGCGGAGGGGGAGAGGGGGAAGAGGAGACCAAGAATAAGATGGGAGGATGGGACGGAGAAGTATGAGTGAATGTGAAGTGAGCTGTAGATAAGGCAGGCTGAGATCGCCAAGGGAGAGGTATTACGAAGCCTCTTATGCCATTTTGATTACGACACTAATTCCAGCACTCTAATAAAGGATCATGCACTGTTGTTCCTTCTGCCTTTTTGTGGATCTCACCCACCCCCTGTATACGAGTGATAACGGGAATAGCAAGGGCCTGGCAGAGTCACCAAGATGACCTCTATAATGATGATGATGATAATGATGACGATGATGATGGTAATAATAAGATAATAATAATAATGATAATAATAAAATAATAATAATTATATAATCTACAGAATGCCCATCCCTCCATCAATCCCTTTAATCTGGGTTACGTTCTTTTCAATTTATTCTTGCTGCTCCCTGACGGTATTATTCAGCTTACGGCCTCTCGCACTGATTGGGTGTAGTAAAGCTCCATCTAACCCCTCCAGTTAGAAGTATGTCCAGAGCAGAATGAAATCGTCAGTAGATAGCATTATGAAAAAAAAAAAAAATGTTTAATGGGTAATGAAAGGAATACGAAGGAACATATAAAATAACTAATATAGTTACGGTCTGTTTTTACCTGGCTGAAATGGGTCACTCCCACAGTTGGATTCCTTAGTGATAGTCACATGAAATTAGATTAGCCTCGGATATGAAGGAAAACTGGGTCGTCCTGGTTGTTAGTTAAATTAACCATAAGCCTCACTACAACTGGCCATCGCCTTAGTCGAAAGGGGTTAGGAATCTTCGGCAGACTAGAGAAAACGCCCTCTAGCACTGTACAGTATGCATCCACACGAATTAAGTCTGAAGGGGACTGGCATACTCTTTTTACTCTAACCTGGCCTAAAATTGCCCTATCTCCATCTTGAATGCTGATTTATAGTAAGAAATTAACAATGAAATATGATGCCAGTCACGAGATGCTATGGAAATGATGTAGTGACAATGCATCGTCCTTTCCTGCCACTGAACTACTTGAATTAGCCAGAAAAGGACGAGAAAGTAGACCAAGTTAAGGTGAAAAAGCTTTGTCGATCATTCGCCACCCACGGTCGAAGTTTGCGCTTTCTTCAGGATTCTAGGGTTCAATCTTTCGTTTTCTTTCTTCGTCAGGTTGAGTTGCAGCTTAGGCGTTAGGTTCAAGTTTAAATTCTCGAACAGAGAGGCGTCCGAGAAACAAAGCAAACTTTTCATGGCGTGTTCAGTGTAGACTGAACTGTTGAGGTGAGGGGTTGCTGATGTCTTCTCTGGAACATCTTTTCTCCATTATAGGTAAATATATGTAAAAAAAATTCATAGTATGTTAATGTAGACTAGGCTGATATGCATGTGACCCAGTGTGGATTATTTTAAGGCAGGGGGAAGGGTATAACTGTAAGGTGAGTCAGTTTGCTGTGGAGTCGTGCTGTGAAAGAAGAAGGCTATTGAAGGCTTCTCCCAGACATTTTTCTTCATTACAAGTTTATAAGAAAATCACGATATATTACCTCGGAACAGACTTGATATATACGTGAATAACTACGGGTGGAGGACTTAAGCCAGGATGAGAGGTACCTTACTGGGTTAGTATGTTTTCCGGCGTTTTGAAAGCCAGAAGAGATTTGTATCATGGTATGGTTGTTTGGTAGTTCGATCTATCTATCTATTGCCAGACGCCTTAATCCCTTCTACGGGATGGCCACAAACAAATCGCCTCCACGTCACCCTGTCCCCAGCCATGTCACTGCCCAGCTCCCAATTCACACACCCCTCTTTCGTATACCTTTCCACTCCATCCCTCTATCTCATCCTTGGCCTTCCTTTCCCTTTCTCCCCCTCCACCTCACTCACATACACTCTCCTCGTCAGTCTCTCACTCTCCATCCGCTCCACATGGCCAAACCACCTCAGTGTGTTTCTCCTAATGCTTCCTATCACATCCACATCCACATCCACACCACAACGCTCCTTCACATCCTCATTTGTCAGTCTGTCTCTCCATGTGACTCCACAGGCTCCTCTCAAATAACTCATTTCCATTGCTCTCACTCTTGACTTATGTCCCTTCAACAACTTCCAAGCTTCACTTCCATACGTCAGAATTGGTATCACAATACTGTCATGTAATAACTTTTTCACTCCCATCCTCACTTCCCTGTTTCTTATCACTGCTTTCAAGGAACAGCAAACTTTCTTCCTTGTTGTACCCTTTCAAGCACTTCACCCTCCAAACTTCCAGCCTTACTTATCAAACTACCCAGGTACTTAAATCTGTTAGTGAACCGATCTTAAGGTTGTTTTTGATTTCACCTAATTTCGCATCATCACTTAACCCTTAAATCCTGTCGTATATTCTCGGTCTGTTGTCTTCAGACGGTTTTATTCAGTGAAGGGATTAATGAAAGCTAAGTCTTACTCCTTCAAATGAGAAAGCCTGTCCTGAACTAAACAAAATCGCCTGGAGGTAGAAAAAAAAAATGTTCCATCGGACTGTAGTTCAACTAGCTGTTACCGAGGGAAAAAAAAAAAAAAAAAAAAAAGATGGGATATTACCCTTCAATGATCATATATCATCAAGGGAAGAAAATATACAAGTTTTTAGGCTGCCTCCACAAAATGTAGTTTTCTCCTCACGGCTTTATACGTGTAGGATTACAACTGACTTTCGTTATGCATGTTTGCTCTCCACGTCATAAGTATACCACTGCGAATCATGAAGGAGGTTCAGTTGCCATAAGGGAGACATATGTTCCTTTCTTATCCTTTCAACTCCCTTCCTACTTTATTACAGGAAACAAAAATACCATTATAATCATATATTTTAGTCAAAACCATTTTGCCAACTCATACATAGGTCAGACCACTGAGTTCCGCATCCCCCGAAAACAAAAACAAAAAAAATGTGAGGGAAAAGACAGTCACGAGCTATATTCATAAACTACAGTAGCTACCGATACACATGTTCATTTTCTTTAATATTTTGTTCTAAAGAAAACGAGTTAACACATCCATAACTAATATAATACAATTACATTCTTGTTTGTTATCCAGTTTGCTGATGGATACCTTTCACCGATTAGGTATTTTATTCAGTGAACGTGCTCGTGAACTTTTTTTTTTTTTTTGCATACCCTACAAGATTGATCTAAGCGCTTTTTTGTTTTTGTGGTAGCCATCTACTTGCATAAGTCTAACAATGAGATAGCCTTACTATACACTTTTAAGCCGTGTTTTATGGCTCCTGAGAGACAATTACTTCCAAGGGGCGAAGGAACACCACTATCTGTCACTGGAGAATGACCTGCCACCCACACATGCTTCATGCACTGGTGTAGGTGTGGAAGACGCTCGGAGAGTAGAGTAAGAAGTGCATGTTGAAATTGTGTTGTTGTGGTTGTTTTTGTTGGTGAGAGTCTATATATGTCATAAAAAAAAAAACTAGAGGGTGAGAACACATGAGAGCACACGAAGAAAAAGAAAGTGAAAGAATGTGTAGTTCTATATGGTCCACTGTCAGACCGGATCTCCCCACATGGAGAGTTACACCCAGGAAACTCCCACGATGCCTTAAGTCGAGTTGGGAAAGAGTGTGTATGTAAGAGGTGTGGTACATAATTTGTCTGTGTGTGACAGGAGTCTGTTGTTTCTTCACTCAGAATATGACCCATCTTGTCGATTAACATCCAGGTTCCCGTTCCAGTACTTGGTATGAGCAGTCACTCTCTCCTCTCATGTTCTGATGATGATATCTGCATTAGTTACCAAAATCTTGGCACTCTTCAGCATCCCCTTGCGAAAATTGATTCAGATGCTTATGAATGTGCTGATCATCAGTACTGACTAAACAAAGAAGTGCACTAGGTTGCCTGGCATAAATAACTGATATTATTTTGTGGGTGTAGTCTTGATGATGTTCAAGACATCCCATATCTCAAGACCCCTTTCTCGTTTATAATTAATTGTTGTTGTTACCAGATAATTTTCTTGAGGTTAGGAGAGCCCCCAAGTAGAAAAGAAATTAATGAAGACCACAGCCAGTCCCTTCAGTTCGAAAAGTCTATCCTAAAGCGAATATGAGTATAGCAGCGTAGAGATAACAAAAATAGAATAAAATATTCATCTTAACATCAAAGAGTTAAAAGACTTCATTCCCTTCACACTATAGTCCAACGTCAGACCCACGAGGCCCCAACATTCCCTTTGCTGCTGTTACTTCTATGCGTTTACTGTTGTACCCACGGCCAGTCATCCCCCAAATCATCCAGTCCTTAACTGCCCCATCAGGAGCGTAGGGTCCGGAGCTAGGCTACGCATTCTCAACATTTAAGGTGAGAATGGCCAGCCTCACCCGCCTGTGAGTGACTTGGTGTGAGTAATAAACTCCAAATAACCCTGCCATGCAGAGCCTTATGGGCCTTAACTGGTTGGAACACCTTAACCCCCTACATCATTAGTATTATGTAGGCATATGGTTACCACCCAGAGTGGTCTCAGTAGTTTCCTGGGTTACAGTAAATCATTTGGACTATCATTCAGTCACCCTGAAGACAGCACTACATCGAAATTGTGAATGGTGGGCGTCCCAGAACAGAATGAACAAAATAACTGAGGCTGGGTGTGTTGGTGATGCATCGGTTAGAACGACCAGCTCACATGTGAAAACTGGAGTTTAAAACTCTAGTCGGTCAGACCCCCGGAAAGGTTGCTTTCCCTTCTCCTTGTTCACAAGTAATATATCTGGAGACCTGGGTGTAAGATCGATTATCACGAGCATATTCTAGGAAAACATTAAGACTTAGCAAAAAATGAATACTGTAATAGATTTATTGGCCCCCGTCCAGTAGTCAGGCTCTAATCTAAGCCATCCTCTACATTATCGCACCGTATCCTTACTGCCTTCATCTACTATGACGACTGTCGACTCTGAACACTCTTAAGCTTACGGCACAGGCATTAATATCTCTATCAACAGACTTCACACATTTATGGCAAGCATAAGTCTCTCCCAGTGATGTGACGTAGCTCCTGCAAGATGAATAATTTCAATATCATTTGTACAGAATTAAGTTATCTGTGTAACGGGGATTGGCCGAATATGCATTAAGAGATACTTTTACTCTGCTTCTCATTGTATCTCACAAACATAACAATATTGTTGAACGTGCTCCATACTCACACACTACAATCATCTTCAGGAAATCCAGACTTTAATATGTTAATATGTTCCTGGTACGTACTGTTCACAATATAACGTCAACTTCACACATCTCGTAATGAATAGACAAATCAGGAGTCAAGCAAAACTTTTAACGCAGAAAGTGGGTATTAAATGTCAGAAGCAAAAAGCCGTCCTTTGTGAAGAGTTAATCAAACAGCAGCCAGTATCAAGGTCTGCTCATTGAAGGTAGGGGAAAGACGGGCTGAGGAGGGCTGTTTCAGAGTTATCAGTGCTTGTATAAGATAAGCAGAGACTGCTGTATCAGTTGATTCCAGCAGAAGAGAACTGGATAGAAAGGAAGAGACAGTGTGCACAGTTGACTGAAGGGAGATGTTTGTTCTCTTTAGAGGCGTCGTCGCTGAATCAGCGACAGTACTCAAGCCGGTAAAATCATAAATGGGATAGCGTTTCTTGATGTTTTCTGATACATAATTACCGCATTTTATTCTGTTAAAGTGAAAGAAAGACAGAAAAAAAAAAAAGGCTGTATGTCACCCCGTAGCTGAAAGTAAAACATATTGGGAAGGAAAATAACACAATGATAGCAAAGTATGTATTATTAGTAAGGGCTGGCGGGCTCTTCAGCCGAGGTTTATGTTTCAGAAGTTTGACCACTGTCCTTAGTGAGAGAAGACTGACTACATAAGAACTAAGCATATTTTCCTGTACTATACTCCTTTCATGTTCTCAAAGGGTAGGTGCCGTTCTTGTTGTCTACGCTGTTACATAAACGCACTAATAAATCACTACATAAGAATGCTATATGCTTTCGTTAGCAAGTGCAAGCAAGGTTCTTCAACTACACCCTCTCAAAAAGCCAGTATCAAGGCTCGTAGGAATGCATTCTTAAATCAGTAATTCTAACAGCAGCCTACCGATACTTGCTAATCTCTTAATAATATTAGTCAGACGAACATACAGCTATTCTATAAACTGTGTATGTTTGTTCAGTTACCTATTCATCGAAGGAAAACTAACTTTCAGCCCAAAGACGTCTTTTTATCATAATCAGGTAGCCGTCAAAAAATTCCATTCATATTCCAAAGAACCCTTTCGAGATATAGGGGTTAATTAAAGCCATAATTAACCTTCCATTTCTAAAAGGCTTCCCCAAGCTGAATACAATCGTCTCGAGATGACACAAATAAACTCTAAAAGACATCCTCATATAAGAGCTTAATACTCACTAACGAAACTAAGAAGATTAACACCACTACGGCTGGCTTAAATGGCTAAAGCGTGTATATTTTCACTACCCTGTTTATCCCTGTACCCGTGGCAGGGATTCGACATCGGGAAAACCTTTTGAAGTCACAGAGGTTTGTGATGTAGACGCTTGTGATGCTGCTGGATGTCTTACCTTATAAATTACTCCTGATCTTCAAAAAGCATCTGTTGCCACACAGTTAACCATTCCACTTCGATGACTTATTTCTTATTCTACTTTTGTAGCATTAAGAGGCTTTTTTCAGCTTAGGCGTGAGTTTTCGAACTCAAGAGTTTTAATATAACCTTCATTGTCTTTATTACAAGTGTCAACTCCAAAGCTGAATGAACCTGTCAGGAAATGGCAAGAATAAACTCCATATGATGTCCTCTTGCTGACGGGGTTAACGTCACAGCCTTCTGACATCTTATTTTCCCTCTAACGTTACAGAGGATTTGTTATCATGATAAGCTCGGACTTCACCGTGTTTGCTGATGTCACAGTGGCCTCTGACGTTACAAGGGAGTTGATGCCGCGGTAGTCTTTGATGCCAAGGTGACTTCTGCTGTCGCAGTGGCGAGTGATGCTAAGGTAGTTTCTGAAATCACAGATAATTTTTTTGTAACTGGCTTCTGACATCATAAGGTCTTTTGACATCACAAGGACTTTGGAGTCATGGCGGCCTCTGACGTCTAAGGTATCTCCTGACATCGTAAGACTTTGAGGCCATTTTGGCTTCTGACGTTACAGGTGTTTTGATGTCCCAGTGGCCTTTGACATTACAGGGACTTGTCATGTCACGGTGGCCTCTGAAGTCTCCTAAACATCATAACGCTGTGATGGACTCTGAGGTAATTTCTTTATATATATCATGTTGATCACTGACGCCGCACGGACATCTTGATGCGATGTTACGATGGCCTTCAGTGTTACAGGAACTTTTAATGTGATGTCAGGGTAGCCATCAGTGTCACAGGAACTTTCGATGAGTTGTCACAGTGGTCATCGATGTCACAGGGACTTTTGATATGATGTCATGGTGGCCTTTGACGCTGCGTGGACTATTTCACCAAACCACTGAGCCCAGGAACGTCTCTGACATCTTAACTTTGTGCCTTCTCTTGACGATTTTGTTCACCTTAGGCTAGGCTCTTCTCATCGGATTAACTCCAGCAGTACAAGAGCCCTTTCATAAGCTGAAGAAAATCGCCTGGGTATACAAAGACTAGAGAGGAAAAGATGTCACCGGATTCAAGGAGCTAATGTCGTAGGGGCCTCTGAAATCGTAAGTTTCATGATGTCAGGCGGCCTGTGACGTGACGGGAAGGGGAAAGGGGAATTAGTGACCTTCTACGAGGGCATCTTGACTCCCTTGGTATTGGGAGGCCCCGACACCAGCCAGAAAGTCGGAAGGCTGCCCTTACCCTGCCGACAAAAAAAATATTATCAATTGTTTGGGTCTTGTGGAAGATCTGCTAATACTGCTTCAGCGAAAAGGAAACTCCAAATCTTAACTTAGAACAAAGTATATACTAAGATATAGTTACCGATGAGAACGAGTATAGGCATGACCTTGATCTACTAGGAGCATCTGAACTCGAAGGAATTGTTTCCCAGCTAAAGGTTAGAACAATATAGACAACAAACATCTAGGCAAGAGTATATTTTAATTTCTAAGCTAGAGCTGCAACAACAACAACAAAATGGGCTAGGACACGATTACTAAAAAATAAAAAATAAAAATGAACAAGTAAAACTTTGATCTAGTAGCCTTAGTACTCAATGAAGTCCCACAGTTAAAGGTTAGAACAAAGCAGACACCATAAAAGCTAAAACGTTTTAGATCGAAGCTAAGACAAAATGCTAGGACACGATTCCTAAGGGCGAGAACAGGTACGACGTTGATGACCTGGTTGACTTTGAGGTTAGAACGATACAGACTACAGACATCAAGCCTACAGCGTTCGAAGTCGAAGCTAGGAGGACAAGAGGCTAGGACATAACTACGGAAGACTAGGACAGGCATGACCTTGATCTCCTGGTAGCCCCTGAACTCGAAGGAATAGCCTCCCAGCTGCTCGAGAACCTCTTTAGTAGCCTGGGATATGTGCACCTTCATGGCTGTTGGTGGGAAGAATGTGAAAGCTTGTGGTCTGAAATATACCTGATCCTCATGAGAATTAAGGTCGTACTTTAGGTGGCATAGGAGGCTTCGTAGCACCCCTCCTTTAGCACTTTATTTTGCTTATCACTGCTTTTTGTACTTTCACTTGTTTGATATGTTCGTCATTTTAGTATGGATATAGCTTACATCAGTACCATACAAGAGGATTCAAAGGTGTAATATGCAGAATAAATTGCTAAGGGAAGGATGTTGCCAAACTTTCAAAATCAATAACTAGAATGATAACGTAGTTTTTACTTTTGCCTTCTCATCTCTTACTCATGATTTCTCACCTTTCTCCCTTACTAGCTGGCAAAAGGCATATTTATCTCACTCAAAGTCGTATGCATTGAGCTTAAAATACAAAGCAGACGGCACAAGCCCTCCATTACTGATAAGCAGTTGTGGAGCATTTAAGTTTGCTGAAATTGATCAGAATGCATCCCACAGAAGAGAGTGCACTCAGCAGTAATAAAGGCAAACCACCTTATACTCTGTTGATGTGCTTCCGAAATTATTTATAATTAATGGTTATTTACCTTACATGTTGCGATTTATGTAGTACGAATGCAACCATCAATTGGAGTATTACAACCGTATCAGTAAAACTGAATGGGCTAAGGTGTAAAAAATATCCTAATTTTTTATATTCACTTGTGGAAGACCCGCAACTGTTGAATGTGTCGGCCAGTCTTCTTCCACATTGAAGAGTGGAATCAGAATCGATACTGGAAGGTCAGACATCTATTCTTCTCATATGCTTGATCGTCAAAAACTTGGGGCTTGTCTTCAAATACTCACTCTTATTTATAATAATACGTCACCTACTGTACGGCCTACCAATCAAGTCCTCACAGTTACCAAGCTCTAAAGCATGCAACCTTACTTCTCATTATTCAGCTCTTCAGCTTTAGCTCTTGAAGCGTTCTGTCGTCGTGAATTTATTACTGGTTCAGTCGTAGTTATACACTGTAATGAAATTCTCTTCACAACAATAAATACTGCAGCGCAACAAATAATTCTTTCAAAACACAATTTTGTCATTAGCAGCCTCTGACATAAGAAGCCTTTTCATAATTTTCCTTACAAGCAAAAATATATACTTAAACTAAAAATTTTTACATAAGAATCAAACTGGCAGACATTGGGACCCCGGGAGTTTTTCTTTTTTCCAGGCATAAACAGCTGTCTTCGATCAGTAACTAAACAGTACAAAAACCTTCGGTATGTTAGTTGAATAATAAACATTAAAGGATAATCACGGCACTGACCTTCCCCAGTGCTCTCCATCCTACTGGCCACATTAACCGTGTCGCCGAAGAGACAATAACGAGGCATCCTTGTCCCCACAACACCTGTCAACACACAACACCATCACTCTCACTTTTACTGTTGAACAGTGTTCATCATAAGGTCATACTGACAAACATGCCGTTAATTATAATGTCATTTTCCAAAAGACTAATAATTAAGTCTGTTACATTAATTTTCATTAATGGCTATATACAGAGAAGATAATAATTGAGGAATCCACATGATTTGTATTTTGAAAATTAAATGATGTATCCTCATCTCTTTATACGACTGTAATGTAGATGGGAAGCAGGGTAAGGTAGAAGGAGGCAAAAAAGATAGTAGGACGAGACGAGGCAAGGAAAAGTGAATCATACCAAGACTGAGTGAGACATCCTGAAGCAGAGGAAGACAGGATAAAGCTGAGTGAAAAAAAAGAAAATAATCAGGAGCTTGGATGAAGCAGACTAAAGAAGAATAAAAATAGATCTCCAGCAAAACAGGCCTCTGAGTTGATGGGTACCCGGATGAAGAGAGGCAGAACAAAAGGTGGAAGGACAAGTTTACATAAAATCGAACAAGGCAGAAGATTGTAGAAGAAGGCAGAGGGTGGCAGAGCAAGGCAGAGGGTGGCAGAGCAAGGCAGAGGGTGGCAGAGCAAGGCAGAGGGTGGCAGAGCAAGGCAGAGGCTGGAAGGACGAGGCAGAGGGTGGTAGGACGAGGCAGAGGGTGGCAGGACGAGGCAAAAGCTGGCAGGACGAGGCAGGGGGTGGCATGACAATGCATAGCGAAAAGGGACAAGGCAGAGGGAGGTATGACAAAGCAGAAGGGGGCAGAACAAGGCAGAGGGTTGTAAGACGAGTCAGAGTGGCAAGAGGAGGCAAAGGGTGGCATGACAAATCAGAGAAAGGCAGGATAAGTCAGAGGATGGTAGAACAAGGCAGAGGGAAACAAGACAATGCAGAAGGAGGCAGGGCAGGGTAGAGTGAGACAGGGCAAGTCCGAGGCAGGATGAGGCAAGACAGAGCAGAGGGGGACAGGTCAAGGAAGAAAGAGCCAGGACAAGGCAGAGGGAGGCAGAATAAGACATATGGAGGCAGAACAAGGCAAAGAAGAAAAAAAAAGGAAGGAGGGAAGCATTTTGAAAGTCAGTGTGAAAGGGACAAAGGCAGATCAAAGAAGTGTGAAAGAGAAAAAGCAGAATGAATTTACCAGCAACACACGGCCCTGAATTGATGCCGGCCCTGATGAGGAGTGACTTGTCGGGACGGTGGGGTATCTCGAAGGCCTTGGCTCCCTCGATCAGGTCCAGGGCCATGTCACACAGCTCTCCGGCGTGACGCAACCCTACAACACCAATACATCATCGCAATATCACGCGTCTTATGATGTAGCCACTCTTGCTACACCACTCTTAACGTCACATTTTTGCAGCATCATATTTTTTGCATCATATTATAGCAACATCATATTCTTCCAGCGTCATATTCTTACAACATATTATAACATCATTTTATGGCAACATACTGGCTTACGACCTTATATTTTTGCCATATCAGTCTTGTGACATCTTACACAACAATATCATAAGCCTGCAGCAATAGGCCGTACCTCTCAACCCTTACAAATTCAACATCATGCTCTGTTCTCCGTGACAGACTTAAAACAATTCCATTTTGTATGAAGCAATCTTTCGTGTATCCAGTATTATCCAAGTGTACGTCTCACTTTTCAGTCCCTTTTTCATGGCCAGTAACTTTTGTGCTTAGACTTTTGACTTGTTTAATGGTGATGATGATGATATTACTGAAGATGAGGAAAATGACGATGAAGACGAAGACGATGACGATGCTGATGAAGGAAACAATGACGACGAAAAGGACTCTGTACTAAGAAAAAAAAAAAAAAATTATATAAATACAGACGACTATGAAAAGAAGAAAACGTATACAAGTACATACCATTGGGGTGAGGGAGTCCAGACACTACCATGTACGCATCCCCGATGGTCTCCACCTTGTACACGTCGTAGTTGCCAATGCGAGAGTCGAACATGTTGTAGAGTTTGTTCAGCAAGGTCACTACCTGCGGGGAAGAGAGAGAGAGAGAGAGAGAGAGAGAGAGAGAGAGAGAGAGAGAGAGAGAAAGTGATGAAAGGACAAAATGAGGCATAAACGATTGGAAGTGACATAAAAAGAGGGAAGAGTCACAGAATGGGTGAGAAGGCATAGAAGTTTTGAGTCGAGAGAATGAATACTGTAGGAGGGATGAAACGAGAATACAGAAAAGGAGGAATGAAAGTAGGGAGACTGAGAAAAGGACAGTGATCGTGACATACGTAGGGCGAAAGATTTGCAAGAAGTAACCTAATAAAGGTAGGAAGGAGACAAACATGGAACTGAGAGAGTCAGAGAGTAAATCTGGGCAAGAAATAAAATACTGATCTAGGAGAGACAAAAATGTACGTGAAACACTGAGAGAATAAATATACAAGAATTATATAACAAGGAAAGAAATAAAAATGAATGCGAGAGAGACAAAAACAAAGGCTGAGCAAGGAAGGAGATATGGCACAGGAAGGGGCAAAAATGGAAGTGAAGGACACAGGGTGAAAAAATTAACAAAGAAAGAGGAGGACATGGTGTGCAGGGGGAAGCTTGGGAGAAGTTCAAGGCCAGGATCTGCACAGGAATAATAGAGAGAGAGTGAGTTAGTAACAAAGAGATGGATCGAGATACTAATAGGAGAGGGAGATACTAATGAAAAGGAGGACAGGAATGATGAAGGAAGTGAGGTACAAATTAAGCAGGGGAGGAGATACTGAGAAGAGTCTGATTCTTGTAAGAGGGAATGAGACGATAAGCGAGAGAGTGATATGATAGTGGGGGAGTGAGATATACCAACAAGGCAGAGGATGGGATACCAATGTATGTAAAACGAAAAGGGATCAAAGTAAAACAGAAAATGAAAGCACAAAAAGAAACAATGAAGGGAGAGCGAGTAAGTGGTCAGTAGAAAAATAAATACACTGTTAAAAGAATCGTAATTATACTCCACTAATATTTCCTTTCCATGCATCAACCATAATCAGTAATCCAAGCAGATCTTGACTCTGGCTCTCTTCTATTCAGTTTTTCTCTTTGGAATAGTGGGTTATTATTTTTTTACAGGCTTTCAGTCATTGGCTCTTTCTCTTTTACGTAAATATATTAGGTCTAGAAACAAGATAATACTATGACAGTAAGGGGGTGGAGAATTTAAATATAACTGAAATTATGCTGTACATTGCAAGAATGAAGACCGGACGAACCAGTGGTTAGGAGGAATAATATAAGAAACCCTACTAACCTTGTCTCCAAGCATAATTTTTTAAAATATAATCCGTATATATATAAGCTTCCCACTGCTTTCCAACGTGACCCGAATGAACAAGTGGCATTAAAGAGGGATTTTAGATCATTGTGACTTACCTGCATGGGCTCAGAGTCTGAACAGAGAGTGGTGAAGCCAACTATGTCACTAAAGTACACAGACACGTCCTTGTAGCTCTCCGCAGGTACCTGCCAAATACCCAAGATACATAGGTTCGTATTCTTAGAGGCTTCGTAGATTCTGTAGTAGCTCTTAAGTTAACGATAAATTTCTCTTACTGCCCCTTCCTATTCTCTTGTTATGCTATTCATATTTTCATGGCGACATATATTGCATAAATATCGTACAAAATTATATTAACGTGCCAGCAGCAATTATACCCTGGTAAGAAAGAGATGCTATACCTCTTTTTTTTTTCTCTCTGCTTTAGCCTAGAATTGCCATGTCTCCATTTTGGATGATGAGTCGTAACAATGGTTTAATGCTAGGATACTCGTATAATGCTAGTCATGAAGAAATGCTATGGATAGGATGTAGTCATGGTATTGTCTATTCTACTACTGAGTCAAGTGAAATTAGCAACAAAGGAACTAAAACCTGGGCCAAGTTAAGGTAAAAGCATTATAGAAGCCACACTTCCTGGTGAGAGTAAGGGTCATATGGCCTTATTCTCGTCGACTGAGGAAGCTCCCTAACACATCTTCCTAAGTGTCCTCTTGCGTGTTATATAAATCATTCCAATATTGGCAGACTCAGCATAACACGCAAACGGAGAGAGAGAGAGAGAGAGAGAGAGAGAGAGAGAGAGAGAGAGAGAGAGAGAGAGAGAGAGAGAGATGGAGAATCAGTAGCTGAGGAGGAAGTGTTACAAATCTTATACAACATCGAGGATACGATCCATATATAACTAGGAGGCACTCAGAGAGCGCAAAATGCCATTGCCATTAAAAAGGGTCTGGATCAGGATCCATGGAGATATTGTGCTGAATACATTGGATCCGGATCCGCACCGTTTGTTCCTTGACCCATGGATCACCCTTCCACAAAATGTTATTGATATTCAGAACTTTTGGAAATATTATACTTAGGATCCGGATTCGCCCCCAAATTTAATTAATTCCTTTGGTCCATGGCCCACCCTTCCATCAATTTTTCATTGAAATTCATTGACGACTTTTGGAGATATCGTCTAGATAAACAGACAGACAAACATGGTGAATACATAATCTCCTCCAACTTTGTTGGCGGAGGTAGTCATAACTGCCACCGCACCGCAAGCTACTGGGAATGTAAGGCCACTTGCTCCTTAACGATTTGTTTGCATATTACATTTTAACATTCCCTTTCATGTTATTCACGCCTGTTTAATACCGAAATAAGGAGGGGAGGGACATTGAAAAGATTTAACAGATACAAAACAGAAATCACTCAAAGAGCTCATACCTCCACCAATGCCATTGCAGGATCCTGATCCTGATCCGGACACACACACACACACACACACACACACACACACACACACACACACACACACACACACACACACACACACACACACACACACACACACACACACACACACACACACACACACACACACACACACACACACACACACACACACACACACACACACACACACACACACACACACACACACACACACACACACACACACACACACACACACACACACACACACACACACACACACACACACACACACACACACACACACACACACACACACACACACACACACACACACACACACACACACACACACACACACACACACACACACACACACACACACACACACACACACACACACACACACACACACACACACACACACACACACACACACACACACACACACACACACACACACACACACACACACACACACACACACACACACACACACACACACACACACACACACACACACACACACACACACACACACACACACACACACACACACACACACACACACACACACACACACACACACACACACAAAGATAAAGTGACAGAATGAAAATAGGAATACATGATACAGAGAAACATAGACGAGGAGCGGTAATAATCAACACCAGAAAAAACACGAGAATAATGATATACGGTTGAAACAGAGGTAATTAAATGACGAAAATATGGAAAATATAGCAAATCGGACCGTCTTCTTCTTTAAGTTGGAAGGAAACGGGTCGGGACAGGAGACACATTTCGGATACAGTGAATATGTTGAAGTAGGAATTGAAACAGTGATAAGTTTAGACCATAAAATTACTTGAAACGGGGGATAAGTAAAGGCAGGAAATATACAGAGTAAAGCATATCAAACCGTCCTCTTCTTTAGGTTGAGAGTGATGATCGAGGGATAAAAATAGAAGCAAAATTGAAATAAAAAGTAGAATTAAGGAACTGAAAAATGTAAAAAGCAAACCGAAATCAACAAACCCAGGGAAAATACAAAATAATGCATATCACACCGTCTTTTTCTTCTTGAGCTGGAGGGCGACTGCTCTGGGCAACATCTGGTAAATAAGTCGGTCACACCTGCGCTTCTCTCGTTTCAGCTCGGCGCCTTTTACAGTCAGGTTGGAGGCGAACACCTGCAATTTGACGAAATTACCTTCATCAGTCTGGTAACGATTTTTTTCGTTTTATTTTTCCTATCTCCAAACGGTTTTATTCAGCTTTGGAGAAACTTCTCGAACTGAGGATGTTTAATATAGTCTTCATTTCAACTTCTTTACAATCACAGGTCTTGCCAAAGCCTAATAAAATCGTCTGAGGTAGCAAACGTAAATTATGAGAAAAGATCATCTGATTTGCGAAGTTAAAGTTCCCAGTCCTCTATAAGTCACTTACAGCTGAGTAAAATCGTCTAGCTTTAGTTAAAATACAATACACGATTTTTTCCCATCAATTGATGGTTAACGGTATCATTCTATCGCTTTCAGGGTCCTAGGACTTATTCTCACCTGAATAATATCGTCTGGCGTTATCTGGAATGAAATACCACAGTTGTCCCGAGCATGACCGGGTGAACAATTTAAAATGTGTGTGTGTGTGTGTGTGTGTGTGTGTGTGTGTGTGTGTGTGTGTGTGTGTGTGTAAAAGAGAAAATCACAGAAAGCAGAGACATAACACTTGTGGTCATCAGTGTATGCAGCAGCTGCACATACTTGCACTACATTTCTGCCGACACAAGTAACTTGTGTTCAGGGCAATATTCTAAATGCCTCAGAGGAGTTTGCAACACCTCTTCTTTACCGATTGACTTTGAACATTGCACCTCAGTATCTTTTTGAATAGTATTGGTAGAATCTATGTCGACAGTAAAACGATATATACAGCATGCAAGTGAAAGTTGAGGTGTAATATGTACAATAAATCGCCTAGGAAAAGGTGATACGGTATCTACTATGCCACCTAGAGTACGCCCCATATTTCCTTACAAACGACTGTCATTAACGGAGACGTCTTTTTCTTTTAGTTAATTCTTGCTCTCTCTGCAGACAATTTCATTCAGCTTGATATATATATATATATATATATATATATATATATATATATATATATATATATATATATATATATATATATATATATATGTATATATATAAAATAAAGTACAATTACTATGCTTACCATTAACTAAAATATTCGAAATAACTTCTACATCACCAAAGGGACCATCATAACTGCCACACAACATGATCCACTGCACATTTTTAATGTGTCCGACTCTGGATACAGATCTGATGTCTTGTTCCCTGAGGCTCATTAGTCTATCTACGTGTAGCACACCTTTACATGTCACCACTTCGGGACATATCCACCGTCCTTATTGAACTAAATATAGTTGGTGTATCAGTATGAGCCATTTCATAGCACTTTATCACAAGTTAGTCCATATTCTAGGGTTAATCTCTTGCTACAACAGTTTATATTCGTGAGAGAGAGAGAGAGAGAGAGAGAAAGAGAGAGAGAGAGAGAGAGAGAGAGAGAGAGAGAGAGAGAGAGAGAGAGAGAGAGAGAGAGAGACGATAGTTTTAGGTTAAATTAAAGTGAAAAGAGTATAGAAAACAGACCTCCTCCTTGAATCCCATCTCACCTGGATGCTGAAGGTGGCGTGGCGGACAAGCAAGATGATGAGGGGCGAGATGACGAGGATGAGAACCAGGATGATGATGGAGATAGTTACCTGTGTGTCTGACCAACGAGTCTCTCGTACCATGTACTCCCTTTGCACGTACACACACATACATATGCATTCATATATGCGAGTACATAGACATACATGCACAAACCATCTCAAGTGCAAGCGCACGCGCACACACACACACACACACACACACACACACACACACACACACACACACACACACACACACACACACACACACACACACACACACACACACACACACACGTGTAGAGATTCAGTTAGTATAGATTACACAGCTGCGTTCAGGGGTTATAAGCATCTTTCATATAATGCACTAGTTTGTGTTAAAATGTTAAGGTAGTTATGATATATATGCAGTTTATATTCATGCATTGGAGAGAGAGAGAGAGAGAGAGAGAGAGAGAGAGAGAGAGAGAGAGAGATGGAGGGGGGAGGAAGCGAAAAAAGAATAATTCAAAAGATCCTACGATATGCAAGATCATTGAAAAGATACAAGATAGCTAGGACATGCAGGAAAAACGAGGAATATCTAGGGACAAACTTAATCATATCCAAGAGAAGCCATTGCAGGTTCCTCAGCTCGTCAGTGAAGCGGGTCATCACGTAAAAGTAATCGTCAGCCACCTTCAGGTCTGACATCTGCTCCACGTTGCCCAGAATCATATCCCGCCTGGCCAAGAAAAATCACAAGTAACTGTTAGATCCCCTACTTGATATATGCCGTGCTAGAGAGGGACGCCTTCACGTGGTGGCACTAATATGACTGGGCAATGAAGCTCTCTGATTATACAAACTTCCCTTAATCCCTTCTTTATCCCTCGAAAGTATATATATATATATATATATATATATATATATATATATATATATATATATATATATATATATATATATATATATATATATAAGATATTCATGTCATTATCATATCATGTGTCGTTCCTCCCACTCAGTTTAAATAATTTCTCTGAATTATCTTCAAACACCTGTACAAGTTTTGTACATACGGTTAATATTAAGAAGAATTTCACCAATTAATTATGGTCTTAAACGCCTCGTATTGGAGGTAGAAGCTTTTTTGAAAAAAAAAAAAATCCCCAGTCATTAGTTAAGTAATTAAACTCCCTGTATTGGAAATGGTTGATATTGAGAAAATCCTCGCGACTTATCTATGTTCTTAAACTCATCGTATTGGAAAAGTTGTTATTAAGATAAGTCTCACCAATGAATTGTGTTCTTATACCCTCGTACTGAAAAGACTTAATATTAAGATCCTCACCAACTGCTAATGTTCTTAAACTCCTCATATTGTAGGTAGAATCTTTCCACTTTGTCCCGAACCAACTGAACAAAATCCTTGGTCTGGTTGAAGGATTTCCAGGCCAACACGTCGAAGATAACGAAACTCACGAACTTGTCCTTTGTGAGACTCCCCGTGCCAAAAAAGCTGAGGCCTTCCACCGTGACGATGCCAAAGTACTCGACTGAACGGATCATGTCCTTGTAGGCCACTAGCAGCCTGTAGTATAGAGGGTAGTATTAGAGAATGCAAACTCTTCATAGTTGCATTGTATTGTACTACATACCCACGCCACAGGACACCAGTCGATACACTACACACCCACCTGACTCTCTCTCTCTCTCTCTCTCTCTCACACACACACACACACACACACACACACACACACACACACACACACACACACACACACACACACACACACACACACACACACACACACACACACACACACTGGCTTATGTTGCTAGTTTAGTTTAATCTTGCTACTAGTACACAGTTTTATTCAGCTTATAAGAAAATTCATCTAGTAAAAGAATTAGGGAAGGCTATATCTAATTCCTGCTAATGGCAATACTGAAACAAACACAAAAGCGCTAAATAGATGCGGGAGCTTCAGGGTCCAAATATGGTGTCACTAAAGTAGCTGAAGTCTAAAAAAGTGAAGCATGCCAAGGGAGAAAAAAAACATTAGTAAACAACAGACTGACAGGGCCTCTCGAGGAGATGGTTCCGCATCTAAAAAGAAAGACGTCTTCCGTCTGAGCGGGTTAAAAATCATTGTCTGGAGGCAGCGGAAACAGAGAGAGAGAGAGAGAGAGAGAGAGAGAGAGAGAGACAGACAGACAGACAGAGCGGGGGGAGGGGGATGAGAGAAAGTAGACATTATCGAAAAGATTAATTAGGTCGCCCCTGAGCGTGTGATCTGAGCTACCTTGACATAATCCCCTAATATGATTATCTAACCCATTCTCTCTCTCTCTCTCTCTCTCTCTCTCTCTCTGCCTGACCTACTTATCTATATTTTCCCAGTCACTTCTTACACCTAATTTCTTCAGCGCAATATTTTCAGACCAAAGACTATCCATTCACCAAGTCTAGTATGCTTCAGTTTACCTTTGAACTTTTGCCTTTTGTAAATCTAACCATCTATTTTGTTTATCTCATTATTTTGTGATATTTTCCACCCTTTACGCTTTTCCATAACGTTATCCTTATTCCGTCATTCATTTATATCTACCTTCCACCCACACCTTACACCCATCCTCCATCCATATCCCCCACCCACACACTCTCCATGCTGTACGTTCCACTCTCATCCTGTACTATTACCTCCTTCATCCTACAGCCATCGCCTATCTCTCATCCACTCCCTTCGCCTACCCCCACACTCACACCCACACCTTACACCAGTGGTTCTCAATCTTAAGGTTCACGAACCCTCCAGGGTATGCAAGAGGGTTTCCAGGAGTACTTCGACCCCCGATATGAAAAAAGTATATAAAATATAGTAATTTTACAAACATAAATCATGAGATGATAGTGAGAACTGGGAAACTAGTTTCCGTGAAAGATGGGTGTCAGTCATAATCATATACGATATTGACTGCCATGATAAAATCTCCGTGTTAACACTGACACAGTGTTGTAACAGTGTAATAACACACATTTCCGTGGCAAATTAACTTCCACTTCAGTAATTTTGCAACAGCCATTGTGATACCATTATGTAATGGACTAGTGTTAATGAAGTACCAATCTGTATTCAGTACCTCGAAAATGAGGGTACGGGTTGATAGTCTGAATACTCAGAGGTTACATAATAAAAAGTTTCTGAACCAATGCCGTACGAGTACACTCATTCCAACTCCAAAGGTACACTTATCGCCCCCCCCCCCTCACACACACACTACATCCATCCCAGTCCCACGTCCTGCTGTATACCCATCACAAGCCCACACCGTACTGTATGCCCACCCCACACCCACACCCATCCCTCTCCCACATCCTCCTCCATCTTTCACACACGCCCTCAGCCTAAACCCACAGTCTACCCACACCTTACGTGTATCACTTATCCGTGACCCGTCCAACACTCACATCCTACATTCTTCCTAAACCCATCTCCCATACTACACCCACACCTCGCCCACTCTCTACGTCTGTTTTCATCCACACACTTCTCTCACTCTTAATCTGTATGTCTGTCAACCTCCACCCTCACCCTCCACCCATCCCTCACCTACCATCCACACCCTATTATACTTCACCCTTCTCCCAATTCTCTTCTGGCTTTTCCCAAACTTTTTGATCCCCAAACAAGAGGATTATTTGTCTATAATCATCAGAGCTGCTTAATTAATTCCTCTAAAATCCTTTGTAATCAGGGCTAGGGTATCGGCCGAGAGAGAGAGAGAGAGAGAGAGAGAGAGAGAGAGAGAGACAGACAGACAGACAGACAGAAAGAGACTGAAAAGAAAGGAAGAGAACAGGAT
This sequence comes from Coenobita brevimanus, assembly GCF_032717465.1. Lineage (NCBI taxonomy): Eukaryota > Metazoa > Arthropoda > Malacostraca > Decapoda > Coenobitidae > Coenobita > Coenobita brevimanus. The sequence goes on along the minus strand of NC_137000.1, from coordinate 3,414,799 downwards.
ATGGGGTGAATATAAGGATAAGAGGAGGAAGGACATTTGGAGACAGACAGACAGACAGACAAACAGACAGAGAGGTAGTGATGTAAGTCGCAACTGTCATCTTGTTGATAAGTTACCAGATCAGTGTACACTAAGTCTATCGGCTCCTTAAGTCTAGATAAACGTTCAGATTACGTTACACAACATCTACAACAGAGAAAATTAATAACGATTTGGAGAGAATGAAAAATGGCTGATGATTACTGATAAAGAGATTGAGTGAGAGAGGTGGAGGTGGAGAGGGGAGGGGGAGACCGAAGATGAGATGGAGGGATAAGATGGAGAGGTTTATGAGAAAGGGGGCTGTGAGTTGGAGATAGGGTATCCTGATGGCGTAGGACACGGTGAATTTATTTTAGTAGTGAATATTAAAAGGTGAATATCCACATAGTATAACACTACAGAATGAGAGAGAGAGAGAGAGAGAGAGAGAGAGAGAGAGAGAGAGAGAGAGAGAGAGATCGACTACTGACTGACTGACTGACTAACTGGGTTTTACACGAGCACAGAGGAACGTCCTACTTCCACACGCTGGAGATGTTGGCGTCCTTGATGTTTGACACAATGGCCTCCATGATGAAGTATGTGATGCGGTTGTACCAGTCCATCTTCTGAGTGACCGTGTCTCCTTCATCGTTAATGCTCTTTCTGTACCACAATTTAGAAGTACAGTTAGTTGCCTTACTCTGTTTCTTGTGCTGGAAATAGCTATAAGCCAACACAGATTAGATTTATACTCTTTGTACGACAGTTTAGCAACGCTGTAAATTGACTTATCCTACTTTTTTATTTATGAGAAATGCTAGCAATTATCCATAACAGATTAGATTTATTACATTTCAAGACTCACGCCCTTCCACCCCTTTTCTTACTCCCTCATTATAATTCCATCACCTGTAACTAATATCGCAAATGTTGAACGTGTCTGAGCAAGGTAAGGTTGTATGTTGGCCTTTCTTGGCTACATTCGGCTTTATACTGGTTCCACTGTAAGTGCTTTTTTTAGGATTTTTTTAAAAAGATACGACAGGCCATGAACAGCCTAAAGGACTGGAAAAAATATAGTGCTGTATTACTGCGTAGCGGAATTGTTTTTGGCGTTGTTGGGTTATATATGACTCCACTTATGGGAAATGTAACACTGGAATGTAATTTTCATGACAATTTCAGAATGGTAAGACGACATGGTTGGTTCAACAGCTGAGAAGAAAACAAAGTTTTGGTGTTCCTCGAGCAAGGAAATTCTACGAGCCGTACGAACAGTATTCTTGCTCGCACTGCATGCTTTAACAGTGATAATTTGGGTTGCATCACAATTACAAGTGATGGAGCTATAGTGAGGGAGAATGGGCAAGTATGGAAGGTTGTGAGTCATAGCCGAATATAATTCTACTTTGCTTACATCTGGTGACAGGTACCTTACACTGGAAAATTTGCCCCCGTCTCTGCTAATGTATATAATTTCTACACTCTTTAGCTATGCCTTAAATTGCAACATTTCCATCTTGAAAGCTGAGTTGCAGCAATAGATATACATTAGAATATAATGCCACTTATAAAGAAGCACTGTGGAAAGGATGAAGGGCCATAGCATTGTGTTTTTACGCCACTGAGCTACGTTAATTAAACTAGAAAAGGACAAAAGTTTGGACCAAGTTAAGGTGACAGAACCAAACTGCACAACGTCCCCCTCCCATCTCACCTCAAGTCCTCCAGCTTGATCTGAAACCTAAGCTTGGACGCGAGTATCTCCTGGATTCCTTCATCTCCCGTAAAGTTGGGCCAAGTGTGGAGACGGTCCAGGATTCCGTCTGTCCTCTTAAAGGTGTCCTGTAGGTTGGTTCTGTGAGGAAATGAGGTTAGTTTAGATTTGGTTAGGTTAGATTAAGTTAGATTAGGTTGTGTTAGACTGGGATAGATTAGGATAGATTATGTTAGGGTTGGTTAGGTTAGGCTGAGATAGGTGAGGTGAGATGAGGTTAGATTAAGCTAGGGTAGGTTAGGCTTGGTTAGGATAGGTGAGGTGAGGTAAGGTAAGGTCAAGTAAGGCTAGGTTGATATAGGTCAAATTAGACCGGGCTAGATTAGGTTAGGTGGGGTTAGATAATGCTAGGTTAGGACAGGTCAGGTTAGGGTAGGTTAGATTTGCATTGGCTTGTGAGATGCGTGGTATTTGTGCAATCGGCCTAGTTGTATCGATGCCATGTCATGAAGGTGTCCCTCTGCAGCACTTGCGCTTGTTTGGATGCCAACCAAAGAAATCTTTACTCCCCAGATGGACTTTCGTAGTTACCTTTAGACTTGATACTGTCGAGCGCATGAACTTTTAACATGAACTTTGTTAGAACTATTACAGTGGATTCGTTAGTGAATTACATACCTACCCAGTGAACCATACCATGTTGGGTATTTTTTCTTTTTTCTTTCTTTCTTTCTTTCTTTCTTTCTTCTTTTTCTGTTAAGATGCAGACAGATCAGCTCTGAACAAGAAAGAAGGGGTGAAAGAGGAGTGGAAGGGATGGTAGGAGAAGTAATAAGGAAGGAACAGAAGCAGAGAGGAGAAGGAAAATAGGAGAGATGTAAGAGATGCATGAGGACAGTGAGGAGAAACCAAGAGCGAAAACTAAAAAGCGTGGAATGATAACATAAACGCAAGGAAGGGAAGGGAAGGGAAAGGAAGGGAAAGAGAGGAAATGAAGGAGCTGATGATGGAAAGGTGTACATAGTGAGACGTAAAGGTAGATAAAAGTAAGATGAAAAGGTAAAAATGATGGAAGAGAAAGGAAAGTGGGGAAAATGGAAAAGGTGATGGAAGGATACAAGAAACGCTCCGTACCTGAGCTTAGTGCCATTGGAGAAGACAAAGTAGGCGACCTCGCTCCTCTCTAGCTGTACGGCGGTCAGTAGCATACCTAGCTCTACCGTACCGTCCACCTGAGAGAGAGAGAGAGAGAGAGAGAGAGAGAGAGAGAGAGAGAGAGAGAGATTGTTATTAATGCTTAAACCTACATTTCACTCTTATGAAATTACACATAGCCATAGCACTTTCGCACTTGCCTCTCGTAGGCATCAGTTAACTGCACGGGACAGTCTGGTATGGTATATTTGCGTGCCTGCTATTGATGGGTCTGCGCTGCCAGAGAAGCGGGGGTTACTAGCAGCAACAACAACACATATGTGCCCTGCACGCGCTCGCCCAGAACACTTGCGCTATTTCAGTAATTATTAATTTTAAGTGTGCAGTCTTGCTACAGACTTATATGTTCAGTGCTTCAGTTCGTCTTTCCACAAATCTACTCTTAAGCACTTTCATACATAGTCATCCTACAGATGTACTCTTACCAGTACATTCTGATTTATTTGCACACCTGCATTCACACAATCACACTTACACCTACCCACACCCTCACACACTGATACCTCACCCTCACACACCTACACCTAATTCATACCCTCACACACCAACACATGACTCACACCCTCTTACAGCTTCAAACACACGTCTCCTCAAACCTATACTCACACGCACATCTACACCCACCCTCACTCATCCACACCTACACCCAACGATACCCTTCCACACATACCTACCTGCCCAAAAGGCGCATCTCCCTTTAGTGCAACGCTTCACAGCCTTACACACATTCACTTACTTATAATTACAGCCACCCACTCCCACTCAACATCTACCTGTCTGCTCAAAAGCCGCAAGGACCCTCTGGCGCGACGCTCCAACACATAGAACTACATACCCTACACTCACACCTACACCTGCACTCATACCCAAACCCACACCCATTGAGCACTTTCGCACTACACCCAAACCCACACCCATACAAACCTACACCCAAACCCACACCCTCACACGTTCACATCATCTCACAGATTCACTCCACACACTCCTTCCCATACATGCCCTCACACTTGCACACCACACACCTGCACTTACAAATATACTCACCCACACCCACCCACTCTCCTCCCACACGTACCTGCCTGCCCAAAAGACGCATCTCTCTCTGGTGCGAAGCTACGGTGGCCATGAACCAACAATTCTGCATTACGAGGGCGGTGATGGGTAAGAAGGGCAGGGTGATCATCTGCAGCTGGTGCCATCGCTTCCCTGAAGGGCTGACGGGGTTGAAGCTGCAGCACCCAGCCCTCACCGTCACCAGGGAGGAGGCTTCAGTGGCCGAGGCTGACAGGTCGCTCTTCTCGCTGTCTTCGTCCGTCTGGTGCGCCAATGAGGAATTTTGTCTCTTTTAATTCATACACCAACTTAGCGGAGATTTTCGTCATTTTGCAGCTGCTCTCTCGTAGCTCATTGGCAGAATACTGTAATACTGCAGCTCGATAGCCTTACCATAATTTTTCTTTTGAGATTTTGTGACTAGCACCGTACTGTAGCGTCGATCGTTTGGTACAGCTCAGCATTCAGGAAGGAAAGAAAGCAATTTTAAGCAAAGTTAGAACGGACAGAGCAAACTTTCGGTGGAACACCCTAGAGTCATTGTTTATTCTGACGACAATATTCTCATGGATTTACGACTCTTCATAACACGTCTTCCTAGCCGCTTGTTTTCGGACACACTTACTGTATTTTTCCTCAGTACTGATTAAATTAATTAATGTGCCAAAAAATATCAACAAGTTATATGCACAAAAAATTGGTATAAGGAAAGAAGCCATAAACACACCCCAAAGCCCACAAAATTATGGTTTTTACAGTATTACTTGAAGTGTGGTTTATGAATGGCCCCAACATGTCTAATTACCTGGGCATAAATAACCATTATGATTAAATTATGTGAATATCTTTGACGGATCATAAGAGAAGATTGGAAAAAATGAAAAAAAAAAAGTTATATGCCATTTTTCAGGAACATTTATTGTACTACAAATGTGTTCTGCGAGCACACGTTGGAAGTTAAGATTAATTTTTTTTTTTTAATCTAGAGGTCTGCTTAGAATTGGATTACAGGAAATTAGTTAGAGACATCTTGCTAAAAACATGAGGGCGAGTAGAAAAGAGTAGTGTATTCTGGTAATATATTTTGTACTTCGCTGAACCAACATATAAATGAATGCTTACTTAAACACCACGTGCCAATTGTTAAACACTGGGCCGTATTCTAGGCGTCAAGGAGGCTTCGTAGCACTCATTCCTTAGCGATTTATTTTGCATATTCCACCAAAACAGTCTCGTGTATGCTATATATTATTTTATTATCGACATAGTTTACATCATATACAAAGTAATACTGAGTGGCAATGCTTAGAATAAATCGCTAAGGAAGATGTGTAACGGAGTATCTGAAGCCCCTTTCTGTGCTACCCCCACCAACAGTAACATAAAAAAAATGTATCACTTACCAGACCGTGAGATGAATGTTCCCTGTGAAAGTAGAGAAACACATATATTGTCGGTACTAAACCCTGCATCTATAGTAAATGGAGATCACACTCAACAGAAAATCCAAAGCAAAAAGAATACCCAACACAAAAATTTCACAGCCTTATCCAAAAGCCGTATGTAGTGTAAATTCAGTTCAGATAAATTACGCAAGTGGTTAGGAAATACGAGTAATCATTATTTTTACTACCTGTCTGATGGTTTAGGTATGCAACTGAGCACATATACAATATTTTCTTCTTGACTTTAGGAAAAAAATTCCACTGCCTTGAACCCTCGAATCATCTTGGTTAACTGATGGTAAAGATAGTCACACTAACTAATGTCATCATATCGTGCTAGCTTTTTTTTTTCTTTCCGAACTGCAGAAAAGTAGCCTAGATTGTGATGTAATGCTAGACATTTTTCCAGAACAATTCTACAATATTAGTGTTTCATTATCAGATCATAAAGTTTTTAGTAAAACATTCAATATCAACAGATATGAGTACACTGTGACTTACAATTCCGTGATGTCCGTCATGGCTGGGAGAAAGGGGGTGAGTAAGTGTGCGTCTTGGTGCAGGGTAAAGTTATACCGGTTTGCGAGAGGCACAGGATAGCCCACCTCACCCCGCAGAACACACCCTCCTACTGCCTCATCGCCCTACCTCTCATCAGCAGGCAGCTCTCCCATTCCATAATCTCATCGACCCAGTACACCTTCGTCTTATCCTTGTTTATCCTCATCTCCTTCCATCACACTTCAGCTTGCTTCATCCTCCCCCTCTTCCTTCTCCTTCCCTCCCTTATCCTTGTATATCCTTATCTCCTTCCATCACACTTCCTACTTGCTTCCTCCTCCTCCTCCTCCTTCTGTCCCTATAACTAATCTCATCGGACCAGTACACATTCGTCTTATCCTTGTCTTTCATCTCTTCCCATTGCACTTCCTACATACTTCCGTCTCTTCCTCCTCTCTTTTCCTTGTCTTTGATCTCCTTTCCTTGCATTTTTTTTTAATGCCGTTCTCCTCTTCTTCCTCTTTTATCTGTGTTTTCCTTCTCCTTCCCTCGCACTCGCTACCTGCTTCCTCTTCCTCTTCCTCCTCACCACTCAGTCGTAACCTAGGGTCTTTAATAATCACTTTGACCCTATTATTATTATTATTATTACCAGCCCAGAGGGGCTCGGGGACGAGTATTGTTTTCACCCAGATTGTCTGTTTGTTTGTTTGTCTGTCTGTCTGTCTGTCTGTCTGTTAACAACTTTACGCGAAAAATACTGGTGCGATTTTGACTAAAATTACAGGGATGAAGGGCTATGACCTTCTTATCACCTGATTAAATTTTCCAAATTGGGCCAAGGCCCACGCTGTAGACACAAAAAACGTAAAAAAAAAAAAAAAAAAAAAAAAAAAATTGTTTTTCGCTATGACTCCTTTCAAAATCGTCATATTGACATGAAACCAAAACCCAAAGGTGCATCTTTCAAATCTGCATCCTATAACATGCCTCATTACATCAGGGGGGGTCACCCTCCAGTTAGTGGTAGGAGGCCAATGTCAGGCGTGTCGGGCCAAAAATTTCAAATGGGCATACAATCGTCAATTTTCACCCGATTTACTCCAAATTTGATATGTGACATCTTTGACTAGATATCCTGTTGTGTTTATACGTCAGCACTAAAATGACTGCCGAGGACCGGTTTGCTATGCCTTGGCACCGCTTCTTGGTATTTTTATTAATATGAACTTATGGTGAAGTGACTAGAAAACGTATGCAGATGAAAAAGCATAAAATCCAGTACATATTTGTGATGGGAGACTTCAGTGCCAAACCAAGCAAGATAAGGGTAGGAGGGACAGCAGTGGCGAAATTGGAATGTGTGTTTAAAATGCAAAAAGTGAATTGTTAGATAAATTTACGGGAAGGGGCAATTTTGGGGTGAATGTTTTCTCTTTAACTATATTGTAATTGGTCTCCCATGAGCTGAATATAGGTTTTTGGGTACCTGAAAAAAAAAAAAACATGGAAAAATTAAATGCCGAGAACTCAGGCTCCGCGCTGTCGACCCAAAGCGTCGCTTGGTCTGCCAAACCTAGTGCAAGGACTCGCCAAACAACCTCCATGACCTTGCAGACCTAATCAGTTCATCATCCCTTCTTACTGTATCACGGACAAAGATTGGCTGAAATCCGTTGAGGGGTCCAGGACATATCCCACAAGGATAAACTAAGTCAATCCCTTTATAACCTTGACCTTTGCCCCCTTGATCTTGCTGACCTAAACAGTTCAACGTCCCTTCATATTGTATCTCTGACAACAGTTTGGTCGAAATCCAGAGGGCTTCTGGAGATATCACACCCACAAGGATAAATTAAGTTGACCCCAAATGACATAGTCTTTTGACCCCTTTACTTAGCTGACATAATCATTTAACGGTCTCCTCAAATTGCATCACTGACAAAAGTTTGGTGGAAATCCGTCAATGGGTTCAGAAGATACTGCGCCTACAAGAGTGTTACGGATTACAGACTCACACATCCATCCACACACAGACGTACAGACCAATCACTTAATGCCTCCTCCACCATAGGTAGGCGGAGGCATAATGATGATTTAGTTTCGAATCCTTTGACTTCAGTGCGAACAGTACAGCTTGATCCATTCATCCATCCATGCATCATCCAATCCTACGTTGCTCCATGAAGAGCGTAGGAGCCCGGGGCTAGGCAATTTGTTCCTGACATTTAAGATGAGAGTGACCAGCCTCACTCATCCCTGAGTGGCATTATGTGGGCAATAACCACAACCACCCTTTGGATATAAACCTTCATCGGCTCAATCACTGCAACGCCGTAATTACCCATTAAACCACCAGGCGCCATAATTTGGTTATGTGGTTACCACCCAGCGTAGTAAATGGTTTCCTGGTGTATGGGAAGCATTCGGCTTATCACTCAGTGTAGAGTCACCCACAGGCAGAAGAAATAGGAAAGAATGAAGGAAAGAAAGACAGAAGAGGGACTGTAAAGTCACCCGTAGGTAGAAGGACGAGGAAGGAATGAAGTAAAGAAAGACAGAAGAGGAAGGAAGGTATGGAGGGAGGAGAGGAAAGGGCAGACACCCGAGAGCAGCACTACATCGAGTGAGTGGATGGTGAGCGCCCCCACCTATCACTATAACAAAAAATAATACCATTTCTGTTTGCAGAAGGAGTTCTTTATCAGAAAAGCTTTTCTTAAAAATGCTTTCATGACACCAACTGTTTGTGTTATAATATATGTGTGTGTGTGTGTGTGTGTGTGTGTGTGTGTGTGTGTGTGTGTGTGTGTGTGTGTGTGATTAGTTCCGACAGTGAGGTTGTTCCCGGCTGCAAAATTAGTTCTGATAGTGATATTAGTTCCGGCCGTGAGACATGCTCCGATAGAGTTTGCTTCCTACTTTGAGATTAGTTTCGACCGCGAGAACAGTTCCTGCCGTGATAATGGTTCTGACCTTGATAGTAGGTCCACCCGCGAGATTAGTTCCGGCCATGAAATTAGTCCGATGGTGAGATTAGTTTCGATCGCTAGATTAGTTCTGATCGTGATATTAGATCCTGCCATTAGATTAGTCCTGACCATGAGGTTAGTACCGATCATGTGATTAGTTCCGACCGTGAGATTAGTTCCGGCCAAGGCCAGAGTGATAGGGAATCGATTCGTTTGTGGCCACCCCTTCCAGAAATATAACAATAGACAGTTAAGGTTATCGATAGGCTGACAGATAGACAGACAGACAGATCGATCGATCCACAGATAGATAGATAGATAAACAGATACACAGTTCCTGTCAGATATCCCTTGTTTGTCGTGTCACTCATAATCAAAACATTATTTCCAGCTTAAAGGAATTAGAAATGATCGGATCTTGAATTTGGCTCTCTATTGTATTTTGTTTTTCTCTTGGAGGGAACTGTTACTGAGGGCTCATGGCCTTTGGTTCCTTCTTCCTAGCATAAAAAAAAAAAAAAGAAACAGTAAGCGAAATAACTCTGCGTGAAAGTTTATAATAATTGCCAAAGGGAGAGACTTTACGAATAAATGAATAAAAATATATAAATAAAAAAGTCAGATAGACAGACAGATAGACAGAGAAAGAGGGAGGGAGAGAGAATAATTAGAAATCTCGTAAAATTTGTAAGAATATTAATGAACCGAAGTGGGCAAACTGGACACGCTACCATAAGGCGATAAAGCCCTGTATTCTCGTCTATCAAGGAGGCTTCATAGCACTTCTTCCTGACTGGCTAATTCCGTATCTGTTACGTTAATATACTCTTGCATGCCATTTATGTATTCCATATTGGTATGAAAGAGATATAGATAGGTTGCATAAGACATTGCTCTAGTCAAGATAATGCGCCAAGGAAGAGATGCTATAAAGCCTCCTAAGCCATCGAGAATACAACCCAGATTCGTGTGTTGCAATCTGTATATAGTTGCCAGCTTAGCGTTTTTCTTTTTCTTTTCGCCTGTTTTAGGGAAAGGAGCTTTCTTCTGGTAGCCGTCACTTAGCTGCAGGATATCTATGGATATTTTCCAGTCTTTTATTGATTGGTGATATCCTAAAGATTTATGTATTTTTTTTTCCCGACAATTTACTAGTGGGTCTTATCATGGTAACATTCTAGCGTTGCTGGAGCAAGTTTAGCGGTATTACGAACTTGGCTGAGGTTGGCAAGTCCAGTGTTGTCTCACTATCTGTAGCCGGCAGTGCGTTGTTAGGTGTCAGGTGTGTGTAGGTGTGGGCTGCAGTGCCACCAGTGTGTATATACAGCCGTGGTGCGCAGTGCCAAAGGTAGGTGTGGGGGGGGGGGACGCTGTGTCTCGGTCGGTTTGATATTGGCCTCATGTTTCGGGGGACGTTTTTTTCATGAGGTCGAGTCCCACTATGTGCCACTGAGTTTGTGGATTAAACGTATGAACTAGTTTCAGTTTGCATTAAACATGAAAACCATATCTCCACCCTATCACTGCCTTCGACCACTATCTTCTGTTTCACCGGCTGTGTCTTGTATCTGTCCTACACTACTAGCCTTCACCGTATCACTGTCTACTACCACTGTTTCCTGTTTCACTCCTCCTAGCCTCCTATGATTTCACCTTAAATGTGAAAACCGTATGATTCTCTGCGTTGTCGGCATAAACAGGAGAGGTGTTCCCATAGTTTGCGGTGTTACTTTAACCTCGATGACGATTAATCTCGAGAAAGCTAGTGTCTGTTCACATTGACTTGGCCTTAAATTCCCATCTCTTTATCCTGAATGCTGAGATTCGGCAAAAGATTAGCACAAGAATATGATGTTAGTCACGAAGGGATGCTATGGAAAGGATGCAGAGAAGCTGTATTGTCTGTTTCAGCCACTCTGCTACATGAACTAAGATGCTAAAATGCGAAAATCTGGGCCAAGTTGAAGTGAATGAACCATAGTATTTTACTGTATTCCGCGTAACTTCAGACCATTTTATTTAGTTGAGTCATGGGAGCTCGAGATTTAATATTACAACAGTTAACCTTCTCATGGTAGGAACAGCTCTGGTATGTCAACGCCAGACATTAATTCAAGTGTCAAAGGAGCCAGAGAACTTAGATGTACAATCAGTTTTTGCTGAGTCCCAATCTTTCTTTAGAATGGGAGCTGCAGCAACTGAATATCCGTCCTGCTCCTCATTTACATACTACAAGGTGAACAAGGACAAAAGGGAGACGAACTTTATCTACCAGTCTGACCGGTCCGAGAATGCCAGAGAGAATACGGGCTCTTATCAAATCCGCTTACGTAACACTAAATGCTCCGTTATCTACAGTCTGGTTCATAATAGCGCTCCTCTAGAAGCTCAGTCACCTGGCAGTATCTTGTGGATTTTGGGGGGTGCTCAATCTGCTGGTGTGGATGTGGGTATGGTATTGTGAGTAGGAAATGAACAAAGCAGACATTGATAACCCTGACTGAGCCGTCCCCACAACACACGAGAATCACCCGGCGGAGTGAGTGAGGAGAGCTATAATGCACATGGACCATCCTGTACATCACTCAGCCCCTTCTCTCAAATGAAGCGTTTCGTTCTTGTTACCACCAGGCGATTTTATTCATCTCAGGGGAGACTTTTCCGAATTGGAGGGATTAGATGTAGTCTTCATTAACCTTTTACATACGAGAGATTTATCCTTAGTTGAACAGTAATAGTAGATGCAACCCCAGGCTCATCTGAATGGAAACCCAGTGAACTGAAGACGAAAGATCTCCTATCGCAATCCACTATCCTCTTTTCGGGGGATAGAGAGGGAACCGAGGGACGTCTAAGACCAGCCAGTGGAGCCACCTGGCCATATCGGGGTCACCACGTGAAGGCGTCCCTCTCCAGCGCCCCCCTCCCCCAGGATGAACAAGAATGTATAGGTATCAAAAGAATATGCCGTTAATAGATGTCACCAGATTCAATAGATAAACGAGATTATAAGTCACTCTTTCTCTAAGAAGACGTCTTTTTTTTCACTGCAAACCTTTCAGCACGTTGTCATCTTTTATTGGTCGATTCTTGCTGCCTCCAGACCATTTTTTTCAGCTTGGGCAAGGGAAGGGGGAACTCTTGTCAAGAGGTAAATAAAGTCAAAGGGTAATAAAGGCTGACTCTAACTCCTCTAGTTCGAAAGGTCTCAGCTACGCTGAATTAAATCGTATGGAAGTAATATAAGGAAGGAAGGAATAATGGAGAATTAGCACCAAGCCATAATATGAGTATATGGCACTTAAGGAGTAGAGGGAAAATAAAGCCCGGAAGAAACACAGAAATCTCAAGAAGAGAGGTAGAACAGAAGCGCAGAAGAGGACAGTAAGGAATGAGAGAGTGGAGACAAAAGGGCTCAATTTAGTCGCATCATACGAGAATAAAATAAAAACGACGTCATTGGACTGAATGGATTAAAGACGTCAATGTAGTTGTAGTAGTAGTAGTAGTAGTAGTAGCAGTAGCCCCAGGTTCATCTGTAACGTGAACCCAATGAACTGCAGGCTGAAGCTACTTATCTCTAACAGTTCATCAACCCCCTCCTGGGGTACTGGGAGGAAGATAGGGGTCTGTGTAACTGGGCTGTGAATCCCCTTGGTTATATCACTGCCACAACGGGAAGGCGTCCCTCTCTAGTACCTCGGCATTGTGGAGAAGAGATTAATATGCCGATTTAATTTAACTCAAGCAGTAACTCTGTGCGGGTGTTAAGACAATATCTAACCCCTCCAGTCCGACAAGTCTCTCCTGAGATTAATAAAATAGTCTGGTGATACCGAGAATGAAAAACAAATGACATCCTCGTAGTGAGAGGGTTGATGCTGTTGTCTGATCTGTTAAGGTACTATGGTTCTTTCACCTGAATCTGGCCCAGATTTTCGTCCTTTTAATGCCTATTTTACGTTACTCATTACCAAATAAGGCTGTGTTACGACTCTAAGGTCCTATCCTTGGCACCTCTTCATGACTACCATAGCTCCTCTTCGTGACTATCATCAAATTCTGGTTTTAATCATTTGTTAAAATGCATCATTCAGGATCTAGAGATTTCAATTTCAGGCTAGGTAAAAGTGAAAGACTCATAGAGGACAATTTTCAGCATTCCTTTCTTCGACATGAAGTGAGCAAACGACCTTGAATTATGTAAGTGTCTGCATCATGTTGTTCTGCGACGTGGCTTACAAGAGTCCTCACACCAGCTTTTACATTTTCATGTTCACGTATGAGGGGTGGTTTTTAAAAAACGCTCCTCCTCTCCACTCTGCCGGGCATTTTCTCGTGTTACGAGGGGACGGTTCACTCAACATTATGGTAGGACAAATCTAAACTGGCGGCTAGGGTGGGGCACGAAGTTCTGTACAGTAGTGCCACGTTTTCCATAGGCGCGATGCCCCCCTCCCTCTCTCTCTCTCTCTGTCTCTCATCAGTGGTGTTTTAGGATACATTTTGGTTATTTTCTTTTACATTATATTGTACATATTGTAAATTTGACTTTATTTCCACACCACCCAGGAGGTAAGGACACAAGGGAAAGTGACACGAGGAGGCTCTGGCCGGGTTAGTCTGGGTCTGCGTGAGTGTTGCCGCTCACGAGGGTTTAATGTATTATTTTTTCATTTACTAAGAAATTGGCATATTTTTACTTTTATTCCTGCACATTATCTTATAATCATAATTGTCCTGCATCATTTGTTCAATTCCTACTCCCACTGCAACACCGACACCCACACCAGCAGACTTAGCAAACCCCGCAAGACATGATACTCTCAGGTGAGTTTCCAGTGGAGCGCTATTTTTTGACCACCCCGTATTTTGTTTTGATCTTACTATGTCCAGATAGTTTTATGCAGACTTGGGGAGACTTTTCGAACTGAAGGGGTTATACGTACTGTTGCTATCAGTAACCCTCTTCACTATTAGAGGGTGCTGGAGAGGGAAACCTTCATGTGGTGGCGCTGCTCGACTGTACAAACATCCCTCAACTCCCTCCCCATCCCCGAAAGGAGGATGGTGAACTGCCGGAGAAAGGCAAGTTCAGTCAGCAGTCCACCGGTTTCAGATGAGCCTGAGGCTGCCACTACCGTTACTCCTCCTCCTCCTACTATTTTCATTATTACTGCTGCTGCTCCTACTACTACTACCACTACTACTACTACTACTACTACTACTACTACTACTACTACTACTACGACTATTATTACTACTACCATTACTACTACTACTACTTACTGTTACTACTACAACTACTATTACTACTATTACAGTACTACTACTATTACAGTACCACTACTACTACGACTACTACTACTGCTACTACCACCACTACGACTACTACTACTACTGCCACCACCACCATCCCCACCACAACCACTACTGCTACTGTTACAACTATTGTTACTACTATTGCTACCACTGAAGGTCTCTCCCAGGTTATGTAATATGATGTGGTAGCCTGAAAAACTGAATATACATCATCCGATCGAGGGGAATGAATTTGTCAGTAACCGGGAGGCTCAAGTGTCTGTATAAGTGGCCCTCAACTCCCTCCCAGTCCCCACAAAGTAGGACGGTGGAGTGCAAGAGAAGTGCAGGTTCAGCTTATAGTCCAACTGCTTTACGTCCGGATGTGGGTGGGAACACATTAACAACAAGGTGTTTGACCCGACAGATGGCTATATTCTATCTATATTTTCATTGGCTGAGGAGGTTATCTTATCTCCTCTTCTTAGCCAGTTTGTCTTACCTGTATAGCATAGTTTTTTTTTTTTTCCCAGTATATTCGTACCATTATTAAACGATCGTCCTCAGCTTAGGAGAGACTTCGAACTGCAGGGGTTAGATGCAGCCTTCGCTAACCCCTTTACAACCAAATGCATCTTCCTCAGTTGAATAGTACCGTCAATGGCTGTTTTATATTTTCATCTGATGGAGCATGACTGCTCCAAAAACTCAAATTCTAACATGTTGTTGCAAGAAATTTGATAAGCTTTATCTATAAGATAACAATGCTTCTCTTTAGTTACTAGCCAAATTCATCCTCCAATCTTATTACAGCTGGCCATAAACTAAGCTGAGAGGAGTTAGGAGCCTTTCTCAGGTTAAAGTACGCGCACTACAGTGAGAATTGAAGTAAACTATCAATGACGTAGTCGAAATGAATAAGTCGACTAAAGTATCCGACTATGGCGCGTTGTTTCTAACCTGACAAAAATCCTGAACTCCTTTCAGCTCAGTTAATGGCCAAAGTATACTCAGATTGGAGGATCTGTTTAACTAGTAACCAAAAAGACTTACTCCTATCACAACTAAGACGACGAATATTATGTAACTACAATACAGTATAATATTCAAGTTCTGAGAGTGGTCCATTAATTGAAAATAAATTAACGACTCCTTATTGGCAGATGGTCATGATGCTACAGGCGGGGAGGCTGGTGATGGGCGGGATGAGGCAGGTGGTGGCGGCGGGGACGAGGCAGACACAGGTGACAAGGACCCTGTCATTAATTCATAAGCTTCCGTACACAGTACCCCAGGGTCCTCAGGGAGAAAACAGGTATGGTGGTGTGTGTTTGTCTAATTACTTGTTTCTTAATTATACACAGCACAAGGAAGTAGCTAACAGAAGGCAATTTGCATCTGAATAACATCTAATCAGTCATAACATACTAAGACATCAAAGACTCACAGCAGCCAGGTGCATGGTGATTGTTATAAGTCCTACAGATCGTCACCAGGACTTTGGCATCATTTCACAAACCGCCTTACACAGAGCAGGGGGACTCATGTGTGTGGGGGGAGGGAGGGAAGAGGAAAGGCAATATTTAAAAGAATCATTCATACATATTTACAAACTGTTTATTTTAGAGGTGTACCGATTTCAGGCCTGCCTAGACCATCTTTGTGTATAAGGATCCCTGCATTTAATAACTGTCTCGTAAATAAACACTAGACAGTAGTTAATAGGAGTGAAAATTATGCCTTCAAAGCAATGGGGGTGAGATACTGTAGTTGATGGAAGAAGGAGAACATGTAAGGCAATGTGTGTCTATGCATCTGATTATCGCCTCCTGATTGAGCACAGCGTAGAAGTAGCTACTTAAGGAGTAAATTCGCACAGATGTAACTAGCAGGGGCAAAAATACGTACACATATAATTAACAGAGGACAAACCACACACAGATGTAGTTAATGGAAGACAAGACTACACAGATGTAGTTAACAGAAGATAAAACACACAGGCGTAGGTAATCGAAGACAAAAAGACAGAGATGCAGCTAGTAAGATAGAACACACACACACACACACACACACACACACACACACACACACACACACACACACACACACACACACACACACACACACACACACTTTGTTAGAAGGAAAATGAAAGAAATCTAAATCACCACCACTACACACAGGGCAGCCCGCCTGGAGTTGGCTGCAGCATACCGAGGGCTGGACTTGCTGGGTTTGAACGAGGGTGTTTGTAACCACCTCAGCATTATGGCTCCGCGGTCCAATGGCGAAGGAGAGGCGATGCTGGTAGTAGAATATGGACTACACTGGAACGAGGTTAGTCTGGGTCAAATCCATAGGGTCGCTCTTGCCTCACTACGGATTGAAATTGAGCCAGGTCAGTCTAGGTCAATTTTATTTAGTCCCTCTTGGCGCATTACGAACTGCGCTGGAGAGAAGTTAGTGTAAGTCAGTCACATACGGTCGTTCTTGCCTCATTACGCATTACACTTAAAACAGTCTAGACTCTCTATTTACCACAAGGGAGCGAGGCCATTCAGTGTTCCGTCATGTCCACATTGCAACTCTTGCCTAAATGCATGTTGCAAGTATAATCAGGATCTGCGCTTCTTCCTTAGAACCAGAACCCTCCCCCGGCCCTTTCCTCGCTGTCCGTATGGTGCTCATTATCTTCCACTTGGTCATATTTACATCTGTGCAAATAGTCAACACTGTAGCTTGAAGAATGTGGTTATGCATAGCGTACACACACACACACACACACACACACACACACACACACACACACACACACACACACACACACACACACACACACACACACACACACACACACACACACACACACACACACACACACACACACACACACACACACATTTTTATTTACTGTGACGTACTTTGCGCACAGGCTTCACACACTGCTCCCAAGGCCCAGTATTCCCCCTACATACCTTACACCTCCACCTGTCACCATTTTGGCGCTATTATCCACCTTCCATACTGAATACATGGCTGGGGTTTCCCACACAGGACTGGTATTTGGTATTAGAGGGGGAAGTTTTACATGTACGTTTGTCTTCTGGTAGAACAGTAAAGTCTGCTTTTAATAAAATTCAGTTCCATAAACTGTTCCCTGCTCCAGCCGGGATTTGAGGCTGGGCCCATTAGGATTGTAGGTCACCTCTCTAGCGATTAGATGTGTGTGTGTGTGTGTGTGTGTGTGTGTGTGTGTGTGTGTGTGTGTGTGTGTGTGTGTGTGTGTGTGTGTGTTTACGTCTGTCCTTAAGTCTGTGCTACCTTCTATGCATATACTTACATGTACAGAATTGTTCGTAACCAGAAACACTTAAAAATAGTCTCACACCCTTTACAGGTAACGGCCAGCGGACTACTGGAAGTGGACAAGGAGGCCAAAGTGGTGGGAGGTGATGGTGAACCTGACATCGCCGCCTCCTGCATCCACCTTGGCATCAGAGAAATACGCCCAGACGCTAAGGTGGTCATGCATACACACCAGCCATACGCCACTGCCCTGGGTTAGTCATGCATCTCTCTCTCTCTCTCTCTCTCTCATGCATATTCACATAAAAATACACGCACACACACACACACACACACACACACACACACACACACACACACACACACACACACACACACACAACCCAAAGTATTATTCGATTTCAGCATTTAACATAGGAACCTGTACACCGAATCTTCCTCCTTAAATTCAACTATTCCTCGATCAAATGTAGTAATTTTTTCAGCCTTGTTAAGTGTTTGTTTAATATATTCCTCTGCTATCGCTTTATCTTTTATCACGACCTTCATGATCACCCCCGATTTGCCTTTCCGTAAACAGGTACGGAAATTTCCAGTCATATTGATTTCCGAAAAGTTGTTGTGGAAATATCAAGCAACTTTATGGTGTTGTGGAGGGAACTTTTGATTAATAAAAAAAAAAAAAAAAAAAAAAAGATTATGACGCATTCTTGACGGATGCATATCTTCTTTGGATTATCTATCTATCTATCTATCTATCTATATACCTAGGCTGCTTTCCCCAAGGAAAGGGAGGTAGCCGAGACAGGACGACTCACTCTCCATTTACTCATCCATTCAAACACATTCATTTGCATCTTAGCCCCAAAGGGGAGAACGGACAGATCCTCACCGCATCACACCGCACAAGGGTCAACTGCGCAATGCAATCAGTGACATCCACAGCAGGGCCCGACAGCAGAACTGGTTTACCCCTGCCACATCATAACAGACCCATCCCCTTGGATTATGGATATGAAAATTAAGTTGTTAATGGTTCAGTGCTTTTACCTACATTTTATGGTGCTCAGCAAATGAGGTTATATGCTTTGTTGATGGTAATGGCATACAAATGATTGTCCGTGAACAATGCTTTCTAGAAACTCACCTAGTGGTCTGTTAGTGTAGGTGTGAATGATTAAATGATGCAGGATAGACACTGGTACTGGTGACCGAACCGTTCCTGCAACGTGATAATTCGCCTTGCGGAATGAAAGAAGAGCATTACAGTATCGTATAGTATCGTTTTATGTATAATTGGCTCCAGCATGTTTACGTGCACTGACCTTGGTCACCTAATGGCGGTTTTTCACGCTGCCCGATCTCTGACAGCCTCTTTATTCAGTCCCTTATTCCTAAGGTCGCACGCTATGACCTCTCCCCAGGTCTTTTTCGGTCTGTTTCTCGCAACCCTACCCCATACGTTCACACTTCTCACTTTCCGCACCCGACTGTCATCCTCCATCCTCTCCATATGCTGAAACCATCTCAATCTGCCCTTCCTTATCACTTCACCAATACACTCCAGTCCCATCCCTCCTCTCAACCCCTCAATCGTAACCTAATCCCCCCCTCCCCGGCCCCACATTCAAGGACGCACAATGTATCCATCTAATCATTGACATTACTGTACGTTTGAGCCCACGAATGTCCTCTTTCTTTACACCCCAGGCCTCACTACCATACAGCATTACACTTCAAGCACATGTCGCATACAAAGATCCCTTAGCACGGAGGAACAGCCCTTTCAGTGTCAGGAGAAGCAACAGCTTCCCGAACTTCCTCCAACCACTCCTTACCCTAGCCACCCAGCCCCATATCCGGCACATAACATGTCCCCCAAATAACAAAACTCTTCTACACACTCGAGAAACTCACCAGACAGGGCAGTCCTTTCACAGTACATGTGAATCAGTTCTGATCTGAAGTCACTGTATAAAGCAGCCATTTTTTGCAAATATAAAATACGGTGGAGAGGGCTATTGACTCTTCTGAACACTGATGTGAGATATGAGATATAATATGCAGCAGAGGTACCTTCAGTTTATCTTTTTCCTACTTAGCGAGTCTTAGAAAGCCATGATTTATTGTTCCGGGAAGCATAAGAAACAAGAGATGATTCTCCAAACCTCTATTCCTTGTCCGTCCAGCAAAACCATAGGTTACTTTCACAAGGGAAGTAAAAATACATTAGTTTGTTTGTCATTCTCCCGACGTACAGTATGGGAATGAACTATCTTCCTATGGTTTGGTGAGCACATCATGGAAAAGTGAGACCCTTCGAGATAAGGAATGGTTATGTTGGCCTGATCTTCAAGCAGATTACGTAATCTTCATTTCCTTCTCGCTGTCTCTAAGCAGTGATATAAAGGCTCTTCAAGTGGGGGGTTAGATACAGCCTAAGTTCCCCCTCACTGTTAGCCGTCGTTCGTTAGCTTAAAAAATAAAAACAGAAGATACCATGAACGAAATAAAAGACGTTCAAGTAGCGAAGAGTTAAGACTTTGGTAATGTTCCACTACACCTTTTTTACTCTAACTTGATCTAAAATTGTCATTTCAACATCATGAGATTAACTCTAGAAAACGAAGCGAGTCATGAAGAAATGCTACAAAAAATGATGTAAAGCCACAACATTGTCTTATTCTGCCACTGAGCTACGTGAACTGAGCTTCAAAGGGGCAAAAATCTGGGCCAAGTTAAGGTAAAGCAACCATAGTTCATTCACTTTACCTTGGTCCAAATTTTCGCCATTTTACAGCATATTTTCCGTAGTTCAGTGGCAGATAAGATCAACACCACAGCTCTGCATTTTTTTTTACATAATACTTCTTCGTGACTACTACCATAATCTGTTGTTAATCTCTTGTTACAGCTCAGTATTCAAGACGGAGAGATGTAAGTTTTAGTCCAAGTTAAAGTGAAAAGGGAATATAGTTTTATCTTTAAACTGAGATGATGGTTGATTCTCTGTTTTTGTTTACCCACCAGCCTGCCTAAAGGACCCGACACTGCTGATGGTGCACCAGAACTCGACTCGGTTCTACCAGCGAGTGGCTTACGACAAACATTATAGGGGCTTGGCACTGGCTATAGACGAGGGACGCAGACTGGGGAAGGTATTAGGTGGGTATAGTGGTATAGTGAAGTGGCATGAGGTGGTGTAATGGTGGGGTATAGTGGTAATGTAGGGTAATATGAGGTGGTGTAATGGTAGGGCATAGTGATGTAGTGAGCTGGTATGAGGTAGTACGATGGTAAGGTATAATGGTGTTTGTGGTGATGTGAGGTGACATAGTGGTGTGGTGCGCTGGTGTGAGATGGTGTAGTGGTTAGACATAATGGTGGTGTGTTTTTGTAAGGTGTTACAGTCGTGTAGTGTGATGGTGTGGAGTGGTATAGTAGTGCCGTGTGGTGGTGTGAGGTGATAGAGTGGTGAGATATAGTGATGTAGTTTGGTGGTGTGCGGTGATATAGTCGCGTAATGCGCTGGTGTGAGACTGTGTAGTGGTAAGGCATTGTGATGTAGTTTGGTGGTGTGAGTTGTACGGGCGTAGTGCGCTAGTGTGAGATGGTGCATTGGTGTAGTGCGCTGGTGTGAGTTGGTACAGTGCTGTAGGGCGCTGGTGTGAGATGTTGTAGTGGTGGGATACAGTATTGTGGAGAGTGGATATTTTTTTTTTTTTTTTATGCAGGTATCGTCTAGCTATATTTTACTTTAGTTGTAAGAGTACAGTCTGCAGTCCATATATATATATATATATATATATATATATATATATATATATATATATATATATATATATATATATATATATTGCGGGGGAGGTGGAGGGATTCTTTATTAACCATTAAAAAAAAAAAAGCCCCAACACTCTGAGGAACATTGTCGATGAAGGCTAAGCAGGGATGGGTGAAATAAATCGACACATGTAAGCTAAAATGGCAAGTACGGGGTGATACAATTGCTAACACAGTAATACAAGAATTCTGTTTTTCCACCATGATGACAGTAATTATAATGACAATAGTTGGTTTGCTTTCATATGGAACTGGATCAGTGCTACAACTTTAATTCAAAGTCGTGGTTGCATGGAATCAGGCGAGCCGTAGTTAATAGGTAGGAATGAGTCTCCTTGGCTACTAATTTGATCCTCCCTCTCTCTCATCTGATTACACTTGGGCATCAGCTGAACTGAAAAAGGTTAGGGATCTTTGTCAGGTTAAACACGTTCTAAAAATCTAATATACTTACAGGAGACAAGGACGTACTCTTCATGGGTCATCACGGGGTGGTTGTGGTGGCTCCTACTGTGGCCCTGGCTTTCGACAACCTCTACTACCTTGAACGAGCGGCGCAGGTTCAGGTGGGTTTGTGGCTCAAGTGGGTATGTATGAAGTGTGTCTGTACAATACCTTTGATAGTCACTGATCTGTATACTTCTCTTCATTCTACATTATTCTTATTATTAGCTACGGGTAATTTTATATCATGTATGTGCTAATGTACCTCACTTTGCTTTACACTACTTATTCCTGCTTGGCCTTCAGCGACAATGTTTCTCAGTGTGTTTCGGCTTGTAGGCTACTAAATGGAAAAGAATAAAAATAAATAAATGAATAAACAAATAAATTAATGAAAACTCGGTTAAACTGGTCTCTCTAGTATTGTTCTTAAGTAGCTCCACAGAGGTTGAGAACTGGAACCATGTAACAAAGGAAGGGAGGTGGGGAGACGTAGAAGGTACCCTCCTCAGATCTCAAGCCAGTAATGATTATCTGCCTTAACGACCCTTGTGCAGTCGATAGGCATAAATCTGTTTTCCCTAATGACTACTGAAAGAGACAATGTTTAATAGTGTATATCATTTAAATATCGTCTAAGTATAACCTTCTGAAACTTGTCTCACTGCAGAGCATCTTAGTAACCCTGTTACTATGATGATGTGGTTTTTATTTCGTCGCTGTTACCGTTAGCGATTATTTAATTTCAGGAGAGAACCTTAGTATTAAAGATTTGCATGAAGACGCATCTAACCCCTCCCGTTTGAAAAGTCTATCGTCAAACTGAAGAAAATCGTACGAGATTAAAGAATGAAACAGAAATTGGTTAATTTTCCGTCACTTACTATTGACTTACAGCGTAAATAGAATTTATTAACCCCTCCATTACCACTGTGTCCTCCTGAGGTGAATAAATTTAAGTGGTAGTTGCAACAGTAAATCAAAGAGGACGTCTTCGTGTGTCAAAGGATAAACTGTCTGCCACTCACCCATGACTTAAATAAGTAAACTCTCTCTCTCTCTCTCTCTCTCTCTCTCTCTCTGCTTACGTGTGTGTGTGTGTGTGTGTGTGTGTGTGTGTGTGTGTGTGTGTGTGTGTGTGTGTGTGTGTGTGTGTGTGACCGATAAGGGTAAGCTTTGGCACTTTCTCATGCCTTCAAACTGTAAACTCTCTGACACTGTTTTAATCTAAAGGGAAAAACTCCATGGCACTCTCTTGGCCTCTTCCCTCTCTCTTGACTTAAAGCAGTGAACTGCCTGGCACTCTCACTTATTAAAATGTGTAAACTCGCTGACATTCTCACTTCACCTGATGTTCCTTCTTCAGGTGCTGGCTATGTCGACCAACAAGGAAGTGGAGCTGATACCAGAGGAGGAGTGCAAGAGGACCTGTGATGATTTGTGGCGGGATATTAAAAAGTACTCCGATGCCAACTTCTACGCCATGTACAGACGACTATGTACATCACAACCAAGCTTTGAGACGTAAACTGGAGAGAGAGAGAGAGAGAGAGAGAGAGAGAGAGAGAGAGAGAGAGAGAGAGAGAGAGAGAGAGAGAGAGAAGGGGGGGAGTTGATATAAGAGGTGCTAATTATTTGCTCAAGCTCAGTGGACGTTATGCCTTCTTGTTCGACTGAGAGCTCCCCCAATGAGAGAGAGAGAGAGAGAGAGAGAGAGAGAGAGAGAGAGAGAGAGAGAGAAATTATAAAATAACAGATGGTAAGAATAAAATAAAAGATATTTCTGTGATCGATAAAATAAAAGATATTTCTGTGATCGGTGGATTTATTCTTCTTTCGCAAGGGATGTTCCTGGAAATATCATGTAGTTATATTTCTATATTCATGTTTTTAATGCAAGGAAGAAGGAACCAAAGGCCAGGAGCCCTCAAGATTGTTCCTTCGATTAAAAAAAAAAAAAAAAAAAGATAACAGGGTACAGTCGGCATCAAAATTACTGTTGCCTCACGTGCCCCTCTAGACTTTGACATTCAGTCTGGTGGACCTGCAGCAAACGACGCTTATGACACTGAGCAGAGGTAAAATGAATTCATCACTCTCAGTTGCTGCGGATTACGACATTGGTTTTCGAAGTGCATGGAGAGAAAATCAGGAGAGGTGACAGGACTGTGGAGGCAGATTGTATATTGCCTTATTATATTCTGCTGCACAACAGTACCTCTGATGTACCAACTCTTTATCTGCATTTTCATATCTGGAGATCATTGGGATTGTTCTTAATATATTCTATTACAACTTACAGGACAGCATGCTCATAAGCACTGGGGGATTTCTTGCACTTATTTCCTGTTTCTTGCAGCTCGGTATTGTGTTTTATGCTATTTACATCTTTTTAAAACCAATTCACATTGCGTAAAATATATCATCCAAGATAATATTAACATGTCATATGCAGAAAAAGACTTGTAGGGAAGAGATGTTTGGAAGTCAAAGCTGAGGAGCATACGGTTCTTAATGCTGAATGAACATACTCACATATCCTCTGAAAGAATCCAGTTAAAATATAATAAAAGCATAGTAGTGTTATATTTTGTTTCACTGAGTCCTGATGAAGTGAAAAATGTTTGGCCACGTGAAGAGGATGGACAATGTGATCCTGACTAGGAGAATATATGTGAGTGAAGCGGAGGGGGAGAGGGGGAAGAGGAGACCAAGAATAAGATGTGAGGATGGGACGGAGAAGTATGAGTGAATGTGAAGTGAACTGTAGATAAGGCAGGCTGAGATCGCCGCCAAGGGAGAGGTATTACGAAGCCTCTTATGCCATTTTGAATACGACACTGATTCCAGCACGCTAATAAAGGATCATGCACTGTTGTTCCTTCTGCCTTTTTGTGGATCTCACCCACCCCCTGTATACGAGTGATAACGGGAATAGCAAGGGCCTGGCAGAGAGTCACCAAGATGCCCTCTGTAATGATGATGATGATGATGATGATGATGACGGTAATAATAATATAATAATGATAATAATAAAGTAATAATAATTATATAATCTAAAGAATGCCCATTCCTCCATCAACCCTTTGAATCCGGGTGACGTTCTTTTCAATTTATTCTTGGTGCTCCCTGACGGTATAATTCAGCTTACGGCCTCTCGCACTGATTGGGTGTAGTAAAGCTCCATCTAACCCCTCCAGTTTGAAGTATATCCAAAGCTGAATGAAATCGTCAGTAGATGGAATCATAAAAATAAAAAAAAATAAAAAATGTTTAATGGGTAACTAAAGAAATTCGGAGGAACATATAAAATATCTAATATGCTTTAGTTGGTCTGTTTTTATCTGGCTGAAATGGGCCACTCCCACAGTTGAATTCCTTAGTGATAGTCACATGAAATTAGGTTAGCCTCGGATATGAAGGAAAACTGGGTCTTCGTGATTGTTAGTCAAATTAATCGTCAGTCTCACTACAACTGGCCATCGCCTTGATCGAAAGGGGTTAGGAATCTTCGGCAGACTAGAGAAAACGCCCTCTAGCACTGTATGCATCCACACGAATTAAGTCTGAAGGGGACTGGCATACTCTTTTTACTCTAACCTGGCCTAAAATTGCCCTATCTCCATCTTGAATGCTGATTTATAGTAAGAAATTAACAATGAAATATTATGCCAGTCACGAGATGCAATGGAAATGATGTCGTGACAATGCATCGTCCTTTCCTGCCACTGAACTACTTGAATTAGCCAGAAAAGGACGAGAAAGTAGACCAAGTTAAGGTGAAAAAGCTGGTATGTCGATCATTCGCCACCCACGGTCGAAGTTTACGGTTTCTTCAGGATTCTAGGGTTCAATCTTTCGTTTTCTTTCGTCGCCAGGTTGAGTTGCAGCTTAGGCGTTAGGTTCAAGTTTAAATTCTCGAACAGAGAGGCGTCCGAGAAACAAAGCAAATTTTTCATGGTGTGTTCAGTGTAGACCTAGCTGTTGAGGTGAGGGGTTGCTAATGGCTTCTCTGGAACATCTTTTCTCCATTAGAGGTAAATATATGTACAAAAATTCATAGTATGTTAATATAGACTAGGCTGATATGCATGTGACCCAGTGTGGATTATTTTAAGGCAGGGGGAAGGGTATAACTGTAAGGTGGGTCAGTTTGCTGTGGAGCCGAGCTGTGAAATAACTACGGGTGGAGGACTTAAGCCAGGATGAGAGGTACCTTACTGGGTTAGTATGTTTTCCGGCGTTTTGAAAGCCAGAAGAGATTTGTAGCAGGGTATGGTTGTTTGGTAGTTCGATCTATCTATCTATTGCCAGACGCCTTAATCCCTTCTACGGGGTGGCCACAAACAAATCGCCTCCACATCACCCTGTCCCCAGCCATCTCACTGCCCAGCTCCCAATTCACATCCCCCTCTCTCGTATACATCTCCACTCCATCCCTCTATCTCATCCTTGGCCTTCCTTTCCCTTTCTCCCCCTCCACCTCACTCACATATACTCTCCTCGTCAGTCTCTCACTCTCCATCCGCTCCACATGGCCAAACCACCTCAGTGTGTTTCTCCTAATGCTTCCTATCACATCCACTTCCACACCACAACGCTCCTTCACATCCTCATTTGTCAGTCTGTCTCTCCATGTGACTCCACAGGCTCCTCTCAAATAACTCATTTCCATTGCTCTCACTCTTGACTTATGTCCCTCCAACAACGTCCAAGATTCACTTCCATACGTCAGAATTGGTATCACAATACTGTCATGTAATAACTTTTTCACTCCCATCCTCACTTCCCTGTTTCTTATCACTGCCTTCAAGGAACAGCAACCTTTCTTCCTTGTTGTACCCTTTCAAGCACTTCACCCTCCAAACTTCCAGCCTTACTTATCAAACTACCCAGGTACTTAAATCTGTTAGTGAACCGATCTTAAGGTTGTTTTTGATTTCACCTAATTTCGCATCATCACTTAACCCTTAAATCCTGTCGTATATTCTCGGTTTGTTGCCTTCAGACGGTTTTATTCAGTGAAGGGATTAATGAAAGCTAAGTCTTACTCCTTCAAATGAGAAAGCCTGTCCTGAACTAAACAAAATCGCCTGGAGGTACAAAAAAAAAAATTTCCATCGGACTGTAGTTCAACTAGCCGTTACCGAGGAAAAAAAAAAAAAAAAAATAAGGTGGGAAATTACCCTACAATGATCATATATCATCAAGGGAAGAAAATATACAAGTTTTTAGGCTGCCTCCACAAAATGTAGTTTTCTCCTCACGGCTTTATACGTGTAGGATTACAACTGACTTTCGTTATGCATGTTTGCTCTCCACGTCATAAGTATACCACTGCGAATCATGAAGGAGGTTCAGTTGCCATAAGGGAGACATATGTTCCTTTCTTATCCTTTCAACTCCCTTCCTACTTTATTACAGGAAACAAAAATACCATTATAATCATATATTTTAGTCAAAACCATTTTGCCAACTCATACATAGGTCAGACCACTGAGTTCCGCATCCCCCGAAAACAAAAACAAAAAAAATGTGAGGGAAAAGACAGTCACGAGCTATATTCATAAACTACAGTAGCTACCGATACACATGTTCATTTTCTTTAATATTTTGTTCTAAAGAAAACGAGTTAACACATCCATAACTAATATAATACAATTACATTCTTGTTTGTTATCCAGTTTGCTGATGGATACCTTTCACCGATTAGGTATTTTATTCAGTGAACGTGCTCGTGAACTTTTTTTTTTTTGCATACCCTACAAGATTGATCTAAGCGCTTTTTGTTTTTGTGGTAGCCATCTACTTGCATAAGTCTAACAATGAGATAGCCTTACTATACACTTTTAAGCCGTGTTTTATGGCTCCTGAGAGACAATTACTTCCAAGGGGCGAAGGAACACCACTATCTGTCACTGGAGAATGACCTGCCACCCACACATGCTTCATGCACTGGTGTAGGTGTGGAAGACGCTCGGAGAGTAGAGTAAGAAGTGCATGTTGAAATTGTGTTGTTGTGGTTGTTTTTGTTGGTGAGAGTCTATATATGTCATAAAAAAAAACTAGAGGGTGAGAACACATGAGAGCACACGAAGAAAAAGAAAGTGAAAGAATGTGTAGTTCTATATGGTCCACTGTCAGACCGGATCTCCCCACATGGAGAGTTACACCCAGGAAACTCCCACGATGCCTTAAGTCGAGTTGGGAAAGAGTGTGTATGTAAGAGGTGTGGTACATAATTTGTCTGTGTGTGACAGGAGTCTGTTGTTTCTTCACTCAGAATATGACCCATCTTGTCGATTAACATCCAGGTTCCCGTTCCAGTACTTGGTATGAGCAGTCACTCTCTCCTCTCATGTTCTGATGATGATATCTGCATTAGTTACCAAAATCTTGGCACTCTTCAGCATCCCCTTGCGAAAATTGATTCAGATGCTAATGAATGTGCTGATCATCAGTACTGACTAAACAAAGAAGTGCACTAGGTTGCCTGGCATAAATAACTGATATTATTTTGTGGGTGTAGTCTTGATGATGTTCAAGACATCCCATATCTCAAGACCCCTTTCTCGTTTATAATTAATTGTTGTTGTTACCAGATAATTTTCTTGAGGTTAGGAGAGCCCCCAAGTAGAAAAGAAATTAATGAAGACCACAGCCAGTCCCTTCAGTTCGAAAAGTCTATCCTAAAGCGAATATGAGTATAGCAGCGTAGAGATAACAAAAATAGAATAAAATATTCATCTTAACATCAAAGAGTTAAAAGACTTCATTCCCTTCACACTATAGTCCAACGTCAGACCCACGAGGCCCCAACATTCCCTTTGCTGCTGTTACTTCTATGCGTTTACTGTTGTACCCACGGCCAGTCATCCCCCCATCATCCAGTCCTTAACTGCCCCATCAGGAGCGTCGGGTCCGGCTCCGTATTCTCAACATTTAAGGTGAGAATGGCCAGCCTCACCCGCCTGTGAGTGACTTGGTGTGAGTAATAAACTCCAAATAACCCTGCCATGCAGAGCCTTATGGGCCTTAACTGGTTGGAACACCTTAACCCCCTACATCATTAGTATTATGTAGGCATATGGTTACCACCCAGAGTAGTCTCAGTAGTTTCCTGGGTTACAGTAAATCATTTGGACTATCATTCAGTCACCCTGAAGACAGCACTACATCGAAATTGTGAATGGTGGGCGTCCCAGAACAGAATGAACAAAATAACTGAGGCTGGGTGTGTTGGTGATGCATCGGTTAGAACGACCAGCTCACATGTGAAAACTGGAGTTTAAAACTCTAGTCGGTCAGACCCCCGGAAAGGTTGCTTTCCCTTCTCCTTGTTCACAAGTAATATATCTGGAGACCTGGGTGTAAGATCGATTATCACGAGCATATTCTAGGAAAACATTAAGACTTAGCAAAAAATGAATACTGTAATAGATTTATTGGCCCCCGTCCAGTAGTCAGGCTCTAATCTAAGCCATCTTCTACATTATCGCACCGTATCCTTACTGCCTTCATCTACTATGACGACTGTCGACTCTGAACACTCTTAAGCTTACGGCACAGGCATTAATATCTCTATCAACAGACTTCACACATTTATGGCAAGCATAAGTCTCTCCCAGTGATGTGACGTAGCTCCTGCAAGATGAATAATTTCAATATCATTTGTACAGAATTAAGTTATCTGTGTAACGGGGATTGGCCGAATATGCATTAAGAGATACTTTTACTCTGCTTCTCATTGTATCTCACAAACATAACAATATTGTTGAACGTGCTCCATACTCACACACTACAATCATCTTCAGGAAATCCAGACTTTAATATGTTAATATGTTCCTGGTACGTACTGTTCACAATATAACGTCAACTTCACACATCTCGTAATGAATAGACAAATCAGGAGTCAAGCAAAACTTTTAACGCAGAAAGTGGGTATTAAATGTCAGAAGCAAAAAGCCGTCCTTTGTGAAGAGTTAATCAAACAGCAGCCAGTATCAAGGTCTGCTCATTGAAGGTAGGGGAAAGACGGGCTGAGGAGGGCTGTTTCAGAGTTATCAGTGCTTGTATAAGATAAGCAGAGACTACTGTATCAGTTGATTCCAGCAGAAGAGAACTGGATAGAAAGGAAGAGACAGTGTGCACAGTTGACTGAAGGGAGATGTTTGTTCTCTTTAGAGGCGTCGTCGCTGAATCAGCGACAGTACTCAAGCCGGTAAAATCATAAATGGGATAGCGTTTCTTGATGTTTTCTGATACATAATTACCGCATTTTATTCTGTTAAAGTGAAAGAAAGACAGAAAAAAAAAAAGGCTGTATGTCACCCCGTAGCTGAAAGTAAAACATATTGGGAAGGAAAATAACACAATGATAGCAAAGTATGTATTATTAGTAAGGGCTGGCGGGCTCTTCAGCCGAGGTTTATGTTTCAGAAGTTTGACCACTGTCCTTAGTGAGAGAAGACTGACTACATAAGAACTAAGCATATTTTCCTGTACTATACTCCTTTCATGTTCTCAAAGGGTAGGTGCCGTTCTTGTTGTCTACGCTGTTACATAAACGCACTAATAAATCACTACATAAGAATGCTATATGCTTTCGTTAGCAAGTGCAAGCAAGGTTCTTCAACTACACCCTCTCAAAAAGCCAGTATCAAGGCTCGTAGGAATGCATTCTTAAATCAGTAATTCTAACAGCAGCCTACCGATACTTGCTAATCTCTTAATAATATTAGTCAGACGAACATACAGCTATTCTATAAACTGTGTATGTTTGTTCAGTTACCTATTCATCGAAGGAAAACTAACTTTCAGCCCAAGGACGTCTTTTTATCATAATCAGGTAGCCGTCAAAAAATTCCATTCATATTCCAAAGAACCCTTTCGAGATATAGGGGTTAATTAAAGCCATAATTAACCTTCCATTTCTAAAAGGCTTCCCCAAGCTGAATACAATCGTCTCGAGGTGACACAAATAAACTCTAAAAGACATCCTCATATAAGAGCTTAATACTCACTAACGAAACTAAGAAGATTAACACCACTACGGCTGGCTTAAATGGCTAAAGCGTGTATATTTTCACTACCCTGTTTATCCCTGTACCCGTGGCAGGGATTCGACATCGGGAAAACCTTTTGAAGTCACAGAGGTTTGTGATGTAGACGCTTGTGATGCTGCTGGATGTCTTACCTTATAAATTACTCCTGATCTTCAAAAAGCATCTGTTGCCACACAGTTAACCATTCCACTTCGATGACTTATTTCTTATTCTACTTTTGTAGCATTAAGAGGCTTTTTTCAGCTTAGGCGTGAGTTTTCGAACTCAAGAGTTTTAATATAACCTTCATTGTCTTTATTACAAGTGTCAACTCCAAAGCTGAATGAACCTGTCAGGAAATGGCAAGAATAAACTCCATATGATGTCCTCTTGCTGACGGGGTTAACGTCACAGCCTTCTGACATCTTATTTTCCCTCTAACGTTACAGAGGATTTGTTATCATGATAAGCTCGGACTTCACCGTGTTTGCTGATGTCACAGTGGCCTCTGACGTTACAAGGGAGTTGATGCCGCGGTAGTCTTTGATGCCAAGGTGACTTCTGCTGTCGCAGTGGCGAGTGATGCTAAGGTAGTTTCTGAAATCACAGATAATTTTTTTGTAACTGGCTTCTGACATCATAAGGTCTTTTGACATCACAAGGACTTTGGAGTCATGGCGGCCTCTGACGTCTAAGGTATCTCCTGACATCGTAAGACTTTGAGGCCATTTTGGCTTCTGACGTTACAGGTGTTTTGATGTCCCAGTGGCCTTTGACATTACAGGGACTTGTCATGTCACGGTGGCCTCTGAAGTCTCCTAAACATCATAACGCTGTGATGAACTCTGAGGTAATTTCTTTATATATAACATGTTGATCACTGACGCCGCACGGACATCTTGATGCGATGTTACGATGGCCTTCAGTGTTACAGGAACTTTTAATGTGATGTCAGGGTAGCCATCAGTGTCACAGGAACTTTCGATGAGTTGTCACAGTGGTCATCGATGTCACAGGGACTTTTGATATGATGTCATGGTGGCCTTTGACGCTGTGTGGACTATTTCACCAAACCACTGAGCCCAGGAACGTCTCTGACATCTTAACTTTGTGCCTTCTCTTGACGATTTTGTTCATCTTAGGCTAGGCTCTTCTCACCGGCTTAACTCCAGCAGCACAAGAGCCTTTCCTAAGCTAAAGATAATCACCTTGATATACAAAGATTAGAGAGGAAAAGACGTCACCGGATTCAAGGAGCTAATGTCGTAGGGGCCTCTGAAATCGTAAGTTTCATGATGTCGGCGGCCTGTGACGTGACGGGAAGGGGAAAGGGGAATTAGTGACCTTCTACGAGGGCATCTTGACTCCCTTGGTATTGGGAGGCCCCGACACCAGCCAGAAAGTCGGAAGGCTGCCCTTACCCTGCCGACAAAAAAAAATATTATCAATTGTTTGGGTCTTGTGGAAGATCTGCTAATACTGCTTCAGCGAAAAGGAAACTCCAAATCGGAACTTAGAACAAAGTATATACTAAGATACAGTTACCGATGAGAACGAGTATAGGCATGACCTTGATCTACTAGGAGTATCTGAACTCGAAGGAATTGTTTCCCAGCTAAAGGTTAGAACAATACAGACAACAAACATCTAGGCAAGAGTATATTTTACTTTCTAAGCTAGAGCTGCAGCAACAACAACAAAATGGGCTAGGACACAATTACTATTAAAAAAAAAAAAAAAAAACGAACAAGCAAAACCTTGATCTAGTAGCCTTAGTACTCAATGAAGTCCCACAGTTAAAGGTT
The DNA here is from genome assembly GCF_032717465.1 of Coenobita brevimanus. Classification (NCBI taxonomy): domain Eukaryota; kingdom Metazoa; phylum Arthropoda; class Malacostraca; order Decapoda; family Coenobitidae; genus Coenobita; species Coenobita brevimanus. The sequence continues at coordinate 3,382,132 of NC_137000.1, read as the reverse complement.
AGAACAAAGCAGACACCATAAAAGCTAAAACGTTTTAGATCGAAGCTACGACAAAATGCTAGGACACGATTGCTAAGGGCGAGAACAGCTGCGACGTTGATGACCTGGTTGCCTTTGAGGTTAGAGCGATACAGACTACAGACATCAAGCCTACAGCGTTCGAAGTCGAAGCTAGGAGGACAAGAGGCTAGGACATAACTACGGAAGACTAGGACAGGTATGACCTTGATCTCCTGGTAGCCCCTGAACTCGAAGGAATAGCCTCCCAGCTGCTCGAGAACCTCTTTAGTAGCCTGGGATATGTGCACCTTCATGGCTGTTGGTGGGAAGAATGTGAAAGCTTGTGGTCTGAAATGTACCTGATCCTCATGAGAATTAAGGTCGTACTCTAGGTGGCATAGGAGGCTTCGTAGCACCCCTCCTTTAGCACTTTATTTCTCTTATCACTGCTTTTTGTACTTTCACTTGTTTGATATGTTCGTCATATTAGTATGGATATAGCTTACATCAGTACCATACAAGAGGATTCAAAGGTGTAATATGCAGAATATTGCTAAGGAAGGGGTGTTGCCAAACTTTCAAAATCAATAACTAGAATGATAACGTAGTGTTTACTTTTGCCTTCTCATCTCTTACTCATGATTTCTCACCTTTCTCCCTTACTAGCTGGCAAAAGGTATATTTATCTCACTCAAAGTCGTATGCATTGAGCTTAAAATACAAAGTAGACGGCAAGCCCTCCATTACTGATAAGCAGTTGCGGAGCATTTAAGTTTGCTGAAATTGATCAGAATGCATCCCACAGAAGAGAGTGCACTCAGTAGCAATAAAGGCAAACCACCTTATACTCTGGTGATGTGCTTCCGAAATTATTTACAATTAATGGTGATTTGCCTTACATGTTGCGATTTATGTAGTATGAATGCAACAGTCAATTAGAGTATTACAACCGTATCAGTAAAACTGAATGGGCTAAGGTGTAAACAATATCCTAATTTTTTATTATCACTTGTGGAAGACCTGTAACTGTTGAATGTGTCGGCCAGTCTTCTTCCACATTGAAGAGTGCAATCAGAATCGATACTGGAAGGTCAGACATCTATTCTTCTCATATGCTTGATCGTCAAAAACTGGGGGCTTGTCTTCAAATACTCACTCTCATTTATAATAATACGTCACCTACGGCCTACCAGTCAAGTCCTCACAGTTACCCAGCTCTAAAGCATGCAACCTTACTTCTCATTATTCAGCTCTTCAGCTTTAGCTCTTGAAGCGTTCTGTCGTCGTGAATTTATTACTGGTTCAGTCGTAGTTATACACTTTAATGAAATTCTCTTCACAACAATAAATACTGCAGCGCAACAAATAATTCTTTCAAAACACAATTTTGTCATTAGCAGCCTCTGACATAAGAAGCCTTTTCATAATTTTCCTTACAAGCAAAAATATATACTTAAACTAAAAATTTTTACATAAGAATCAAACTGGCAGACATTGGGACCCCGGGAGTTTTTCTTTTTTCCAGGCATAAACAGCTGTCTTCGATCAGTAACTAAACAGCACAAAAACCTTCGGTATGTTAGTTGAATAATAAACATTAAAGGATAATCACGGCACTGACCTTCCCCAGTGCTCTCCATCCTACTGGCCACATTAACCGTGTCGCCGAAGAGACAGTAGCGAGGCATCCTTGTCCCCACAACACCTGTCAAGACACAACACCATCACTCTCACTTCTACAGTTAAACAGTGTTCATCATAAGGTCATACTGACAAACATGCCGTTAATTATAATGTCATTTTCCAAAAGACTAATAATTAAGTCTGTTACATTAATTTTCATTACTGGCTATATACAGAGAAGATAATAATTGAGGAATCCACATGATTTGTATTTTGAAAATTAAATGATGTATCCTCATCTCTTTATACGACTGTAATGTAGATGGGAAGCAGGGTAAGGTAGAAGGAGGCAAAAAAGATAGTAGGACGAGACGAGGCAAGGAAAAGTGAATCATACCAAGACTGAGTGAGACATCCTGAAGCAGAGGAAGACAGGATAAAGCTGAGTGAAAAAAAAGAAAATAATCAGGAGCTTGGATGAAGCAGACTAAAGAAGAATAAAAATAGATCTCCAGCAAAACAGGCCTCTGAGTTGATGGGTACCCGGATGAAGAGAGGCAGGACAAAAGGTGGAAGGACAAGTTTACATAAAATCGAACAAGGCAGAAGATTGTAGAAGAAGGCAGAGGGTGGCAGAGCAAGGCAGAGGGTGGCAGAGCAAGGCAGAGGCTGGAAGGACGAGGCAGAGGGTGGTAGGACGAGGCAGAGGGTGGCAGGACGAGGCAAAAGCTGGCAGGACGAGGCAGGGGGTGGCATGACAATGCATAGCGAAAAGGGACAAGGCAGAGGGAGGTATGACAAAGCAGAAGGGGGCAGAACAAGGCAGAGGGTTGTAAGACGAGTCAGAGTGGCAAGAGGAGGCAAAGGGTGGCATGACAAATCAGAGAAAGGCAGGATAAGTCAGAGGATGATAGAACAAGGCAGAGGGAAACAAGACAATGCAGAAGGAGGCAGGGCAGGGTAGAGTGAGACAGGGCAAGTCCGAGGCAGGATGAGGCAAGACAGAGCAGAGGGGGACAGGTCAAGGAAGAAAGAGCCAGGACAAGGCAGAGGGAGGCAGAATAAGACATATGGAGGCAGAACAAGGCAAAGAAGAAAAAAAAAGGAAGGAGGGAAGCATTTTGAAAGTCAGTGTGAAAGGGACAAAGGCAGATCAAAGAAGTGTGAAAGAGAAAAAGCAGAATGAATTTACCAGCAACACACGGCCCTGAATTGATGCCGGCCCTGATGAGGAGTGACTTGTCGGGACGGTGGGGTATCTCGAAGGCCTTGGCTCCCTCGATCAGGTCCAGGGCCATGTCACACAGCTCTCCGGCGTGACGCAACCCTACAACACCAATACATCATCGCAATATCACGCGTCTTATGATGTAGCCACTCTTGCTACACCACTCTTAACGTCACATTTTTGCAGCATCATATTTTTTGCATCATATTATAGCAACATCATATTCTTCCAGCGTCATATTCTTACAACATATTATAACATCATTTTATGGCAACATACTGGCTTACGACCTTATATTTTTGCCATATCAGTCTTGTGACATCTTACACAACAATATCATAAGCCTGCAGCAATAGGCCGTACCTCTCAACCCTTACAAATTCAACATCATGCTCTGTTCTCCGTGACAGACTTAAAACAATTCCATTTTGTATGAAGCAATCTTTCGTGTATCCAGTATTATCCAAGTGTACGTCTCACTTTTCAGTCCCTTTTTCATGGCCAGTAACTTTTGTGCTTAGTCTTTTGACTTGTTTAATGGTGATGATGATGATATTACTGAAGATGAGGAAAATGACGATGAAGACGATGACGATGCTGATGAAGGAAACAATGACGACGAAAAGGACTCTGTACTAAGAAAAAAAAAAATAGATTATATAAATACAGACGACTATGAAAAGAAGAAAACGTATACAAGTACATACCATTGGGGTGAGGGAGTCCAGACACCACCATGTACGCATCCCCGATGGTCTCCACCTTGTACACGTCGTAGTTGCCAATGCGAGAGTCGAACATGTTGTAGAGTTTGTTCAGCAAGGTCACTACCTGCGGGGAAGAGAGAGAGAGAGAGAGAGAGAGAGAGAGAGAGAGAAAGTGATGAAAGGACAAAATGAGGCATAAACGATTGGAAGTGACATAAAAAGAGGGAAGAGTCACAGAATGGGTGAGAAGGCATAGAAGTTTTGAGTCGAGAGAATGAATACTGTAGGAGGGATGAAACGAGAATACAGAAAAGGAGGAATGAAAGTAGGGAGACTGAGAAAAGGACAGTGATCGTGACATACGTAGGGCGAAAGATTTGCAAGAAGTAACCTAATAAAGGTAGGAAGGAGACAAACATGGAACTGAGAGAGTCAGAGAGTAAATCTGGGCAAGAAATAAAATACTGATCTAGGAGAGACAAAAATGTACGTGAAACACTGAGAGAATAAATATACAAGAATTATATAACAAGGAAAGAAATAAAAATGAATGCGAGAGAGACAAAAACAAAGGCTGAGCAAGGAAGGAGATATGGCACAGGAAGGGGCAAAAATGGAAGTGAAGGACACAGGGTGAAAAAATTAACAAAGAAAGAGGAGGACATGGTGTGCAGGGGGAAGCTTGGGAGAAGTTCAAGGCCAGGATCTGCACCCGAATAACAGAGAGTTAGTGAGTTAGTAACAAAGAGATGGATCGAGATACTAATAGGAGAGAGAGATACTAATGAAAAGGAGGACAGGAATGATGAAGGAAGTGAGGTACAAATTAAGCAGGGGAGGAGATACTGCGAAGAGTCTGATTCTTGTAAGAGGGAATGAGACGATAAGCGAGAGAGTGATATGATAGTGGGGGAGTGAGATATACCAGCAAGGCAGAGGATGGGATACTAATGTATGTAAAAGGAAAAGGGATCAAAGTAAAACAGAAAATGAAAGCACAAAAAGAAACAATGAAGGGAGAACGAGTAAGTGGTCAGTAGAAAAATAAATACACTTAAAAGAATCGTAATTATACTCTACTAATATTTCCTTTCCATGCATCAACCATAATCAGTAATCCAAGCAGATCTTGACTCTGGCTCTCTTCTATTCAGTTTTTCTCTTTGGAATAGTGGGTTATTATTTTTTTACAGGCTTTCAGTCATTGGCTCTTTCTCTTTTACGTAAATATATTAGGTCTAGAAACAAGATAATACTATGACAGTAAGGGGGTGGAGAATTTAAATATAACTGAAATTATGCTGTACATTACAAGAATGAAGACCGGACGAACCAGTGGTTAGGAGGAATAATATAAGAAACCCTACTAACCTTGTCTCCAAGCATAATTTTTTAAAATATAATCCGTATATATATAAGCTTCCCACTGCTTTCCAACGTGACCCGAATGAACAAGTGGCATTAAAGAGGGATTTTAGATCATTGTGACTTACCTGCATGGGCTCAGAGTCTGAACAGAGAGTGGTGAAGCCAACTATGTCACTAAAGTACACAGACACGTCCTTGTAGCTCTCCGCAGGTACCTGCCAAATACCCAAGATACATAGGTTCGTATTCTTAGAGGCTTCGTAGATTCTGTAGTAGCTCTTAAGTTAACGATAAATTTCTCTTACTGCCCCTTCCTATTCTCTTGTTATGCTATTCATATTTTCATGGCGACATATATTGCATAAATATCGTACAAAATTATATTAACGTGCCAGCAGCAATTATACCCTGGTAAGAAAGAGATGCTATACCTCTTTTTTTTTCTCTCTCTCTCTGCTTTAGCCTAGAATTGCCATGTCTCCATTTTGGATGATGAGTCGTAACAATGGTTTAATGCTAGGATACTCGTATAATGCTAGTCATGAAGAAATGCTATGGATAGGATGTAGTCATGGTATTGTCTATTCTACTACTGAGTCAAGTGAAATTAGCAACAAAGGAACTAAAACCTGGGCCAAGTTAAGGTAAAAGCATTATAGAAGCCACACTTCCTGGTGAGAGTAAGGGTCATATGGCCTTATTCTCGTCGACTGAGGAAGCTCCCTAACACATCTTCCTAAGTGTCCTCTTGCGTGTTATATAAATCATTCCAATATTGGCAGACTCAGCATAACACGCAAACGGAGAGAGAGAGAGAGAGAGAGAGAGAGAGAGAGAGAGAGAGAGAGAGAGAGATGGAGAATCAGTAGCTGAGGAGGAAGTGTTACAAATCTTATACAACATCGAGGATACGATCCATATATAACTAGGAGGCACTCAGAGAGCGCAAAATGCCATTGCCATTAAAAAGGGTCTGGATCAGGATCCATGGAGATATTGTGCTGAATACATTGGATCCGGATCCGCACCGTTTGTTCCTTGACCCATGGATCACCCTTCCACAAAATGTTATTGATATTCAGAACTTTTGGAAATATTATACTTAGGATCCGGATTCGCCCCCAAATTTAATTAATTCCTTTGGTCCATGGCCCACCCTTCGATCAATTTTTCATTGAAATTCATTGACGACTTTTGGAGATATCGTCTAGATAAACAGACAGACAAACATGGTGAATACATAATCTCCTCCAACTTTGTTGGCGGAGGTAGTCATAACTGCCACCGCACCGCAAGCTACTGGGAATGTAAGGCCACTTGCTCCTTAACGATTTGTTTGCATATTACATTTTAACATTCCCTTTCATGTTATTCACGCCTGTTTAATACCGAAATAAGGAGAGGAGGGACATTGAAAAGATTTAACAGATACAAAACAGAAATCACTCAAAGAGCTCATACCTCCACCAATGCCATTGCAGGATCCTGATCCTGATCCGGACACACACACACACACACACACACACACACACACACACACACACACACACACACACACACACACACACACACACACACACACACAAAGATAAAGTGACAGAATGAAAATAGGAATACATGATACAGAGAAACATAGACGAGGAGCGGTAATAATCAACACCAGAAAAAACACGAGAATAATGATATACGGTTGAAACAGAGGTAATTAAATGACGAAAATATGGAAAATATAGCAAATCGGACCGTCTTCTTTAAGTTGGAAGGAAACGGGTCGGGACAGGAGACACATTTCGGATACAGTGAATATGTTGAAGTAGGAATTGAAACAGTGATAAGTTTAGACCATAAAATTACTTGAAACAGGGGATAAGTAAAGGCAGGAAATATACAGAGTAAAGCATATCAAACCGTCCTCTTCTTTAGGTTGAGAGTGATGATCGAGGGATAAAAATAGAAGCAAAATTGAAATAAAAAGTAGAATTAAGGAACTGAAAAATGTAAAAAGCAAACGGAAATCAACAAACCCAGGGAAAATACAAAATAATGCATATCACACCGTCTTTTTCTTCTTGAGCTGGAGGGCGACTGCTCTGGGCAACATCTGGTAAATAAGTCGGTCACACCTGCGCTTCTCTCGTTTCAGCTCGGCGCCTTTTACAGTCAGGTTGGAGGCGAACACCTGCAATTTGACGAAATTACCTTCATCAGTCTGGTAACGATTTTTTTCGTTTTATTTTTCCTATCTCCAAACGGTTTTATTCAGCTTTGGAGAAACTTCTCGAACTCAGGATGTTTAATATAGTCTTCATTTCAACTTCTTTACAATCACGGGTCTTGCCAAAGCCTAATAAAATCGTCTGAGGTAGCAAACGTAAATTATGAGAAAAGATCATCTGATTTGCGAAGTTAAAGTTCCCAGTCCTCTATAAGTCACTTACAGCTGAGTAAAATCGTCTAGCTTTAGTTAAAATACAATACACGATTTTTTCCCATCAATTGATGGTTAACGGTATCATTCTATCGCTTTCAGGGTCCTAGGACTTATTCTCACCTGAATAATATCGTCTGGCGTTATCTGGAATGAAATACCACAGTTGTCCCGAGCATGACCGGGTGAACAATTTAAAATGTGTGTGTGTGTGTGTGTGTGTGTGTGTGTGTGTGTGTGTGTGTGTGTGTGTGTGTGTGTGTGTGTGTGTGTGTGTAAAAGAGAAAATCACAGAAAGCAGAGACATAACACTTGTGGTCATCAGTGTATGCAGCAGCTGCACATACTTGCACTACATTTCTGCCGACACAAGTAACTTGTGTTCAGGGCAATATTCTAAATGCCTCAGAGGAGTTTGCAACACCTCTTCTTTACCGATTGACTTTGAACATTGCACCTCAGTATCTTTTTGAATAGTATTGGTAGAATCTATGTCGACAGTAAAACGATATATACAGCATGCAAGTGAAAGTTGAGGTGTAATATGTACAATAAATCGCCTAGGAAAAGGTGATACGGTATCTACTATGCCACCTAGAGTACGCCCCATATTTCCTTACAAACGACTGTCATTAACGGAGACGTCTTTTTCTTTTAGTTAATTCTTGCTCTCTCTGCAGACAATTTCAATCAGATATATATATATATATATATATATATATATATATATATATATATATATATAAAATAAAGTACAATTACTATGCTTACCATTAACTAAAATATTCGAAATAACTTCTACATCACCAAAGGGACCATCATAACTGCCACACAACATGATCCACTGCACATTTTTAATGTGTCCGACTCTGGATACAGATCTGATGTCTTGTTCCCTGAGGCTCATTAGTCTATCTACGTGTAGCACACCTTTACATGTCACCACTTCGGGACATATCCACCGTCCTTATTGAACTAAATATAGTTGGTGTATCAGTATGAGCCATTTCATAGCACTTTATCACAAGTTAGTCCATATTCTAGGGTTAATCTCTTGCTACAACAGTTTATATTCGTGAGAGAGAGAGAGAGAGAGAGAGAAAGAGAGAGAGAGAGAGAGAGAGAGAGAGAGAGAGAGAGAGAGAGAGAGAGAGACGATAGTTTTAGGTTAAATTAAAGTGAAAAGAGTATAGAAAACAGACCTCCTCCTTGAATCCCATCTCACCTGGATGCTGAAGGTGGCGTGGCGGACAAGCAAGATGATGAGGGGCGAGATGACGAGGATGAGAACCAGGATGATGATGGAGATAGTTACCTGTGTGTCTGACCAACGAGTCTCTCGTACCATGTACTCCCTTTGCACGTACACACACATACATATGCATTCATATATGCGAGTACATAGACATACATGCACAAACCATCTCAAGTGCAAGCGCACACACACACACACACACACACACACACACACACACACACACACACACACACACGTGTAGAGATTCAGTTAGTATAGATTACACAGCTGCGTTCAGGGGTTATAAGCATCTTTCATATAATGCACTAGTTTGTGTTAAAATGTTAAGGTAGTTATGATATATATGCAGTTTATATTCATGCATTGGAGAGAGAGAGAGAGAGAGAGAGAGAGAGAGAGAGAGAGAGAGAGAGAGAGAGAGAGAGAGAGAGAGAGATGGAGGGGGGAGGAAGCGAAAAAAGAATAATTCAAAAGATCCTACGATATGCAAGATCATTGAAAAGATACAAGATAGCTAGGACATGCAGGAAAAACGAGGAATATCTAGGGACAAACTTAATCATATCCAAGAGAAGCCATTGCAGGTTCCTCAGCTCGTCAGTGAAGCGGGTCATCACGTAAAAGTAATCGTCAGCCACCTTCAGGTCTGACATCTGCTCCACGTTGCCCAGAATCATATCCCGCCTGGCCAAGAAAAATCACAAGTAACTGTTAGATCCCCTACTTGATATATGCCGTGCTAGAGAGGGACGCCTTCACGTGGTGGCACTAATATGACTGGGCAATGAAGCTCTCTGATTATACAAACTTCCCTTAATCCCTTCTTTATCCCTCGAAAGTATATATATATATATATATATATATATATATATATATATATATAAGATATTCATGTCATTATCATATCATGTGTCGTTCCTCCCACTCAGTTTAAATAATTTCTCTGAATTATCTTCAAACACCTGTACAAGTTTTGTACATACGGTTAATATTAAGAAGAATTTCATCAATTAATTATGGTCTTAAACGCCTCGTATTGGAGGTAGAAGCTTTTTTGAAAAAAAAAAAAATCCCCAGTCATTAGTTAAGTAATTAAACTCCCTGTATTGGAAATGGTTGATATTGAGAAAATCCTCGCGACTTATCTATGTTCTTAAACTCATCGTATTGGAAAAGTTGTTATTAAGATAAGTCTCACCAATGAATTGTGTTCTTATACCCTCGTACTGAAAAGACTTAATATTAAGATCCTCACCAACTGCTAATGTTCTTAAACTCCTCATATTGTAGGTAGAATCTTTCCACTTTGTCCCGAACCAACTGAACAAAATCCTTGGTCTGGTTGAAGGATTTCCAGGCCAACACGTCGAAGATAACGAAACTCACGAACTTGTCCTTTGTGAGACTCCCCGTGCCAAAAAAGCTGAGGCCTTCCACCGTGACGATGCCAAAGTACTCGACTGAACGGATCATGTCCTTGTAGGCCACTAGCAGCCTGTAGTATAGAGGGTAGTATTAGAGAATGCAAACTCTTCATAGTTGCATTGTATTGTACTACATACCCTCGCCACAGGACACCAGTCGATACACTACACACTCACCTTACACTCTCTCTCTCTCTCTCTCTCTCACACACACACACACACACACACACACACACACACACACACACACACACACACACACACACACACACACACACACACACACACACACACACACACACACACTGGCTTATGTTGCTAGTTTAGTTTAATCTTGCTACTAGTACACAGTTTTATTCAGCTTAGAAGAAAATTCATTTAGTAAAAGAATTAGGCAAGGCTATATCTAATTCCTGCTAATGGCAATACTGAAACAAACACAAAAGCGCTAAATAGATGCGGGAGCTTCAGGGTCCAAATATGGTGTCACTAAAGTAGCTGAAGTCTAAAAAAGTGAAGCATGCCAAGGGAGAAAAAAAACATTAGTATACAACAGACTGACAGGGCCTCTCGAGGAGATGGTTCCGCATCTAAAAAGAAAGACGTCTTCCGTCTGAGCGGGTTAAAAATCATTGTCTGGAGGCAGCGGAAAAAGAGAGAGAGAGAGAGAGACAGACAGACAGAGAGCGGGGGGAGGGGGATGAGAGAAAGTAGACATTATCGTAAAGATTAATTAGGTCGCCCCTGAGCGTGTGATCTGAGCTACCTTGACATAATCCCCTAATATGATTATCTAACCCATTCTCTTTCTCTCTCTCTCTCTCTCTCTCTCTGCCTGACCTACTTATCTATATTTTCCCAGTCACTTCTTACACCTTCTCATTTCTTCAGCGCAATATTTTCAGACCAAAGACTATCCATTCACCAAGTCTAGTATGCTTCAGTTTACCTTTGAACTTTTGCCTTTTGTAAATCTAACCATCTATTTTGTTTATCTCATTATTTTGTGATATTTTCCACCCTTTACGCTTTTCCATAACGTTATCCTTATTTCGTCATTCATTTATAATTACCTTCCACCCACACCTTACACCCATCCTCCATCCATATCCCCCACCCACACACTCTCCATGCTGTACGTTCCACTCTCATCCTGTACTATTACCTCCTTCATCCTACAGCCATCGCCTATCCCCCATCCACGCCCTTCGCCTACCCCCACACTCACACCCACACCTTACACCAGTGGTTCTCAATCTTAAGGTTCACGAACCCTCCAGGGTATGCAAGAGGGTTTCCAGGAGTACTTCGACCCCCCGATATGAAAAAAGTATATAAAATATAGTAATTTTACAAACATAAATCATGAGATGATAGTGAGAACTGGGAAACTAGTTTCTGTGAAAGATGGGTATCAGTCATAATCATATATGATATTGACTGCCATGATAAAATCTCCGTGTTAACACTGACACAGTGTTGTAACAGTGTAATAACACACATTTCCGTGGCAAATTAACTTCTACTTCAGTAATTTTGCAACAGCCATTGTGATACCATTATGTAATGGACTAGTGTTAATGGAGTACCAATCTGTATTCAGTACCTCGAAAATGAGGGTACGGGTTGATAGTCTGAATACTCAGAGGTTACATAATAAAAAGTTTCTGAACCAATGCCGTACGAGTACACTCATTCCAACTCCAAAGGTACACTCATCGTCCCCCCCCCCCCCGTCACACACACTACATCCATCCCAGTCCCACGTCCTGCTGTATACCCATCACAAGCCCACACCGTACTGTATGCCCACCCCACACCCACACCCATCCCCCTCCCACATCCTCCTACATCTTTCACACACACCCTCAGCCTAAACCCACAGTTCACCCACACCTTACGTGTATCACTCATCCGTGACCCGTCCAACACTCACATACTACATTCTTCCTAAACCCATCTCCCATACTACACCCACACCTCGCCCACTCTCTACGTCTGTTTTCATCCACACTCTTCTCTCACTCTTAATCTGTATGTCTGTCAACCTCCACCCACACCCTCCACCCATCCCTCACCTACCATCCACACCCTACACCCCATCCACACCCTATTATACTTCACCCTTCTCCCAATTCTCTTCTGGCTTTTCCCAAACTTTTTGATCCCCAAACAAGAGGATTATTTGTGTATAATCATCAGAGCTGCTTAATTAATTCCTCTAAAATCCTTTGTAATCAGGGCTAGGGTATCGGCCGAGAGAGAGAGAGAGAGAGAGAGAGAGAGAGAGAGAGAGAGACAGACAGAGAGAGACAGAGAGACAGAGAGAGACAGAGAGAGACAGAGAGAGACAGACAGAGACAGACAGACAGACAGAGACTGAAAAGAAAGGAAGAGAACAGGATATGGGGTGAATATAAGGATAAGAGGAGGAAGGACATTTGGAGACAGACAGACAGACAGACATACAGACAGAGAGGTAGTGATGTAAGTCGCAACTGTCTTCAAGATAAGTTACCAGATCAGTGTGCGCTAAGTCTATCGGCTCCTTAAGTCTAGATAAACGTTCAGATTACGTTACACAACATCTACAACAGAGAAAATTAATAACGATTTGGAGAGAATGAAAAATGGCTGATGATTACTGATAAAGAGACTGTGAGTGAGAGAGGTGGAGGTGGAGAGGGGAGGGGGAGACCGAAGATGAGATGGAGGGATAAGATGGAGAGGTTTATGAGAAAGGGGGCTGTGAGTTTGAGATAGGGTATCCTGATGGCGTAGGACACGGTGAATTTATTTTAGTAGTGAATATTAAAAGGTGAATATCCACATAGTATAACACTACAGAATGAGAGAGAGAGAGAGAGAGAGAGAGAGAGAGAGAGAGAGAGAGAGAGAGAGAGATCGACTACTGACTGACTGACTGACTAACTGGGTTTTACACGAGCACAGAGGAACGTCCTACTTCCACACGCTGGAGATGTTGGCGTCCTTGATGTTTGACACAATGGCCTCCATGATGAAGTATGTGATGCGGTTGTACCAGTCCATCTTCTGAGTGACCGTGTCTCCTTCATCGTTAATGCTCTTTCTGTACCACAATTTAGAAGTACAGTTAGTTGCCTTACTCTGTTTCTTGTGCTGGAAATAGCTATAAGCCAACACAGATTAGATTTATACTCTTTGTACGACAGTTTAGCAACGCTGTAAATTGACTTATCCTACTTTTTTATTTATGAGAAATGCTAGCAATTATCCATAACAGATTAGATTTATTACATTTCAAGACTCACGCCCTTCCACCCCTTTTCTTACTCCCTCATTATAATTCCATCACCTGTAACTAATATCGCAAATGTTGAACGTGTCTGAGCAAGGTAAGGTTGTATGTTGGCCTTTCTTGGCTACATTCGGCTTTATACTGGTTCCACTGTAAGTGCTTTTTTTAGGATTTTTTTAAAAAGATACGACAGGCCATGAACAGCCTAAAGGACTGGAAAAAATATAGTGCTGTATTACTGCTTAGCGGAATTGTTTTTGGCGTTGTTGGGTTATATATGACTCCACTTATGGGAAATGTAACACTGGAATGTAATTTTCATGACAATTTCAGAATGGTAAGACGACATGGTTGGTTCAACAGCTGAGAAGAAAACAAAGTTTTGGTGTTCCTCGAGCAGGGAAATTCTACGAGCCGTACGAACAGTATTCTTGCTCGCACTGCATGTTTTAACAGTGATAATTTGGGTTGCATCACAATTACAAGTGATGGAGCTATAGTGAGGGAGAATGGGCAAGTATGGAAGGTTGTGAGTCATAGCCGAATATAATTCTACTTTGCTTACATCTGGTGACAGGTACCTTACACTGGAAAATTTGCCCCCGTCTCTGCTAATGTATATAATTTCTACACTCTTTAGCTATGCCTTAAATTGCAACATTTCCATCTTGAAAGCTGAGTTGCAGCAATAGATATACATTAGAATATAATGCCACTTATAAAGAAGCACTGTGGAAAGGATGAAGGGCCATAGCATTGTGTTTTTACGCCACTGAGCTACGTTAATTAAACTAGAAAAGGACAAAAGTTTGGACCAAGTTAAGGTGACAGAACCAAACTGCACAACGTCCCCTCCCATCTCACCTCAAGTCCTCCAGCTTGATCTGAAACCTAAGCTTGGACGCGAGTATCTCCTGGATTCCTTCATCTCCCGTAAAGTTGGGCCAAGTGTGGAGACGGTCCAGGATTCCGTCTGTCCTCTTAAAGGTGTCCTGTAGGTTGGTTCTGTGAGGAAATGAGGTTAGTTTAGATTTGGTTAGGTTAGATTAAGTTAGATTAGGTTGTGTTAGACTGGGATAGATTAGGATAGATTATGTTAGGGTTGGTTAGGTTAGGCTGAGATAGGTGAGGTGAGATGAGGTTAGATTAAGCTAGGGTAGGTTAGGCTTGGTTAGGATAGGTGAGGTGAGGTAAGGTAAGGTCAAGTAAGGCTAGGTTGATATAGGTCAAATTAGACCGGGCTAGATTAGGTTAGGTGGGGTTAGATAATGCTAGGTTAGGACAGGTCAGGTTAGGGTAGGTTAGATTTGCATTGGCTTGTGAGATGCGTGGTATTTGTGCAATCGGCCTAGTTGTATCGATGCCATGTCATGAAGGTGTCCCTCTGCAGCACTTGCGCTTGTTTGGATGCCAACCAAAGAAATCTTTACTCCCCAGATGGACTTTCGTAGTTACCTTTAGACTTGATACTGTCGAGCGCATGAACTTTTAACATGAACTTTGTTAGAACTATTACAGTGGATTCGTTAGTGAATTACATACCTACCCAGTGAACCATACCATGTTGGGTATTTTTTTCTTTTTTCTTTCTTTCTTTCTTTCTTTCTTTCTTCTTTTTCTGTTAAGATGCAGACAGATCAGCTCTGAACAAGAAAGAAGGGGTGAAAGAGGAGTGGAAGGGATGGTAGGAGAAGTAATAAGGAAGGAACAGAAGCAGAGAGGAGAAGGAAAATAGGAGAGATGTAAGAGATGCATGAGGACAGTGAGGAGAAACCAAGAGCGAAAACTAAAAAGCGTGGAATGATAACATAAACGCAAGGAAGGGAAGGGAAGGGAAAGGAAGGGAAAGAGAGGAAATGAAGGAGCTGATGATGGAAAGGTGTACATAGTGAGACGTAAAGGTAGATAAAAGTAAGATGAAAAGGTAAAAATGATGGAAGAGAAAGGAAAGTGGGGAAAATGGAAAAGGTGATGGAAGGATACAAGAAACGCTCCGTACCTGAGCTTAGTGCCATTGGAGAAGACAAAGTAGGCGACCTCGCTCCTCTCTAGCTGTACGGCGGTCAGTAGCATACCTAGCTCTACCGTACCGTCCACCTGAGAGAGAGAGAGAGAGAGAGAGAGAGAGAGAGAGAGAGAGATTGTTATTAATGCTTAAACCTACATTTCACTCTTATGAAATTACACATAGCCATAGCACTTTCGCACTTGCCTCTCGTAGGCATCAGTTAACTGCACGGGACAGTCTGGTATGGTATATTTGCGTGCCTGCTATTGATGGGTCTGCGCTGCCAGAGAAGCGGGGGTTACTAGCAGCAACAACAACACATATGTGCCCTGCACGCGCTCGCCCAGAACACTTGCGCTATTTCAGTAATTATTAATTTTAAGTGTGCAGTCTTGCTACAGACTTATTTGTTCAGTGCTTCAGTTCGTCTTTCCACAAATCTACTCTTAAGCACTTTCATACATAGTCATCCTACAGATGTACTATTACCAGTACATTCTGATTTATTTGCACACCTGCATTCACACAATCACACTTACACCTACCCACACCCTCACACACTGATACCTCACCCTCACACACCTACACCTAATTCATACCCTCACACACCAACACATGACTCACACCCTCTTACAGCTTCAAACACACGTCTCCTCAAACCTATACTCACACGCACATCTACACCCACCCTCACTCATCCACACCTACACCCAACGATACCCTTCCACACATACCTACCTGCCCAAAAGGCGCATCTCCCTTTAGTGCAACGCTTCACAGCCTTACACACATTCACTTACTTATAATTACAGCCACCCACTCCCACTCAACATCTACCTGTCTGCTCAAAAGCCGCAAGGACCCTCTGGCGCGACGCTCCAACACATAGAACTACATACCCTACACTCACACCTACACCTGCACTCATACCCAAACCCACACCCATTGAGCACTTTCGCACTACACCCAAACCCACACCCATACAAACCTACACCCAAACCCACACCCTCACACGTTCACATCATCTCACAGATTCACTCCACACACTCCTTCCCATACATGCCCTCACACTTGCACACCACACACCTGCACTTACAAATATACTCACCCACACCCACCCACTCCCTCCCACACTTACCTGCCTGCCCAAAAGACGCATCTCTCTCTGGTGCGAAGCTACGGTGGCCATGAACCAACAATTCTGCATTACGAGGGCGGTGATGGGTAAGAAGGGCAGGGTGATCATCTGCAGCTGGTGCCATCGCTTCCCTGAAGGGCTGACGGGGTTGAAGCTGCAGCACCCAGCCCTCACCGTCACCAGGGAGGAGGCTTCAGTGGCCGAGGCTGACAGGTCGCTCTTCTCGCTGTCTTCGTCCGTCTGGTGCGCCAATGAGGAATTTTGTCTCTTTTAATTCATACACCAACTTAGCGGAGATTTTCGTCATTTTGCAGCTGCTCTCTCGTAGCTCATTGGCAGAATACTGTAATACTACAGCTCGATAGCCTTACCATAATTTTTCTTTTGAGATTTTGTAACTAGCACCGTACTGTAGCGTCGATCGTTTGGTACAGCTCAGCATTCAGGAAGGAAAGAAAGCAATTTTAAGCAAAGTTAGAACGGACAGAGCAAATTTTCGGTGGAACACCCTAGAGTCATTGTTTATTCTGGATTTACGACTCTTCATAACACGGCTTCCTAGGTGATTTGTTTTCGCACACACTTACTGTATTTTTCCTCAGTACTGATTAAATTAAGATAATTAATGTGCCAAAAAATATCAACAAGTTATATGCACAAAAAATTGGTATAAGGAAAGAAGCCATAAACACTCCCCAAAGATCACAAAATTATGGTTTTTACAGTATTACTTGAAGTGTGGTTTATGAATGGCCCCAACATGTCTAATTACCTGGGCATAAATAACCATTATGATTTAATTATGTGAATATTTTGACGGATCATAAGAGAAGATTGGAAAAAAAAAAAAGTTATATGCCATTTTTCAGGAACATTTATTGTACTACAAATGTGTTCTGCGAGCACGCGTTGGAAGTTAAGATTATTATTTTTTTTAAATCTAGAGGTCTGCTTAGAACTGGATTACAGGAAATTAGTTAGAGACATCTTGCTAAAAACATGAGGGCGAGTAGAAAAGAGTAGTGTATTCTGGTAATATATTTTGTACTTCGCTGAACCAACATATAAATGAATGCTTACTTAAACACCACGTGCCAATTGTTAAACACTGGGCCGTATTCTAGGTGTCAAGGAGGCTTCGTAGAACTCGTTCCTTTGCGATTTATTTTGCATATTCCACCAAAACAGTCTCGTGTATGCTTTATATTATTTTATTATCGACATAGTTTACATCATATACAAATTAATACTGAGTGGCAATGCTTAGAATAAATCGCTAAGGAAGATGTGTAACGGAGTATCTGAAGCCCCTTTCTGTGCTACCCCCACCAACAGTAACATAAAAAAAATGTATCACTTACCAGACCGTGAGATGAATGTTCCCTGTGAAAGTAGAGAAACACATATATTGTCGGTACTAAACCCTGCATCTATAGTAAATGGAGATCACACTCAACAGAAAATCCAAAGCAAAAAGAATACCCAGCACAAAAATTTCACAGCCTTATCCAAAAGCCGTATGTAGTGTAAATTCAGTTCAGATAAATTACGCAAGTGGTTAGGAAATACGAGTAATCATTATTTTTACTACCTGTCTGATGGTTTAGGTATGCGACTGAGCACATATACAATATTTTCTTCTTGACTTTAGGGAAAAAAAATCCACCGCCCTGAACCCTTGAATCATCTTGGTTAACTGATGGTAAAGATACAGTCACACTAACTCGTGTCATCATATCGTGCTAGCTTTTTTATTTTCTTTCCGAACTGCAGAAAAGTAGCCTAGATTGTGATGTAATGCTAGACATTTTTCCAGAACAATTCTACAATATTAGTGTTTCATTATCAGATCATAAAGTTTTTAGTAAAACATTCAAGATCAACAGATATGAGTACACTGTGACTTACAATTCCGTGATGTCCGTCATGGCTGGGAGGAAGGGGGTGAGTGAGTGTGCGTCTTGGTGCAGGGTAAAGTTATACCGGTTTGCGAGAGGCACAGGATAGCCCACCTCACCCCGCAGAACACACCCTCCTACTGCCTCATCGCCCTACCTCTCATCAGCAGGCAGCTCTCCCATGCCATAATCTCATCGACCCAGTACACCTTCGTCTTATCCTTTTTTTTCCTCATCTCCTTCCATCACACTCCAGCTAGCTTCCTCCTCCCCTTCTTCCTTCTCCTTCCCTCCCTTATCCTTGTATTTCCTTATCTCCTTCCATCACACTTCCTACTTGCTTCCTCCTCCTCCTCCTCCTCCTTCTGTCCCTATAACTAATCTCATCGGATCAGTACACATTCGTCTTATCCTTGTCTTTCATCTCTTCCCATTGCACTTCCTACATACTTCCGTCTCTTCCTCCTTTCTTTTCCTTGTCTTTGATCTCCTTTTCTTGCATTTTTTTTTTAATGCCGTTCTCCTCTTCTTCCTCTTTTATCTGTGTTTTCCTTCTCCTTCCCTCGCACTCGCTACCTACTTCCTCTTCCTCTTCCTCCTCACCACTCAGTCGTAACCTAGGGTCTTTAATAATCACTTTGACCCTATTATTATTATTATTATTATTATTATTACCAGCCCGGAGGGGCTCGGGGACGAGTATTGTTTTCACCCAGATTGTCTGTTTGTTTGTTTGTCTGTCTGTCTGTCTGTCTGTTAACAACTTTACGCGAAAAATACTGGTGCGATTTTGACTAAAATTACAGGGATGAAGGGCTATGACCTTCTTATCACCTGATTAAATTTTCCAAATTGGGCCAAGGCCCACGCTGTAGACATAAAAAACGTAAAAAAAAAAAAAAAAAGTAAAAAATTGTTTTTCGCTATGACTCCTTTCAAAATCGTCATATTGACATGAAACCAAAACCCAAAGGTGCATCTTTCAAATCTGCATCCTATAACGTGCCTCATTACATCAGGGGGGTCATCCCCCAGTTAGTGGTAGGAGGCCAATGTCAGGCGTGTCGGGCCAAAAATTTCAAATGGGCATACAATCGTCAATTTTCACCCGATTTACTCCAAATTTGATATGTGACATCTTTGACTAGATATCCTGTTGTGTTTATACGTCAGCACTAAAATGACTGCCGAGGACCGGTTTGCTATGCCTTGGCACTGCTTCTTGGTATTTTTATTAATATGAACTTATGGTGATGAAGTGACTAGAAAACGTATGCAGATGAAAAAGCATAAAACCCAGTACATATTTGTGATGGGAGACTTCGGTGCCAAACTAAGCAAGATAAGGGTAGGAGGGACAGCAGTGGCGAAATTGGAATGTGTGTTTAGAATGCAAAAAGTGAATTGTTAGATGAATTTACGGGAAGGGGCAATTTTGAGGTGAATGTTTTCTCTTTAACTTTATTGTAATTGGTCTCCCATGAGCTGAATATAGGTTTTTTGGTACCTGAAAAAAAAAAAATGGAAAAATTAAATGCCGAGAACTCAGGCTCCGAGCTGTCGACCCAAAGTGTCGCTTGGTCTGCCAAACCTAGTGCAAGGACTCGCCAAACAACCTCCATGACCTTGCAGACCTAATCAGTTCATCATCCCTTCATACTGTATCACGGACAAAGATTGGCTGAAATCCATTGAGGGGTCCAGGACATATCCCACAAGGATAAACTAAGTCAATCCCTTTATAACCTTGACCTTTGCCCCCTTGATCTTGCTGACCTAAACAGTTCAACGTCCCTTCATATTGTATCTCTGACAAAGTTTGGTCGAAATCCAGAGGGCTTCTGGAGATATCACACCCACAAGGATAAATTAAGTTGACCCCAAATGACATTGTCCTTTGACCCCTTTACTTAGCTGACATAATCATTTAACCGTCTCCTCAAATTGCATCACTGACAAAAGTTTGGTGGAAATCCGTCAATGGGTTCAGAAGATACTGCTCCTACAAGAGTGTTACGGATGTATAGACTCATACATCCATCCACACACAGACGTACAGACCAATCACTTAATGCCTCCTCCACCATAGGTAGGCGGAGGCATAATGATGATTTAGTTTCGAATCCTTTGACTTCACTGCGAACAGTACAGCTTGATCCATCCATCCATCCATTCATCATCCAGTCCTACGTTGCCCCATGAAGAGCGTAGGAGCCCGGGGCTAGGCAATTTGGTCCTGACATTTAAGATGAGAGTGACCAGCCTCACTCATCCCTGAGTGGCATTATGTGGGCAATAACCACAACCACCCTTTGGATATAAACCTTCATCGGCTCAATCACTGCAACGCCGTAATTACCCATTAAACCACCAGGCGTCATAATTTGGTTATGTGGTTACCACCCAGCGTAGTAAATGGTTTCCTGGTGTACAGGAAACATTCGGCTTGTCACTCAGTGTAGAATCACCCACAGGCAGAAGAAACAGGAAAGAATGAAGGAAAGAAAGATAGAAGAGGGAGTGTAAAGTCACCCGTAGGTAGAAGGACGAGGAAGGAATGAAGTAAAGAAAGACAGAAGAGGAAGGAAGGTATGGAGGGAGGAGAGGAAAGGGCAGACATCCGAGAGCAGCACTACATCGAGTGAGTGGATGGTGAGCGCCCCCACCTATCACTATAACAAAAAATAATACCATTTCTGTTTGCAGAAGGAGTTCTTTATCAGAAAAGCTTTTCTTAAAAATGCTTTCATGACACCAACTGTTTGTGTTATAATGTGTGTGTGTGTGTGTGTGTGTGTGTGTGTGTGTGTGTGTGTGTGTGTGTGTGTGTGTGTGTGTGTGTGATTAGTTCCGACAGTGAGGTTGTTTCCGGCCGCAAAATTAGTTCTGATAGTGATATTAGTTCCGGCCGTGAGACATGCTCCGATTGAGTTTGCTTCCTACTTTGAGATTAGTTTCGACCGCGAGAACAGTTCCTGCCGTGATAATGGTTCTGACCTTGATAGTAGGTCCACCCGCGAGATTAGTTCTGGCCATGAAATTAGTTCGATGGTGAGATTAGTTTCGATCGCTAGATTAGTTCTGATCGTGATATTAGTTCCTGCCATTAGATTAGTCCTGACCATGAGATTAGTACCGATCGTGTGATTAGTTCCGACCGTGAGATTAGTTCCGGCCAAGGCCAGAGTGATAGGGAATCGATTCGTTTGTGGCCACCCCTTCCAGAAATAATACAATAGACAGTTAAGGTTATAGATAGGCTGACAGATAGACAGACAGACAGATCGATCGATCCACAGATAGATAGATAGATAAACAGATACACAGTTCCTGTCATATATCCCTTGTTTGTCGTGTCACTCATAATCAAAACATTATTTCCAGCTTAAAGGCATTAGAAATGATCGGATCTTGAATTTGGCTCTCTATTGTATTTTGTTTTTCTCTTGGAGGGAACTGCTGCTGCGGGCTCATGGCCTTTGGTTCCTTCTTCCTCGCATAAAAAAAAGAAGAAAAAAAAAAGAAACAGTAAGCGAAATAACTCTGTGTGAAAGTTTATAATAATTGCCAAAGGGAGAGACTACGAATAAATGAATAAAAATATATAAATAAAAAAGTCAGATAGACAGACAGATAGAGAGAGAGAGAGAGGGAGAGAGAGAGAATAATTAGAAATCTCGTAAAATTTGTAAGAATATTAATGAACCGAAGTGGGCAAATTGGACACGCTACCATAAGGCGACAAAGCCCTGTATTCTCGTCTGTCAAGGAGGCTTCATAGCACTTCTTCCTGACTGGCTAATTCCGTATCTGTTACGTTAATATACTCTTGCATGCCATTTATGTATTCCATATTGGTATGAAAGAGATATAGATAGGTTGCATAAGACATTGCTCTAGTCAAGATAATGTGCCAAGGAAGAGATGCTATGAAGCCTCCTAAGCCATCGAGAATACAACACAAAGTCGTGTGTTGCAATCTGTATATAGTTGCCAGCTTAGCGTTTTTCTTTTTCTTTTCGCTTGTTTCAGGGATAGGAGCTTTCTTCTGGTAGCCGTCACTTAGCTGCAGGATATCTATGGATATTTTCCAGACCTTCATTGATTGGTGATATCCTAAAGATTTATATATTTTTTTTTTTTCCGACAATTTACTAGTGGGTCTTATCATGGTAACATTCTAGCGTTTCTGGAGCAAGTTTAGCGGTATTACGAACTTAGCTGAGGTTGGCAAGTCCAGTGTTGTCTCACTATCTGTAGCCGGCAGTGCGTTGCTAGGTGTCAGGTGTGTGTAGGTGTGGGCTGCAGTGCCACCAGTGTGTATATACAGCCGCGGTGCGCAGTGCCAAAGGTAGGTGTTGGGGAGGACGCTGTGTCTCGGTCGGTTTGATATTGGCCCCATGTTCCGGGGGACGTTTTTCTCATGAGGTCGAGTCCCACTATGTGCCACTGAGTTTGTGGATTAAACGTATAAACTAGTTTCAGTTTGCATTAAACATGAAAACCAAATCTGCACCCTATCACTGCCTTCGACCACTATCTTCTGTTTCACCGGCTGTGTCTTGTATCTGTCCTACACTACTAGCCTTCACCGTATCACTGTCTACTACCACTGTTTCCTGTTTCACTCCTCCTAGCCTCCTATGATTTCACCTTAAGTGTGAAAACCGTATGATTCTCTGCGTTGTCGGCATAAACAGGAGAGGTGTTCCCATAGTTTGCGGTGTTACTTTAACCTCGATGACGTAATTCTCGAGAAAGCTAGTGTCTGTTCACATTGACTTGGCCTTAAATTCCCATCTCTTTATCCTGAATACTGAGATTCGGCAAAAGATTACCACAAGAATATGATGTTAGTCACGAAGGGATGCTATGGAAAGGATGCAGAGAAGCTGTATTGTCTGTTTCAGCCACTCTGCTACATGAAATAAGATGCTAAAATGCGAAAATCTGGGCCAAGTTGAAGTGAATGAACCATAGTATTTTACTGTATTCCGCGTAACTTCAGACCATTTTATTTAGTTGAGTCATGGGAGCTTGAGATTTAATATTACAACAGTTAACCTTCTCATGGTAGGAACAGCTCTGGTATGTCAACGCCAGACATTCATTCAAGTGTCAAAGGATCCAGAGAACTAAGATGTACAATCAGTTTTTGCTGAGTCCCAATCTTTCTTTAGAATGGGAGCTGCAGCAACTGAATATCCGTCTTGCTCCTCATTTACATACTACAAGGTGAACAGGGACAAAAGGGAGACGAACTTTATCTACCAGTCTGACCGGTCCGAGAATGCCAGAGAGAATACGGGCTCTTATCAAATCCGCTTACGTAACATTAAATGCTCCGTTATCTACAGTCTGGTTCATAATAGCGCTCCTCTAGAAGCTCAGTCACCTGGCGGTATCTTGTGGATTTTGGAGGGTGCTCAGTCTGCTGGTGTGGATGTGGGTATGGTATTGTGAGCAGGAAATGAACAAAGTAGACATTGATAACCCTGACTGAGCCGTCCCCACAACACACGAGAATCACCCGGCGGAGTGAGTGAGGAGAGCTATAATGCACATGGACCATCCTGTACATCACTCAGCCCCTTCTCTCAGATGACGCGTTTCGTTGTTGTTACTACCAGGCGATTTTATTTATCTCAGGGGAGACTTTTCCGAATTGGAGGGATTAGATGTAGTCTTCATTAACCTTTTACATACGAGAGATTTATCCTTAGTTGAACAGTAATAGTAGATGCAACCCCAGGCTCATCTGAATGGAAACCCAGTGAACTGCAGACGAAAGATGTTCTTCTATGGCAATCCACTATCCTCTTTTCGGGGGATAGAGAGGGAACCGAGGGACGTCTAAGACCAGCCAGTGGAGCCACCTGGCCATATCGGGGTCACCACGTGAAGGCGTCCCTCTCCAGCGCCCCCCTCCCCTAGGATGAATAAGAATGTATAGGTATGAAAAGAATATGCCGTTAATAGGTGTCACCAGATTCAATAGATAAACGAGATTATAAGTCACTCTTTCTCTACGACGACGTCTTTTTTTCACTGCAAACCTTTCAGCACGTTGTCATCTTTTATTGGTCGATTCTTGCTGCCTCCAGACCATTTTTTTCAGCTTGAGCAAGGGAAGGGGGAACTCTTGTCAAGAGGTAAATAAAGTCAAAGGGTAAATAAAGGCTGACTCTAACTACTCTAGTTCGAAAGGTCTCAGCTAAGCTGAATTAAATCGTATGGAAATAGCAAGAGTAATATAAGGAAGGAAAGAATAATGGAGAATTAGCACCAAGCCATAATATGACTATATGGCACTTAAGGAGTAGAGGGAAAATAAAGCCCGGAAGAAACACAGAAATCTCAAGAAGAGAGGTAAAAAAGATGCGCAGAAGAGGACAGTAAGGAGTGAAAGAGTGGAGACAAAAAGGCTCCATTTACTCGCCTCATACGAGAGTAAAATAAAAACGACGTCATTGGACTGAATGGATTAAAGACGTCAGTGTAGTTGTAGTAGTAGTAGCAGTAGCCCCAAGTTCATCCGTAACGTGAACCCAATGAACTGCAGGCTGAAGCTACTTATCTCTAACAGTTCATCATCCCCCTCCTGGGGTACTGGGAGGGAGATAGGAGTCTGTGTAACTGGGCTGTGAATCCCCTTGGTTATATCACTGCCACAACGGGAAGGTGTCCCTCTCTAGTACCTCGGCATTGTGGAGAAGAGATTAATTTGCCGATTTAATTTAACTCAAGCAGGAACTCTGTTTGTGCGGGTGTTAAGACAATATCTAACCCCTCCAGTCCGACAAGTGTCTCCTGAGATGAATAAAATCGTCTGGAGATACCGAGAATGAAAAACAAATGACATCCTCGTAGTGAGAGGGTTGATGCTGTTGTCTGATCTGTTAAGGTACTATGGTTCTTTCACCTGAACCTGGCCCAGATTTTCGTCCTTTTAATGCCTATTTTACGTTACTCATTACCAAATAAGGCTGTGTTACGACTCTAAGGTCCTATCCTTGGCACCTCTTCATGACTACCATAGCTCCTCTTCGTGACTATCATCAAATTCTGGTTTTAATCATTTGTTAAAATGCATCATTCAGGATCTAGAGATTTCAATTTCAGGCTAGGTAAAAGTGAAAGACTCATAGAGGACAATTTTCAGCATTCCTTTCTTCGACATGAAGTGAGCAAACGACCTTGAATTATGTAAGTGTCTGCATCATGTTGTTCTGCGACGTGGCTTACAAGAGTCCTCACACCAGCTTTTACATTTTCATGTTCACGTATGAGGGGTGGTTTTTAAAAAACGCTCCTCCTCTCCACTCTGCCGGGCATTTTCTCGTGTTACGAGGGGACGGTTCACTCAACATTATGGTAGGACAAATCTAAACTGGCGGCTAGGGCGGGGCACGAAGTTCTGGACAGTAGTGCCACGTTTTCCATAGGCGCGATGCCCCCCTCCCTCTCTCTCTCTCTCTCTCTCTCTCTCTCTCTCTCTCCTAGGGGAGATGTGCGTCACCCTGGGGAATTTTGTTTCTTTTATGAGTGACATAAGCTTATGCTTTCATTACTTTCTTTTTATTATATCTAATTATATTTAAAAATATTTATTATTGTTTTACATTTGTCGCCAGATGACCTCGCTGGTGCGGCGCCATGATATGTTTTCATTCAGTCACTCTCTCCCTCCTTCCTTCCCTCCCATCCTCTCTCTCTCCCTCAACACCTCCCCTGGCCTGCCTTACCCCCCCCTTCTCTCTCTCTCTCTCTCTCTCTCTCTCTCTCTCTCTCTCTCTCTCTCTCATCAGTGGTGTTTTAGGATACATTTTGGTTATTTTCTTTTACATTATATTGTACATATTGTAAATTTGACTTTATTTCCACACCACCCAGGAGGTAAGGACACAAGGGAAAGTGACACGAGGAGGCTCTGGCCGGGTTAGTCTGGGTCTGCGTGAGTGTTGCCGCTCACGAGGGTTTAATGTATTATTTTTTCATTTACTAAGAAATTGGCATATTTTTACTTTTATTCCTGCACATTATCTTATAATCATAATTGTCCTGCATCATTTGTTCAATTCCTACTCCCACTGCAACACCGACACCCACACCAGCAGACTTAGCAAACCCCGCAAGACATGATACTCTCAGGTGAGTTTCCAGTGGAGCGCTATTTTTTGACCACCCCGTATTTTGTTTTGATCTTACTATGTCCAGATAGTTTTATGCAGACTTGGGGAGACTTTTCGAACTGAAGGGGTTATACGTACTGTAGCTATCAGTAACCCTCTTCACTATTAGAGGGTGCTGGAGAGGGAAACCTTCATGTGGTGGCGCTGCTCGACTGTACAAACATCCCTCAACTCCCTCCCCATCCCCGAAAGGAGGATGGTGAACTGCCGGAGAAAGGCAAGTTCAGTCAGCAGTCCACCGGTTTCAGATGAGCCTGAGGCTGCCACTACCGTTACTCCTCCTCCTCCTACTATTTTCATTATTACTGCTGCTGCTCCTACTACTACTACCATTACTACTACTACTACTACTACTACTACTACTACTACTACTACTACGACTATTATTACTACTACCATTACTACTACTACTACTTACTGTTACTACTACAACTACTATTACTACTATTACAGTACTACTACTATTACAGTACCACTACTACTACGACTACTACTACTGCTACTACCACCACTACGACTACTACTACTACTGCCACCACCACCACTACGACTACTACTACTACTGCCACCACCACCATCCCCACCACAACCACTACTGCTACTGTTACAACTATTGTTACTACTATTGCTACCACTGAAGGTCTCTCCTAGGTTATGTAATATGATGTGGTAGCCTGAAAAACTGAATATACATCATCCGATCGAGGGGAATGAATTTGTCAGTAACCGGGGGGCTCAAGTGTCTGTACAAGTGGCCCTCAACTCCCTCCCAGTCCCCACAAAGTAGGACGGTGGAGTGCAAGAGAAGTGCAGGTTCAGCTTATAGTCCAACTGCTTTACGTCCGGATGTGGGTGGGAACACATTAACAACAAGGTGTTTGACCCGACAGATGGCTATATTCTATCTATATTTTCATTGGCTGAGGAGGTTATCTTATCTCCTCTTCTTAGCCAGTTTGTCTTACCTGTATAGCATAGTTTTTTTTTTTTCCAGTATATTCGTACCATTATTAAACGATCGTCCTCAGCTTAGGAGAGACTTCGAACTGCAGGGGTTAGATGCAGCCTTCGCTAACCCCTTTACAACCAAATGCATCTTCCTCAGTTGAATAGTACCGTCAATGGCTGTTTTATATTTTCATCTGATGGAGCATGACTGCTCCAAAAACTCAAATTCTAACATGTTGTTGCAAGAAATTTGATAAGCTTTATCTATAAGATAACAATGCTTCTCTTTAGTTATTGGCCAAATTTATCCTCCAGTCTTATTACAGCTGGCCATAAACTAAGCTGAAAGGGGTTAGGAGCCTTTGTCAGGTTAAAGTAAACGCACTACAGTGAGAATTGAAGTAAACTATCAATGACGTAGTCGAAATGAATAAGTCGACTAAAGTATCCGACTATGGCGCGTTGTTTCTAACCTGACAAAAATCCTGAACTCCTTTCAGCTCAGTTAATGGCCAAAGTATACTCAGATTGGAGGATCTGTTTAACTAGTAACCAAAAAGACTTACTCCTATCACAACTAAGACGACGAATATTATGTAACTACAGTACAGTATAATATTCAAGTTCTGAGAGTGGTCCATTAATTGAAAATAAATTAACGACTCCTTATTGGCAGATGGTCATGATGCTACAGGCGGGGAGGCTGGTGATGGGCGGGATGAGGCAGGTGGTGGCGGCGGGGACGAGGCAGACACAGGTGACAAGGACCCTGTCATTAATTCATAAGCTCCCGTACACAGTACCCCAGGGTCCTCAGGGAGAAAACAGGTATGGTGGTGTGTGTTTGTCTTATTACTTGTTTCTTAATTATACACAGCACAAGGAAGTAGCTAACAGAAGGCAGTTTGCATCTGAATAACATCTAATCAGTCATAACATATTAAGACATCAAAGACTCACAGCAGCCAGGTGCATGGTGATTGTTATAAGTCCTACAGATCGTCACCAGGACTTTGGCATCATTTCACAAACTGCCTTACACAGAGCAGGGGGACTCATGTGTGTGGGGGGAGGGGGGGAAGAGGAAAGGCAATATTTAAAAGAATCATTCATACATATTTACAAACTGTTTATTTTAGAGGTGTACCGATTTCAGGCCTGCCTAGACCATCTTTGGGTATAAGGATCCCTGCATTTAATAACTGTCT
The DNA here is from genome assembly GCF_032717465.1 of Coenobita brevimanus. Classification (NCBI taxonomy): domain Eukaryota; kingdom Metazoa; phylum Arthropoda; class Malacostraca; order Decapoda; family Coenobitidae; genus Coenobita; species Coenobita brevimanus. Next base: position 3,353,424 of record NC_137000.1, on the reverse strand, counting down.
CGTAAATAAACACTAGACAGTATTTAATAGGAGTGAAAATTATGCCTTGAAAGCAATGGGGGTGAGATACTGTAGTTGATGGAAGAAGGAGAACATGTAAGGCAATGTGTGTCTATGCATCTGATTATCGCCTCCTGATTTAGCACAGCGTAGAAGTAGCTACTTAAGGAGTAAATTCGCACAGATGTAACTAGCAGGGGCAAAAATACGTACACATATAATTAACAGAGGACAAACCACACACAGATGTAGTTAATGGAAGACAAGACTACACAGATGTAGTTAACAAAAGATAAAACACACAGGCGTAGGTAATCGAAGACAAAAAGACAGAGATGCAGCTAGTAAGATAGAACACACACACACACACACACACACACACACACACACACACACACACACACACACACACACACACACACACACACACACACACACACACACACACACACACACACACACACACACACACACACACACACACACACACACACACACACACACACACACACACACTTTGTTAGAAGGAAAATGAAAGAAATCTAAATCACCACCACTACACACAGGGCAGCCCGCCTGGAGTTGGCTGCAGCATACCGAGGGCTGGACTTGCTGGGTTTGAACGAGGGTGTTTGTAACCACCTCAGCATTATGGCTCCGCGGTCCAATGGCGAAGGAGAGGCGATGCTGGTAGTAGAATATGGACTACACTGGAACGAGGTTAGTCTGGGTCAAATCCATAGGGTCGCTCTTGCCTCACTACGGATTGAAATTGAGCCAGGTCAGTCTAGGTCAATTTTATTTAGTCCCTCTTGGCTCATTACGAACTGCGCTGGAGAGAAGTTAGTGTAAGTCAGTCACATACGGTCGTTCTTGCCTCATTACGCATTACACTTAAAACAGTCTAGACTCTCTATTTACCACAAGGGAGCGAGGCCATTCAGTGTTCCGTCATGTCCACATTGCAACTCTTGCCTAAATGCATGTTGCAAGTATAATCAGGATCTGCGCTTCTTCCTTAGAACCAGAACCCTCCCCCGGCCCTTTCCTCGCTGTCCGAATGGTGCTCATTATCTTCCATTTGGTCATATTTACATCTGTGCAAATAGTCAACACTGTAGCTTGAGGAATGTGGTTATGCATAGCGTACACACACACACACACACACACACACACACACACACACACACACACACACACACACACACACACACACACACACACACACACACACACACACACACACACACACACACACACACACACACACACACACACACACACACACACACACACACACACACACACACACACACACACACACACACACACACACACACACACACACACACATTTTTATTTACTGTGACGTACTCTGCGCACAGGCTTCACACACTGCTCCCAAGGCTCAGTATTCCCCCTACATACCTTACACCTCCACCTGTCACCATTTTGGCGCTATTATCCACCGTCCATACTGAATACATGGCTGGGGTTTCCCACACAGGACTGGTATTTGGTATTAGAGGGGGAAGTTTTACATTTACGTTTGTCTTCTGGTAGAATAGTAAAGTCTGCTTTTAATAAAATTAAGTTCCATAAACTGTTCCCTGCTCCAGCCGGGATTTGAGGCTGGGCCCATTAGGATTGTAGGTCACCTCTCTAGCGATTAGATGTGTGTGTGTGTGTGTGTGTGTGTGTGTGTGTGTGTGTGTGTGTGTGTGTGTGTGTGTGTGTGTGTGTGTGTTTACGTCTGTCCTTAAGTCTGTGCTACCTTCTGTGCATATACTTACATGTACAGAATTGTTCGTAACCAGAAACACTTAAAAATAGTCTCACACCCTTTACAGGTAACGGCCAGCGGACTACTGGAAGTGGACAAGGAGGCCAAAGTGGTGGGAGGTGATGGTGAGCCTGACATCGCCGCCTCCTGCATCCACCTTGGCATCAGAGAAATACGCCCAGACGCTAAGGTGGTCATGCATACACACCAGCCATACGCCACTGCGCTGGGTTAGTCATGCATCTCTCTCTCTCTCTCTCTCTCTCTCTCTCTCTCTCTCTCTCTCTCATGCATATTCACATAAAAATACACACACACACACACACACACACACACACACACACACACACACACACACAACCCAAAGTATTATTCGATCTCAGCATTTAACATAGGAACCTGTACACCGAATCTTCCTCCTTAAATTCAACTATTCCTCGATCAAATGTAGTAATTTTTTCAGCCTGGTTAAGTGTTTGTTTAATCTATTCCTCTGCTATCGCTTTATCTTTTATCACGACCTTCATGATCACCCCGATTTACCTTTCCGTAAACAGGTACGGAAATTTCCAGTCATGTTGATTTCCGAAAAGTTGTTGTGGAAATATCAAGCAACTTTATGATGTTGTGGAGGGAACTTTTGATTAATAATTAAAAAAAAAAAGATTATGACTCATTCTTGACGGATGCATATCTTCTTTGGATTATCTATCTATCTATCTATCTATCTATATACCTAGGCTGCTTCCCCCAAGGAAAGGGAGGTAGCCGAGACAGGACGACTCACTCTCCATTTACTCATCCATTCAAACACATTCATTTGCATCTTAGCCCCAAAGGGGAGAACGGACAGATCCTCACCGCATCACACCGCACAAGGGTCAACTGCGCAATGCAATCAGTGACATCCACAGCAGGGCCCGACAGCAGAACTGGTTTACCCCTGCCACATCATAACAGACCCATCCCCTTGGATTTTTGATATGAAAATTAAGTTGTTAATGGTTCAGTGCTTTTACCTACATTTTATGGTGCTCAGCAAATGAGGTTATATGCTTTGTTGATGGTAATGGCATACAAATGATTGTCCGTGAACAATGCTTTCTAGAAACTCACCTAGTGGTCTGTTAGTGTAGGTGTGAATGATTAAATGATGCAGGATAGACACTGGTACTGGTGACCGAACCGTTCCTGCAACGTGATAATTCGCCTTGCGGAATGAAAGAAGAGCATTACAGTATCGTATAGTATCGTTTTATGTATAATTGGCTCCAGCATGTTTACGTGCACTGACCTTGGTCACCTAATGGCGGTTTTTCACGCTGCCCGATCTCTGACAGCCTCTTTATTCAGTCCCTTATTCCTAAGGTCGCACGCTATGACCTCTCCCCAGGTCTTTTTCGGTCTGTTTCTCGCAACCCTACCCCATACGTTCACACTTCTCACTTTCCGCACCCGACTGTCATCCTCCATCCTCTCCATATGCTGAAACCATCTCAATCTGCCCTTCCTTATCACTTCACCAATACACTTCAGTCCCATCCTTCCTCTCAACCCCTCAATCGTAACCTAAACCCCCCCCCTTTCCCCGACCCCACATTCAAAGACGCACAATACATCCATCTAATCATTGTCATTACTGTTCGTTTGAGCCCACGAATGTCCTCTTTCTTTACACCTCAGGCCTCACTACCATACAGCATTACACTTCAAGCACATGTCGCATACAAAGATCCCTTAGCACGGAGGAACAGCCCTTTCAGTGTCAGGAGAAGCAACAGCTTCCCGAACTTCCTCCAACCACTCCTTACCCTAGCCACCCAGCCCCATATCCGGCACATAACATGTCCCCCAAATAACAAAACTCTTCTACACACTCGAGAAACTCACCAGACAGGGCAGTCCTTTCACAGTACATGTGAATCAGTTCTGATCTGAAGTCACTGTATAAAGCAGCCATTTTTTGCAAATATAAAATACGGTGGAGAGGGCTATTGACTCTTCTGAACACTGATGTGAGATATGAGATATAATATGCAGCAGAGGTACCTTCAGTTTATCTTTTTCCTACTTAGCGAGTCTTAGAAAGCCATGATTTATTGTTCCGGGAAGCATAAGAAACAAGAGATGATTCTCCAAACCTCTATTCCTTGTCCGTCCAGCAAAACCATAGGTTACTTTCACAAGGGAAGTAAAAATACATTAGTTTGTTTGTCATTCTCCCGACGTACAGTATGGGAATGAACTATCTTCCTATGGTTTGGTGAGCACATCATGGAAAAGTGAGACCCTTCGAGATAAGGAATGGTTATGTTGGCCTGATCTTCAAGCAGATTACGTAATCTTCATTTCCTTCTCGCTGTCTCTAAGCAGTGATATAAAGGCTCTTCAAGTGGGGGGTTAGATACAGCCTAAGTTCCCCCTCACTGTTAGCCGTCGTTCGTTAGCTTAAAAATAAAAACAGAAGATACCATGAACGAAATAAAAGACGTTCAAGTAGCGAAGAGTTAAGACTTTGGTAATGTTCCACTACACCTTTTTTACTCTAACTTGATCTAAAATTGTCATTTCAACATCATGAGATTAACTCTAGAAAACGAAGCGAGTCATGAAGAAATGCTACAAAAAATGATGTAAAGCCACAACATTGTCTTATTCTGCCACTGAGCTACGTGAACTGAGCTTCAAAGGGGCAAAAATCTGGGCCAAGTTAAGGTAAAGCAACCATAGTTCATTCACTTTACCTTGGTCCAAATTTTCGCCATTTTACAGCATATTTTCCGTAGTTCAGTGGCAGATAAGATCAACACCACAGCTCTGCATTTTTTTTTACATAATACTTCTTCGTGACTACTACCATAATCTGTTGTTAATCTCTTGTTACAGCTCAGTATTCAAGACGGAGAGATGTAAGTTTTAGTCCAAGTTAAAGTGAAAAGGGAATATAGTTTTATCTTTAAACTGAGATGATGGTTGATTCTCTGTTCTTGTTTACCCACCAGCCTGCCTAAAGGACCCGACACTGCTGATGGTGCACCAGAACTCGACTCGGTTCTACCAGCGAGTGGCTTACGACAAACATTATAGGGGCTTGGCACTGGCTATAGACGAGGGACGCAGACTGGGGAAGGTATTAGGTGGGTATAGTGGTATAGTGAAGTGGCATGAGGTGGTGTAATGGTGGGGTATAGTGGTAATGTAGGGTAATATGAGGTGGTGTAATGGTAGGGCATAGTGATGTAGTGAGCTGGTATGAGGTAGTACGATGGTAAGGTATAATGGTGTTTGTGGTGATGTGAGGTGACATAGTGGTGTGGTGCGCTGGTGTGAGATGGTGTAGTGGTTAGACATAATGGTGGTGTGTTTTTGTAAGGTGTTACAGTCGTGTAGTGTGATGGTGTGGAGTGGTATAGTAGTGCCGTGTGGTGGTGTGAGGTGATAGAGTGGTGAGATATAGTGATGTAGTTTGGTGGTGTGCGGTGATATAGTCGCGTAATGCGCTGGTGTGAGACTGTGTAGTGGTAAGGCATTGTGATGTAGTTTGGTGGTGTGAGTTGTACGGGCGTAGTGCGCTAGTGTGAGATGGTGCATTGGTGTAGTGCGCTGGTGTGAGTTGGTACAGTGCTGTAGGGCGCTGGTGTGAGATGTTGTAGTGGTGGGATACAGTATTGTGGAGAGTGGATATATATATTTTTTTTTTTATGCAGGTATCGTCTAGCTATATTTTACTTTAGTTGTAAGAGTACAGTCTGCAGTCCATATATATATATATATATATATATATATATATATATATATATATATATATATATATATATATATATATATATATATTGCGGGGGGAGGTGGAGGGATTCTTTATTAACCATTAAAAAAAAAAAGCCCCAACACTCTGAGGAACATTGTCGATGAAGGCTAAGCAGGGATGGGTGAAATAAATCGACACATGTAAGCTAAAATGGCAAGTACGGGGTGATACAATTGCTAACACAGTAATACAAGAATTCTGTTTTTCCACCATGATGACAGTAATTATAATGACAATAGTTGGTTTGCTTTCATATGGAACTGGATCAGTGCTACAACTTTAATTCAAAGTCGTGGTTGCATGGAATCAGGCGAGCCGTAGTTAATAGGTAGGAATGAGTCTCCTTGGCTACTAATTTGATCCTCCCTCTCTCTCATCTGATTACACTTGGGCATCAGCTGAACTGAAAAAGGTTAGGGATCTTTGTCAGGTTAAACACGTTCTAAAAATCTAATATACTTACAGGAGACAAGGACGTACTCTTCATGGGTCATCACGGGGTGGTTGTGGTGGCTCCTACTGTGGCCCTGGCTTTCGACAACCTCTACTACCTTGAACGAGCGGCGCAGGTTCAGGTGAGTTTGTGGCTCAAGTGGGTATGTATGAAGTGTGTCTGTACAATACCTTTGATAGTCACTGATCTGTATACTTCTCTTCATTCTACATTATTCTTATTATTAGCTACGGGTAATTTTATATCATGTATGTGCTAATGTACCTCACTTTGCTTTACACTACTTATTCCTGCTTGGCCTTCAGCGACAATGTTTCTCAGTGTGTTTCGGCTTGTAGGCTACTAAATGGAAAAGAATAAAAATAAATAAATGAATAAACAAATAAATTAATGAAAACTCGGTTAAACTGGTCTCTCTAGTATTGTTCTTAAGTAGCTCCACAGAGGTTGAGAACTGGAACCATGTAACAAAGGAAGGGAGGTGGGGAGACGTAGAAGGTACCCTCCTCAGATCTCAAGCCAGTAATGATTATCTGCCTTAACGACCCTTGTGCAGTCGATAGGCATAAATCTGTTTTCCCTAATGACTACTGAAAGAGACAATGTTTAATAGTGTATATCATTTAAATATCGTCTAAGTATAACCTTCTGAAACTTGTCTCACTGCAGAGCATCTTAGTTACCCTGTTACTATGATGATGTGGTTTTTATTTCGTCGCTGTTACCGTTAGCGATTATTTAATTTCAGGAGAGAACCTTAGTATTAAAGATTTGCATGAAGACGCATCTAACCCCTCCCGTTTGAAAAGTCTATCGTCAAACTAAAGATAATCATACGAGATTAAAGAATGAAACAGAAATGGTTTAATTTTCCGTAACATTCTATTGACTTACAGCGTAAATAGAATTTATTAACCCCTCCATTACCACTGTGTCCTCCTGAGGTGAATAAATTTAAGTGGTAGTTGCAACAGTAAATCAAAGAGGACGTCTTCGTGTGTCAAAGGATAAACTGTCTGCCACTCACCCATGACTTAAATAAGTAAACTCTCTCTCTCTCTCTCTCTCTCTCTCTCTCTCTCTGTGCTTACGTGTGTGTGTGTGTGTGTGTGTGTGTGTGTGTGTGTGTGTGTGACCGATAAGGGTAAGCTTTGGCACTTTCTCATGCCTTCAAACTGTAAACTCTCTGACACTGTTTTAATCTAAAGGGAAAAACTCCATGGCACTCTCTTGGCCTCTTCCCTCTCTCTTGACTTAAAGCAGTGAACTGTCTGGCACTCTCACTTATTAAAATGTGTAAATTCGCTGACATTCTCACTTCACCTGATGTTCCTTCTTCAGGTGCTGGCTATGTCGACCAACAAGGAAGTGGAGCTGATACCAGAGGAGGAGTGCAAGAGGACCTGTGATGATTTGTGGCGGGATATTAAAAAGTACTCCGATGCCAACTTCTACGCCATGTACAGACGACTATGTACATCACAACCAAGCTTTGAGACGTAAACTGGAGAGAGAGAGAGAGAGAGAGAGAGAGAGAGAGAGAGAGAGAGAGAGAGAGAGACAGAGACAGAGACAGAGAGAAGGGGGGGAGTTGATATAAGAGGTGCTAATTATTTGCTCAAGCTCAGTGGACGTTATGCCTTCTTGTTCGACTGAGAGCTCCCCCAATGAGAGAGAGAGAGAGAGAGAGAGAGAGAGAGAGAGAGAGAGAGAGAGAGAAATTATAAAATAACAGATGGTAAGAATAAAATAAAAGATATTTCTGTGATCGATAAAATAAAAGATATTTCTGTGATCGGTGGATTTATTCTTCTTTCGCAAGGGATGTTCCTGGAAATATCATGTAGTTATATTTCTATATTCATGTTTTTAATGCAAGGAAGAAGGAACCAAAGGCCAGGAGCCCTCAAGATTGTTCCTTCGATTAAAAAAAAAAAAAAAAAAAGATAACAGGGTACAGTCGGCATCAAAATTACTGTTGCCTCACGTGCCCCTCTAGACTTTGACATTCAGTCTGGTGGACCTGCAGCAAACGACGCTTATGACACTGAGCAGAGGTAAAATGAATTCATCACTCTCAGTTGCTGCGGATTACGACATTGGTTTTCGAAGTGCATGGAGAGAAAATCAGGAGAGGTGACAGGACTGTGGAGGCAGATTGTATATTGCCTTATTATATTCTGCTGCACAACAGTACCTCTGATGTACCAACTCTTTATCTGCATTTTCATATCTGGAGATCATTGGGATTGTTCTTAATATATTCTATTACAACTTACAGGACAGCATGCTCATAAGCACTGGGGGATTTCTTGCACTTATTTCCTGTTTCTTGCAGCTCGGTATTGTGTTTTATGCTATTTACATCTTTTTAAAACCAATTCACATTGCGTAAAATATATCATCCAAGATAATATTAACATGTCATATGCAGAAAAAGACTTGTAGGGAAGAGATGTTTGGAAGTCAAAGCTGAGGAGCATACGGTTCTTAATGCTGAATGAACATACTCACATGTCCTCTGAAAGAATCCAGTTAAAATATAATAAAAGCATAGTAGTGTTATATTTTGTTTCATTGAGTCCTGATGAAGTGAAAAATGTTTGGCCACGTGAAGAGGATGGACAATGTGATCCTGACTAGGAGAATATATGTGAGTGAAGCGGAGGGGGAGAGGGGGAAGAGGAGACCAAGAATAAGATGGGAGGATGGGACGGAGAATTATGAGTGAATGTGGAGTGAGCTGTAGATAAAGCAGGCCGAGATCGCCAATGGAGAGGTATTACGAAACCTCTTATGCCATTTTGATTACGACACTGATTCCAGCACTCTAATAAAGGATCATGCACTGTTGTTCCTTCTGCCTCTTTGTGGATCTCACCCACCCCCTGTATACGAGTGATAACGGGAATAGCTAGGGCCTGGCAGAGAGTCGCCAAGATGCCCTCTATAATGATGATGATGATGATGATGATGATGACGGTAATAATAATATAATAATGATAATAATAAAGTAATAATAATTATATAATCTAAAGAATGCCCATTCCTCCATCAACCCTTTGAATCCGGGTGACGTTCTTTTCAATTTATTCTTGGTGCTCCCTGACGGTATAATTCAGCTTACGGCCTCTCGCACTGATTGGGTGTAGTAAAGCTCCATCTAACCCCTCCAGTTTGAAGTATATCCAAAGCTGAATGAAATCGTCAGTAGATGGAATCATAAAAATAAAAAAAAATAAAAAATGTTTAATGGGTAACTAAAGAAATTCGGAGGAACATATAAAATATCTAATATGCTTTAGTTGGTCTGTTTTTATCTGGCTGAAATGGGCCACTCCCACAGTTGAATTCCTTAGTGATAGTCACATGAAATTAGGTTAGCCTCGGATATGAAGGAAAACTGGGTCTTCGTGATTGTTAGTCAAATTAATCGTCAGTCTCACTACAACTGGCCATCGCCTTGATCGAAAGGGGTTAGGAATCTTCGGCAGACTAGAGAAAACGCCCTCTAGCACTGTATGCATCCACACGAATTAAGTCTGAAGGGGACTGGCATACTCTTTTTACTCTAACCTGGCCTAAAATTGCCCTATCTCAATCTTGAATGCTGATTTATAGTAAGAAATTAACAATGAAATATTATGCCAGTCACGAGATGCTATGGAAATGATGTAGTGACAATGCATCGTCCTTTCCTGCCACTGAACTACTTGAATTAGCCAGAAAAGGACAAGAAAGTAGACCAAGTTAAGGTGAAAAAGCTTTGTTGATCATTCTCCACCCACGGTCGAAGTTTACGCTTTCTTCAGGAGTCTAGGGTTCAATCTTTCGTTTTCTTTCGTCGCCAGGTTGAGTTGCAGCTTAGGCATTAGGTTCAAGTTTAAATTTTCGAACAGAGAGGCGTCCGAGAAACAAAGCAAATTTTTCATAGTGTGTTCAGTGTAGACTGAACTGTTGAGGTGAGGGGTTGCTAATGGCTTCTCTGGAACATCTTTTCTCCATTAGAGGTAAATATATGTACAAAAATTCATAGTATGTTAATGTAGACTAGGCTGATATGCATGTGACCCAGTGCGGATTATTTTAAGGCAGGGGGAAGGGTATAACTGTAAGGTGAGTCAGTTTGCTGTGGAGTCGTGCTGTGAAAGAAGAAGGCTATGGAAGGCTTCTCCTAGACATTTTTCTTCATTACAAGTTTATAAGAAAATCACGATATATTACCTTGGAACAGACTTGATATATACGTGAATAACTACTGGTGGAGGACTTAAGCCAGGATGAGAGGTACCTTACTGGGTTAGTATGTTTTCCGGCATTTTGAAAGCCAGAAGAGATTTGTAGCAGGGTATGGTTGTTTGGTAGTTCGATCTATCTATCTATTGCCAGACGCCTTAATCCCTTCTACGGGATGGCCACAAACAAATCGCCTCCACGTCACCCTGTTCCCAGCCATCTCACTGCCCAGCTCCCAATTCACACACCCCTCTCTCATATACCTCTCCACTCACCGCCGGATTAAGGGGGGGGGGCCCCAAGGGGCCCGGGCCCTGGGCCACCCACCAAGAGGGGGCCTCCCACCAGAGCAACTTGTGTTCATTTCATTTCGTGTTTATGCATTACATATTACAGCATTGGATGAATAGTCCCCGTTCAGTATTTCCTAACTAAAAGTGTCCTATTTATATATTAGGATTTAGGTTACCAGTCTGTGGTGTATGCCATTGGGGGAGTTGGAAAGGGGGCCTCCCTTCCAAGCGGGCCCCGGGCCTCCCACATGCTTAATCCAGCCGTGTCTCCACTTCATCCTTCCATCTCATCCTTGGCCTTCCTCTCCCTTTCTCCCCCTCCACCTCACTCACATACACTCTCCTCGTCAGTCTCTCACGCTCCATCCGCTCCACATGGCCAAACCACCTCAGTGTGTTTCTCCTAATGCTTCCTATCACATCCACATCCACACCACAATGCTCTTTCACATCCTCATTTGTCAGTCTGTCTCTCCATGTGACTCCACAGGCTCCTCTCAAATAACTCATTTCCACTGCTTTCACTCTTGACTTATGTCCCTCCAACAACGTCCAAGATTCACTTCCATACGTCAGAGTTGGTATCACAATACTGTCATGTAATAACTTTTCACTTCCATGCTCACTTCCCTGTTTCTTATCACTGCTTTCAAGGAACCAGCAACCTTTCTTCCTTGTTGTACCCTTTCAAGCACTTCACCCTTCCAAACTTCCATCCTTACTCATCACACTACCCAGGTACTTAAACGTACTCACATTTTCCATTTCCTCATCATCTATCCTCACTGTACATTCACTGACTTCACTTCTCACAAAGACCATAACTTTACTCCTTCCTACATTCACCTTTAAATTCCGTTTCTTACACACTCTCCCGAACTCAACCACCAAGCCTTGCAGCTCCCCTTCGTCTTCACTTAACACAGTATTATCAGCATACAACAGTATAGGGAGTTTCCAAACACTGTCCTCTCTCATTAGGGCCACTCCAACATACACTGCCCTACCTTGTATTTCTTTTATGACCCTGTCCATATACAGATTGAACAACCATGGAGACATGACACATCCCTTTTCAACCCAACCTTCAAATAGAGAAACTCACTCAGTTCACTATCCACACGCACTGCAGCCTTAGCACCCTCATACATACTCTTCACAGCATTCAACAAGTTCCCATCTACTCCGTATATTCTTAATACTTTCCACAATCCTTGTCTATCCACCCTGTCATATGCTTTCTCCAAATCCATGAAGGCCGCATACAACTTTTCCCTTCTCTAGAAACTTTTCCACTAAAGATCTAAGAATGAATATCTGATCAACACAACCTTTTCCCTTCCTAAAGCCTCCCTGTTCTTCTTCAACTAATTCCTCTGTTATTTCCCTAACTCTGTCAATAAGTATCCTACCGTATGCTTTGCCTGTTACACTAAGAAGACAAATGCCCCTTTGATTACCACACACTTCTTTATCCCCTTTCCCTTTGTATAGGGGAGTAATTATACCTGACTTCCAATCATCTGGGACTTTACCTTCCTCCCAGGCCAATCTGCAGATCTTCCACATCCATTCTACTACTATCTCTCCCCCATGCTTCAGCATTTCACCATGCATTCTATCAATTCCTGGGGCTTTCCCCATTTGGTACTTAATAGCGGCAATTAGAGGAGACATTGGAGGATTCGTAGCACGTTTACCTGTGGGATTTTTTTTTTTTTTATTGCACCTTTACAGTTAGTTTTCTGGGATTAATGTAAAATAATACTGAACAAGCAGTATAATGCCAAGATCACTGGGAAAGGTCAAATATCAGTTTCACAAGACAAAATCAACTCTGACGGTTTTGATCTTAATTGACCCACAGTTGGTGGAAGGGTTAGGGGTTAGGCAAGAACGGAGCATTTCAATTTTGAGTAAATCCATCGGAAGGTCAAGGACACAGAGGAAAATCAAATATTCGGCCCCTAGACCAGTTGGTTAGCGAGGGTGTTGTGCCCTAAGTGCTTCTTGTTGAATGTGGTATTGTTGCTGTTATTGCTATTCTGGTATTTATTTCCTTTATTGTAGTTTCTTTAGCGGGCAATCTTACCACACCCAGTGGATTTGTGTTGTCATATGGAGTATGCCTGTATGTGCGTGTTTGTGTGGAAATGAATATTTCAATTTTTCATGAATATTTTTAATTTCCATGATCTTGGGTTAGGTTAGCTTAGGTTGTGGTATCTTAGGTTGAGATAGCTTAGCTTAGTTTGTCGGATGAGCCAAAAAGGACCATCAGGGTAAGTTAGGTTACTTTAAATAGGTTAGGTTAGGTTAGCGTACTTCTGTTAGGTTATGTTAGGTGGCAATCATGAGCTCCCGCAGGGTTAGGAGGTAACTAAGATTGTCATAGTCATATTATGGTTATTGTTCATTTGCACAACAAATGAGACCTCAGAACACTCAAATGAACTAAAATACTATCAAATGGAAGAAAAAACAATAATAGGAAACGGCAATAAAGGAAATATTTACCGCTATTTTCACTGGCGCGTATTGTTGCTAGTGCTGTTATTCGTATTGCTATTGTTACAGCTAATGTTGCTGGTGTTCTGCTATTACTATGACTTTTCTTGTTTTTATAACAGTTTCTTATACTACTATTCTTGCTGCTATTATCTTTATTGCTCGATAGTTCCGATATTGATTGTTTAGTTCGAATATTGATAGTTCATTTTTTCTCAGACATGCTTAAACCAGGGCAGCTAAAGAAGAAAATATTGAGGACAAGACGATGGTAAAGAAGACCAGAGAAAGAAGACAAGAGGCGACAGGACAAAAGAGAACAGCATCCACCACCACCACCACCACCATGTCATTCTTAGGGCACTTTTCATATCTATCTTATACTGTTATTCTTAGATGAGGGAGCACCTCGAGGAGCGGCCCTGTCAGTAAGTCAGTCCTAAAGATTTTCACAGGCAAGGCCCTTCATTCTAACAAGGCCCCTTATGGTGCTTTACTTTCTCATCCACCTTGAGTTCATGTAAATTTATTATTATTATTATTATTATTATTATTATTATTATTATTATTATTATTATCAGTAGCAGTACCAGCAGTAGTAGCAGCAGCAGCAGCAGTAGTAGTAATAGTAGTAGTAGTACTAGTGATAGTAGTAGTAGTACTAGTGATAGTAGTAGTAGTAGTAGTAGTAGTAGTAGTAGTAGTCGTAATAGTTGTGGCAGCAAAAGTATTAGTAGTACTAGTAGTAATAGTAGTAGTAGCAGCAATAGCAGTACTAGTAGCTTTAGTAGCAATAGCAGCAGCAGCAGCAGTGGTAGTAGCAGTATTAATAATAGTAGTAGTAGTAGTAGTAGTTCTAGTGGTAGTAGTAGCAGTAGTAGTAGTAGTAGTCGTAGTCGTAATAGTAGTGGCAGCAAAAGTATTAGTAGTACTAGTAATAGTAGTAGTAGTAGCAGCAGCAAAAGTAGTAGTAGTAGTTTTAGTAGTAGTGGTGGTAGTAGTAGTAGTAGTAGGAGTGATAGTAGTATTGGTAGCAGTAGCAGTAGTAGTATTTACTATAATTATTACCACCGCTATTATTATTATTATTATTATTATTATTATTATTATTATTATTATTGTATTATTTCTTCCCCTGTCACATCCATGAAATACTAGTGTCATAATGATAAGTTCCATTAAAGTAAGTTTACAAAATTTTGTTGGGAGGGTCATGGAGAATGTTCTGCTCTTATCAGGTGACTGAAGAGCCTCTATTAATCTTATTTATTTTTTCAGATTGATTTGGATCTGAAAAGTTGAAGATAACAAGAGATAAGAGGACAGAAGTTAGGAAGAACGACTAGCCTAACCACACCTACCACCACATCTCCAGTACCACCACCACTACTACATCTCGTATAAGTTTAATTCTCTTGAGTCTATATGCAGGTATTTTGTACTGTGGGTAGACCTGACTTTTAACAGACACCAAAGAGGAGATCGGAGTGTCGGACTGGACAGGTTACTTGTTGTATTTTTCGTTTTGGGTGTGATTGTATGCGAAAGTTTCGATTTTTTTTTTTTTAATAGTATTTCTCTGCCTGTCTGTCTGTGTCTTAGCACTTAGGCTGCGTGTCTGGGTCAGGTAGGTGGGTCAGGAGGGAGGTGAGTTGAGGGGAGACGGGGTACTTGGTGCTTCCACTTCCATCTTCCTCTCCTTTTTTCTTGTCTGCCCGTCTCCAGTGCAGCGTGTTGTACTGGGTGTGTGACTATGCCGTCTCTGCTTTCCATATTCTCCACTGCTGCTTTCTCTTCCCTGTCTCTTCCTTTTCTGTGCTTTGACCTTTTTCTATCATTTTAGAACGAGAGTAGTAGAGAGGAACGTAGCAGAGCGAGCGTGCGTGGGAGCGAGCGAAGTGGAGATAGAGATACTGGTGGCTTATTGCGCAAAAATTTTATAAAAAGTAACTTGCTCATTCTATTAATTGATAAACTGTGATAATACTTTAAATATTTTGCGACATGTTGTACTAGAAACCTCTTTTTCAGTTTACTTTTAATATGGTTTGACATACTGATTACGAACGAGCGAGCCCAGCGAGCGAAGCAATATTTAAGTTCAACTGCAAAATGAGCGGCCCGACACGACCCGGCCCGGCCCGACCGCGATGGTTTTCAGAGACTAATAACTTTTTTATTATGAGAGATAGATAAGAGATTCTTTCAGTAGGTGGTAATATAAATTTTGTTTTTAGCTATATATTCACTCATGACACCAAAAAAAAAAAAAACCCTTGGAATCCCAGCTTTCCAAGGGAATGTACAGAGGGCTGCAGTTGACATGCTCCACTATGAAATCAAATTTTTAAAAGATTTCCTGTTGTAACACTATGTTTTCTTGCATGAATTCTATGAATAAAAAATCGGATATTAAGCTCATAATTTTACATGAGCGAGTGTTCTATGTTTAGGAGATGAAATCAGCAAGGGCAATTGCCCCATTTTTTTTTTTATTCGATCAATAATCAAACGTTTACCGAAGCAGTTCGTTGACATGGCAAGTAGGGACCAGAGAACTGAACATTGCATGTGTGGTAAATGATACGACGCCTCGCTATATGCACATCCAGAGAGAAAACGTGAGAAAGTACGCGTTTTAGCTCAATCATTCTGCTGTTATTGTTCAACTACCTCACAAGAAATTTTGAAAGTATACACCTAGATGAAATTATGATAGGCGTATGTACAAACGCTCGCTCGCTCGCCACTCGCTTACAAAGCGCAATTTACTGGTATATACTGTAGGACAACCTTCACCCAGAACACCTTTACATGTTGCCGTCAAAGCTACTCATCATATCATACCGTATCGTTTATAAAGGCTCCAACATGCTTGCATGCGTCGGCCTCGGCCACCTAATGGCGGCTCTCCACGGTGCTTGATCTCTGGCAGCCTCCCTCTTCAGTCCCTTATCCCTGAGGTCACAGTCTATGACCTCGTCCCAGGTCTTTCTCGGTCTGCCTCTCGCAACTTTACTTCCGACTCTCCCACGTACTCCATCTTCTCAACATGCCCAAACCATCTTAATCTACCCCTTCTCGTCACAACACCAGCACATTCCAGTCCCATCCTTCCTCTCAACTCATCACTCGCAATCCTAGCCTCCGTAAGCCTCGAATTCAAGAACGCACTACACATCCATCTGATCATAGTCATTTCCGAACGCTTGAACCTTCGAATATCCTCTTCCATTACTGTGCAGGTTCTCGCTACCATACAGCATTACACTCCTAACACATGCCGTATACAAAGATCCCTTAGCACGGAGGGAGAGCCCTCTCAGTGGTAGGAGAGCCAACAGCTCCCAAAACTTCACCTACCCCTTATCCCAGCCCCACCTCCAGCACATAGCATGTCCCCCATTTAACAAAACTCCTCCATACTCTCAAGAAACTCTCTGGCAAGAACAATCCTTTATATGCCCTCCCCGACACACCGTGCACACATGAAATCAGCAGTATTTCTCAGTCAACTTCTAGTACCATTACATCTCTTTTGCACCCACTTATCGCAAACATTGCTCAAGATGAAGTTGCTTCCCACACCCATGTAGCAAGAAACACAAGGCTACACTGCATCTGCTTTGATAGTACGAGTACCACCACACGCCCTTGATAATATAATCACTTTTGTTTTATACACATTTATTTAAAAACCCTTGTGTCCGATTCCATCTCTCCATTTCCTAAATCATTTTCCTCTGCATCCCATTCATTCTCTGCAATCAACACCAAGACATCAGCGTACAATATCGCTCATGGGAGTCCATTGCAGAAGTCATGTGAGAGCTACTAGCACCATGACAAACAACAAGGGGCTCAAAACTGACCCTTGATGCTCACCATCATTCACGGAAAACTCTTCACTCAAGTTTCCATTCATTCTCACTTGGGTGCGATAGCCCACATACATGGACATAACCACTCTAACCAGCCACTCCTCGATCCAAGCTTTCACATTGCTCACCTAACCACCTCCCTAGGAACTCTGTCAAGGTTTCCAAATCAACAAAAACAAAGTGCAGCTACCTTTTCTTTCTTATATAATTCTCCTGAAGCTGTCGGACATTGAATATGACATCAATGGTCCCTTTGCCCTACATAATCTGATGCTGCATCTTATCAGTATTCCCTCATTCCCTTAACAATCCTTATAGGACTTTCTCCATTACTTTCATTTTCTGGTTCATAATTATTGTCTATAATTTCCTCTTTCCAGGACATCACCCTTCACCTAACACGTTTACAGTCACACTTAGCCAGTCATCTGGGACAACACACTCATATATAAACGAATTTATCAAATCAGTAAATAAACTTACTGTTATATATCCTGAGACCTTCAGTATTTCAGCTTTCAGTCCGGACAAACCCGCCGCCTTCCCTAGCTGCATCCTACCTATTGCCCTGTTCACAGTTGCAGCATCAATTAAAGGCCAAGGACCAAACACTGGATTCGTTGACAACAAACCTTTCCTGTTCCAGTCAAACTCCTCATTCAGCAACTGGTTATAATGCAGTCTCCATTCTTAATCATTCATCACACACTGTTCGCCCATGATATCCCTGTTTTCCCTCTTTATGACTTGCCACCTTTAATATCGTCTTCCTTCTTTCAGCACTATTTAGGTTATCTAGTAAGAGTCTCTGAGACAGATATTGAACTATACCTCCTTTTTTGCCTTACGCTTGGCAGTCAAATATTCCTTTCTCTTAACAACCCTTTTCCACATCCAGAAAATTCTTCTTTTCTTCTTAACTGCGGCTTCTACACCCTCGCCCAACCACCATATTACATTGTCTTGAAGGGCGCCTTGTCCATCCACACAGTGAATCAGTAACTCTAAAGAGATTGTTCGTAAGAGCTCTGTATTGTCCATTAACTCTTCTGTCATGAGTTTCCTGTTCAGCCACTGCTCTGCTTATCTCACTATAAAAGGCATCCCTTACTGCTTAGTTTTTCAATTTCCATATTTTCTTCCTGGGTGCATTGTTCCACTTCCTCACCACCCACTCCTTAAGCACCATGTCACATATCAGTAATTTGTTTTGCTGCATACAATCTTTGCTCCCTATAATTTTAACATCCTTCACCAACTTCCTGTCAGCCCTCCTTACCAGAAAATAGTCAATTCTGGCTACTGTTACTCCCAAACTCATATAGAATCAGTCTACTTTCTCTCTTCCTAAAATGCATGATGCTCACAGTCATGTTCGTTGCCTCCCCAAATTCGAGCATCCTTTCCCCTTCTGCATTCTTCATTCCATATGAGCATCCCCCATGTATCCTTTCATATTCTTGAGCTACTTCCCCCACGTGACCATTTAAATCTCCACCCAAAACCACAGTCTCATCGTTCCCCATACCGCCATCCACAGATATCAAGTCATCCCAGAATCTATCTTTTTCTGCATCATCTAAGCCACCCTGCAGAACATACGCCAACATAGAAGTCATGAGCTTACCAAAAATATTTTCATTGTTATAATCCTTTCATTCACTCTCATTACACTCATGACACATTACACCCATTTCTTCTCGACCAGCACACCCACATCACCATATCTGTTTACACTTCACTGCCAAAATAGCTCACACCTACAGACCCTCCCAGAAATCATTCTGGCTGACCCTTCCCTGAACCTGACTTCATATACACTACAATATCCACCCGCCTCCTACTCAGTGTCTCTGCTAGTCCCCCCACTCTACCCTTCAAACTAACCACATTCCACGTTTTCACTCTGAACTCCCAGGTTCAACCTTCTTTCTTGGGCGGATGTGGCAGCCCGAGAACCACAATGTCCTGTACCCTCTGGCACAGGTCCAAACTTCATCCCAACCCAATCCCAAAACTGCGTTGGCAAAGAACATGCCACGCCTCCCCTGAGGTTTGCCACTAAGTAGCAGGGGCAAAGTTTTCCCGCCGTATGCCCTTGCAGACGCTGACCCCTGTATATAATGGGATGCGTTGTGTGGAAAGTAAAGTCCATGTAGAGTAGTGCATGAGATAGAGAAAAGTGTTTGGGAGTGTATGCTGGCCTACTCTCCGTGTTAGTGACACACTGAAAAAGGTCAGCAAAGGGGGATGGTCAGGATATCCGGATGATGTAAAACAGGCGCTCCAGGTCTCCCTATCATCAGCATTCGCATCCTCCCTAGGAGTACCACTCTGATCGGCTGGTGCTACAGCCTTGGAAATGAAAACATTTGTAAGAAACTTTTAAGTTAGTAAAAAGTACATAGATCTACATTGTTTATTTGACCTTTTATGGTGTGATTACAAAAAATGTGAATTACAAGACAAAACAGTATTTCAGTGGAACTAATGAGAAACTAGAGCTCTAGGGGCACAAAAAAGACACTTCCACTTTAATTTTTTAGACTTGGTAGCCTGGCATGAACTATAGAGGTTCAATAACCCGCATTTCAACTTTTTTTTTTTTTTTTCTGGGACCATATGGAACTGGGCAAAAAGTCTAGGGATACGTATATAAAAATCCACATTTCAACTTAGAAATTTTTCGAAGCGAATATGGTATAAATTCTGTGGGTTCAAATACCCTTCGAATGAGAATATTTAGGCCCATAAAGAGGTTTTGGAGTAAATACCACTAGTGTAAAACCTTTGTTTCAACTTTAGAACATTCAGAATCCACCTATAAGGAAAACAAAACCAGTACTTTCATCACTCAAACTTTATTAATGGGTAACGACACTACAGTAGTCTTCTACTTCATGGTTAAGTATAAGAAGTTTGTAAAGTTATGACAGTTTGAGAGTTCCACGTTTTATTTACTGCCATGTTGAGTAACCTTAATAGCCTCATCTCGGCTGGGCTTTATAATCCTCCACAATACTAGCTTCATGTACCAGCAATTTCTTGCCACTACCAGACATTTATATTAAGAGAGATACCTGGCAATGGCCCTGTAAACTACTCCTCCAGGTCCTCTTAGTTGATCAGGTTTATTCTTCTTGTAGCAGTACTACTTCATAAGGACATTATATATAACTTACCTTATACAAGTTCTGTCTAGTTATCCAGACTCTTCAGCAGGTATTATATTTTTATCAAGAATCCTATTTAAAGCTGTTCAGTTACTAATATAGCCAATACAGGAAGTTCTCATAACTTTTTAAGCACATAGTGAAGCAGAAGCACTTAGTTCCCTTGCTGCCTTTGAAAGGGATTTTGCCATCTTCCTCCAGTGCAATAAGTTTTATGTCAAGTTTTCAAGAGACATCCATGACTTATGATGTGAACTGCCTGTATTATCAAGACCACGGCAGGTAGTTTTCAGTTAGTACCCTTTTATCCAAGCCATTATTTGTGTAGTTAATGGTTATTCCTTTTGGTCATGATCATTTCAAGGTTGCTCCATATACTTATTTATTTTGCACTGTTATCAAATTGCTTATTTCATAGTCATGTTTGCCAAAATTTCATCAGGGATTTCAAATCAGGTAGACACTATTCCCCTATCAAAGCATATCACCCGCTCTGAATGTGGCTAAAAAACAAAAAAAATGAAGACGATTGATACAGCTAGGGAGTGGAAGTGTGGCTCACTTTCCCAGGGCATTAATTTAAAATTTTAAAGGGTTTGACCTAGCACCGTGGATAAAATATTATTAGTTCATGTCCAGGGATTTTGAAGTATATCTGAAGTATCTGAATCATCTTTCATGGCTTTGATAAAACTCCAGTATTTGTTTATTGTTGGCGCACGGACTTAAGAATTTTTGCATGGTACACTTTTTTTTTTTTTCAGAAAAGATAATCCATTTTTTAAAATCATGGTAAGAAAATCAAAAACACCATAGGAATACAGATTTTATAATTTCCAGTTTCACACACATTCAAAGGCATACCAAGCTCTAGTTAGCAAGAATAACGTACCAAAGACGTCACTCAGATTAAATGGGTTAAAGAAAGTATTGTAAATTATTCAAAATAACCAGGAAAAATAAAAGAACAAATACCAAGCTCTATTTCTTTTTCTTCTTATATGTAAGCAGATACACTACATTCTTTTCAGTTTCACTTCATGAAGAATTCGTCCCTTTGCAGCTCATTTTACCTACCTTAGTGGCGGAAAAGACAGTGTTTCGGCTCTATGTCATTTCCATACTGCTTCTTCGTGACTAGCATTAAATCACAGTCTGAAGTATTTTCTAAGTGGCTTTGGAGAATAAATAATACATCTTCCTTACTGACATTTTGCTCATTATACTTCAGTTCCCCTTGTTTATTATTGATACCAAATAAATAAAATACAGTACAGGTTCTAGGTGCAATCCTAGTGGGGGCTCGGTAGCAGAGTCAGTATAGAGGTGGCCTGCTAAGCAGGTGGACCCGGGTTCAACTCCCGGTGATATGGAGTAACATTTAAAATGTGTTAGGGTCTTCTCGTAGAGAAAGCTCTTGGTTGGAAAACAGGAAGGTTTGCGTAGCAGACTTCCTTGAAGCCTCCATGGTCATATACATACATATATGCACACACCAACACTACATACCATAAATACGTACACACACAGCTCAGACATACACACACACACTCCACCTGACACAAACACATGCCACCCTACAAAACAGCCACAGAGGACACATACATAAAAATACGACGAGATGTGGAAGGGGGTTTTATTAAAAATTCCAATTTTCCAATACACCTGAACAAAAAAATTTTTATAGCCCCCATTGAATATTCATTCTTTGTTTCTCAGGCTCCTATGACCCACTTAGCTACATGTCAGAAATCAAGACGGAGAGACGGCAGTTTTTTCCCGCCTAGTTAAAGTGAACAATTTATTGGATTTTATTATCTCTCTCAGGCCCCTATGGTCTACCCAGCCGGACTAAATCGTCTGGCGTCAGCTGGAACACGATATACTAGAGTTAGGCCGGTCATGTGAGAGGGTTAATGGTGACTGTATTAACTCCCTCGGGCTCCTATAACTCACTTAGCTGAGTAAAATCGCCTGAGTCAGCTGGAATGGAATACTAGAGTAGTTCCGAGCATCAGGAGGTTAATCAATGCCTACTTCAACCCTCTGATGCTCGGATCTACTTTAGTACATTTTATTCCAGCTGACAACAGATTATTTTTTTCGGCTGAGTGTGTCCAAGGAGCCTGACGGTGTTAATACCGTCACCATAAACCCTCTCACGGCCGGCGTAACTCTTAGTATATTGTGCTCCAGCTGACGCCAGACGATTTAGTCCGGCTGAGTAGACCATAGGGGCCTGAGATAGATAATAAAATCCAATAAACTGTTCACTTTAACTAGGCGGGAAAAAACTGCCGTCTCTCCGTCTTGATTTCTGACATGTAGCGATACTTTAACTCTAAAATACGATGCTGGTCACGAAGAAGTGCTATGGAGAGGATGCAGAGCCATCGTAATGGGGTGGATCCAGGAATATTTTTTTAGGTGTTGCCCGTATCATCCAGAGTAATGAGGGTTCTACGTCCCCTTTCTCTAAACCACCTAAGTAACATTTATCAGCAAGGACGGATTGTGTGGAAGAAATAGACAGAATAACCAGTAAAATTGGCATTTTATATATCCACATATCCTTAAGGTGATAAACTGCAAGGATGTCGTCCGGGCAGCATGGGCAACATCCCTGGATCCGCCCAAAATACACTCTGCCACTGAGCGACGGAAAATAAGCTACAAAAGGACGAAATACTCCGCCTAGTTAAGGTGATTAAACAACATGTGAAAAAATACATAGTATCCTCTTGACGTTCTCCCTTCACTGAAATGCAGTGGTGGCGCCATCTAGAGCGTGGAATGCGTGAAGTCCATGGTTTTCTTGACCGGATGGAGCCTGGAGCCTGCAGCCAGGGGAGTCTCAACTATAATCTCTAGTCAGCCAATCTAGGACCCTTGGGCGTCAGCCTGAAAAAAATATATATATATATACATATAATAATGATGAATCAATCAGTCATGTACATAATTCAATATCTAAATCAGTCACACAATCAAACAATAAAAACAATATTCCATCAACACGAGGACGCACTTCTGGAGGCTATTTTTCGAACTGGAGGGGTTAGATATAAAGTTAATTGAGCCCCACCATAAGATAATGCCGCCTAAAGCTGACTATAATGGTCTGAAGGTAGCAACAATAAAATATAAAAACGTCTACATGATATAAAAACATCTGTCCACCTCCGGGACTCGAACAGTGGCGAGTAGTACACACCATGCTCAATCTGAGGCAACATTTTTACTTCTGCTAGCTTCAGACGATTTCCTGCAGCTTCAGAAAAACCTTCTCAGAATGATGGGACAGACACATTAACCCTTTCAAACCGAGAATGATTACTTTATTCTAGTTAACCACGTGATTGTATTCAGCTTAGGAAATTCCTTGCAATTGAAAGGGTTTATGATGACTGTACTTAACTCCTCCTGGTGGTAAAGTCCCTCTTGAGCTGAATAAAATCGTCTAGAGGTTGAAAGAACATAGAAAAATAGTGTTGTTGTGGTAAAGGGGTTAAATAAAAGTACGGTTAAGTAAGGCTGGACCGGTTATGGCAGGATAGGGTAGGGTAGGTTGAGGTAGGGTAGTGCAGGGTAGAGGACAATAGGCTAGGGTATGGTAGGGAAAGTTGGGACAGGGTATGGAAAGTTCGGGTAAAACAGGATAGGGTAAGGTAGGGGAAGTTTTGCGGGTAGGGTAGGGAAGGGTACGAAATGTTAGGTTAAGGTAGGGTAGAGAATATTAGGGTAGGGTAGGGTTAGGAATGTTAGGGTAGGGTAGGGTAGGGTAGGGAAAGTCAGGGTAGGGTAGAAAAGGGTAGGGAAAATTAGGGTAGAGTTGGTTAGGGAAAGTTAGGTAAGGGAAAGTTAGCGTAAGACAGGGTAGGGAAATTCACATTTATAATTCAGTATCTTCATCAGTCAATCTAATAATAAAATTTTACCCCTTAAACACGAGGAGGTAATTGTGAAGGTTATTTTTGAAGTGGGGGGATTAGAACCATTACTTTGAGCCCTTTCAGAAGACAGGACTATATGAATAACATCGTCTGAAGGTAGCAAGAGTAAAATATACAGCATGTCAACGTAGACAAGGGAAGCCAGTTCATTAATCTATCAGTCTAGACTTTAGAGTGTGACTGGCTGTTTAATCTGGGAATCTGTCAGCCTATTTACCAATCAATAGGTTAATCAGTGAACCTTCTCATCTACTAATCAACTTCTCTCAAAATACTGTATCTTCTTTAGTTAATCAATTATTCGTTTAGGTACAGTAAGTGTTATAAATTAACTGTCCAATCTACCATTCATTCTTCTTTCATTCAGTTAGTCAACACATAATCAAATAACCTTTAATTATTAGCCTACCATGCAATACATTATATCTCAAATTAATTGTAAAAATAATATCTGAAACCTTTTCATTAAATTACATCTTACCTACAGCAAAGACACTGAAATATTACTGAAATAGAAATAGTGATTACGAATCATGACACAGCAAATGAAAAATTGTAATATCTAGCAGTTAATTACGTGTGTGTGTGTGTGTGTGTGTGTGTGTGTGTGTGTGTGTGTGTGTGTGTGTGTGTGTGTGTGTGTGTGTGTGTGTGCGTACATGAGCTTGCAGTAATTAATGTGCTTCAGGTAACTAACAAATTCTTTTCACTGGGACGTACGGCACAAGGCTAGGCTACCGTTAGTTCACAGCATTTAAGGATAGGACACCAGCCTCCGCTCTGGTAGCGTCTACATGATATAAAAGCATCTGGGACTCGCTCTGGTAACGTCTACATAACATCAAACCATCTGGGACTCGAAGTGGCACAAGGACACAGTGCCCTCAGTCTACGGGCATCATTTTTACTCCTGCTTTTTGCTAGCTTCAGACGACTTCATGGAGCTTAAGAAAACCGTCTCAGGATGAACGGGACAGAAACATTAAGCTCATCAGACTGAGATCGATTTATGTTCGATGAACTCTGGCAAAAAAAAAAAAAAAAAGTGTGTATATATATATATATATATATATATATATATATATATATATCATCACCATCAGCCGTTTGAGTATCCACTGCAGGACCGGCCTATCCCGACCGAAGTCGGAACGATACAGCCAATGTACAGTATCTCTACCAAGTGGCTTAGGCTGTCTGGTAGAGATTGTATGTAGGGTGAGAAGTGTTTGTAAGTGTAGTGTTGGAGTGGCTTTGGATGTGTGTGTAGTCTGTGAGTGGGTGCAAGCATACTTTATAGTAAGAGTCACTGGTTCAACCACAGCACCCCTTGTGTCCGCCAATGCAGTACGTGGCCGAGTGATCACTCCCAAAGCTTATTATCCTGGCTAGGTGAGAACCCTGGTTCACCCATTTACGAAACGCACACTCTACCACTGTACCACACAGGCTCCCTTTATATATATATATATATATATATATATATATATATATATATATATATATATATATATATATAAGACTGTCAAACTCCTCTTGTGAGAGAGAGAATGCAAGACGTCAACAGAAATGAAGAGGTTGATGAAATGATGTTAAAATGCTGTGTATATTGATATTGATATCGCTCACCTGCATTACCATAATTTGCTCCCTTGAACTTTCTTCCTCAGTTTCCGTCTCCCCATTCCTTCCATTTCCTTTTTTCTAGCGCAGTGTGTAGAGGCATGGTGCTGACTGGCTTGCTCCTGTTTGGCTTTACTGTAAACTTCCGTAGGTGTTCAGCCTTTGATTCTCTCTATCTGGAAAAGAATGGTATCCATATATTTTATACTACTACTTACTACTGGGAATTAGGCGAACAGGAATAATATGGTAAAAAAAAAAGGAGGGGGGTCGGGAGAACAAAGAAAAATGTGGGTTGGGAGGTGTGGGTTGGGTGTGTGTAAGGCGTGTGGAGGTGTAAGTAGGATGTGTGCAGGTGTGGATAGCGTATGGAGATGTGGGTTGAGTGTGTGCAAGTGCGGGTATGGTGTGTGTAGGTGTGGGTCCGGTGTGCAGAGGGGTGGATTGGGTGTGTGTAGGTGTAGGGAGTGGGTGTGTACGTGGGGGTAGGGTGTCTGGAGGTTTAGGTAGAGTGTATGGAGGTGTGGATGGGGTGTATGTGGAGGTGTGGGTAAAGTGTATGGAGGCGTGGGTAGGGTGTATGGAGTGCGGGTAGGGTGTGCAGAAGTGTGGGTAGGGTGTGTGTGATGTGGATAGATTGTGTGTGGTTTGGGTAGGGTGTATGGAGGTGTGGGTAAGTGGTTGAGATTTGGGTAGGATGTGTGAGGGTGTGGGCAGGGTGTGCTTTGGAATGGGCTGGGTATCTGGAGAGAGAGAGAGAGAGTGTGTGTGTGTGTGTGTGTGTGTGTGTGTGTGTGTGTGTGTGTGTGTGTGTGTGTGTGTGTGTGTGTGTGTGTGTGTGTGTGTGTGTGAATACAAAGGAAACACCAATTCATACCCCAGTTAAAACAACAATGAAGAATTACTAAAGTATTTGTGTGTGTGTGTGTGTGTGTGTGTGTGTGTGTGTGTGTGTGTGTGTGTGTGTGTGTGTGTGTGTGTGTGTGTGTGTGTGTGTGTGTGTGTGTGTGTGTGTGTGTGTGTGTGGAGGTGTAACTGTGTGTGTGGTGAAGTGGCTGTGTATTTAGACGTGTGGCTATGTGTGTGGAGGTGTGACTGTGTGTGTGGTGTGATTGTGTGTGTGGAGGTGTGGTAATGTGTGTTGAGGTGTGGTTGTGTGTGTGGAGGTGTGGTTGTGTGTGTGTGGAGGTGTGGCTATGTGTGTGTGGAGGTGTGGCTATGTGTGTGTGGAGGTGTGGCTGTGTGTGTTTGCAGGTGTGGCTGTGTGTGTGGAGGGGTGGTTGTGTGGTGTGGAGGTGTGTGTGTGTGTGTGTGTGTGTGTGTGTGTGTGTGTGTGTGTGTGTGTGTGTGTGGAGGTGTGTGTGTGTGTGTGTGTGTGTGTGTGTGTGTGTGTGTGTGTGTGTGTGTGTGTGTGTGTGTGTGTGTGTGTGTGTGTGTGGCGGTGTGGTTTTGTGTATGTGGCTATGTGTGTATGGGGATGTGGCTTTGTGTATAGGGATGTGGCTTTGTGTATGGGGATGTGGCTTTGTGTAAAGGGATGTGGCTTTGTATATAGGGATGTGGCCTTGTGTATGGGGATGTGGCTTTGTGTATAGGGATGTGGCTTTGTGTATAGGGATGTGGCCTTGTGTATGGGGATGTGGCTTTGTGTATAGGGATGTGGCTTTGTGTATAGGGATGTGGCTTTGTGTATGGGGATGTGACTTTGTGTATGGAGGTTTGGTTGCGTGTTTGGACGTGTGGCTATGTGTGTCGAAGTGTGATTGTGTGTGTGGAGGTGTGGTTGTGTGAGTGGAAGTGTGGTTGTGTGTGTGTGTGTGTGTGTGTGTATGTGTGGAGATGTGGTTGCGTGAGTGTGGAGGTGTGGTTGTGTGTGTGGCGATGTGGTATTGTGTGAGTGACTATGTGTGTGTGGAGGTGTGGCTATGTGTGTGGGGGTGTGCCTTTGTGTAAGGAGGTGTGATTGTGTGTGTGGAGGTGTGGTTGTGTGTGAGGGGATGTGGTTGTGTGTGTGGAGGTGTTGTTGTGTGTGTGTGGAGATGTGGTTTTGTGTGTCGAAGTGTGGCTATGTGTGTGTGTGGAGAGGTGACTGTGTCTGTGGAGGTGTGACTATGTAGCCTATGTGGAGCTGTGGCTACGTGTGAGTGGAGGTGTGGCTATGTGTATGGAGGTGTAGCTCTGTGTGTGGAGGAGTAGCTATGTGTGTGGAGGTGTGGCTATGTGTGTGAAAGTGTGTCTTATGTGTATGGAGGTGTGGCTTATGTGTGTGTGAGTGTAGCTATGTGTATGGAGGTGTAGCTATGTGTGTGGCGGTGTGGTTATGTGTATGGAGGTTTGGCTGGGTGTGTGGAGGTTTGGCTGGGTGTGTGGAGGTGTGGCTGTGTGTCTGGAGGTGTGGCTATGTGTATGGAGGTGTGGCTAGGTTTGAGGTGGTGTAGCTATATGTACAGAGGTGTATAAGTGTGTGTACAGATATGGCTGAGTGTCTTTGTAGGATAATATTACACTATCCATCTCCGCAATATGTTGTCTAAATAAACATAACAACATTGGATAAAGCTTCTTATTTACTTAAATTACAAACTCGTCCATTGATTATTAGTAAACGTAATTAACATATTTGCATATATTCAGACAACAGTAGTTCTACCAATGACATATGCAGACTCTGGCACACGCAAGCATAATCATTACAATGTTTCCACATTCACAAGCATCGCGCTTCCTTCACACACCCCTTTCCCAGTCGTATTTGGCAGCATGGGGAAGAGTTAATTCTGCCTATCACTCTCCCTCCAGCTACACCATCCTCCACTTTCATATGCAGTACCCTTCCTGCACACACCCCTTTCCCATTAGTACTTCGCTAGCATGGGGAAAAGGTAGTTCAGGCCATCACTCTCCCTTCGAGTAGAAAGTCCAGTCCTACACTGAACTTAAAATAGACTAAAAGAAAGATAAAGATTCTAGCTAGAACTCCAGAATTTTGTCAAGCGGAGAGAACTAACTGAATAACAGCGCACAGCATCTCGAGTGTCTCTTTCACTACAGAATACCAAGATCCCCACTCCTCATACTCGGTCTCCCACTACCCGTCTTCCCTTCTACCTAAAGCACCTACATTCTTCAATATTCTTTTCACTCCAATGTGGCTTCATTTTGCCTTCGTTCAGTCTTCAGTGCTGAGGTGTTGTAATAAGAATGCTAGAACATGATGTTAAATCAAGAAGTATTATGGCAAGAACGTAGAACAGTAGCACTGTCTTTTCCTGCCACTGAGCTACGTGAAATAAGTTACAAAAGGACGAAATTCTGGGCGAAGTTAAGGTGGAAGAACCGTAAGTAGGTAATCTCTCATTCTTCGTTCTCTCCGCCTGACTAAACCATCTCAAGGTACTCCTCCCCACACTTTCCAGAGCATCCGCATCAACACCATAGTGCTCCTTTACTTTTTCAAATTAATATAGAATGTTTGCCGCAGCTGAAAGAACTCGTAGCTATCAAAGGACTAATGAACAATATCCTCACTTACCTATATATACCTCATGAACATGGGGAAGCTGTTTACACATTATTATCACTAACGAAATATACACACAGCTCCTACGTCCTTCCCCTCTCGCCGTTGGAGGCGACTGGTGGGATTCGGAGCTTCTATGGTTCACACACTTCCAGTTCGAGACAAAAGACTAGTTTTATCATGCTATGTAACATTTATTTCAATTTCATTTTGACTGTACTCTTTTCACATTAACTTGACCTACAACTGGCATCCCTCCATCCCTGATACTGATTTGTAAGACTAGATTAACTCGAAAATACAGGGTTAATCAAAGTTGCAACCTACTCAGTCAATCGTTCATTCTCTCTCTCTCTCTCTCTCTCTCTCTTTCTCTCTCTCTCTCTCTCTCTCTCTCTCTCTCTCTCATTCACTCGCCAATCTATCAGTCACTCACTATCCGCTCAATCACTGTCTTGTATATTCTGAAAATGCTGGCCGATCCGATGGAAACACATTGCGTCATGTTTCCCTAATGTCTTTGTACTTGCAACACGATACCGGTAACTTATCTGATGGATGTCAGTGTATCCCTTCCCTCTCAGGTACCCATCCCTCTGCTCTTATGTACCCTTCCCTTTGCTCTTATGTACCCTTCCCTTCTCGCTCTCATGGAACCCTTCCCTTAGCTCCATGGACCCTTCCCTTTGCTCTCATGTACCTTTCTCTTTGCTCTCATGTATCCTTCCCTGCTTGGCCTTCTACAACAACGTTCCTCAGAGTTTTTAGGCCTATGCTGAATGGTAAATAATGTAAAAAATAATTTGTGTTCTTATTGTCAGTTTTATTCGGCTGGAAAGGAGGGAGAGTGGCTAGAGTGGATGTAAGAAAGGGGATCAGATGAAAGAAGATAATACACTGAAAGGAAGAAGCACGGAAAGAGACTAGAAAAGAAAGATGTGGGGTAAGTGACGATCTTATAAGATAAGCTAATGCGAATTACTGAACTCTTAATAAAATGCCGGGAAAAGCGACTGAGGGCCACACAATACCCCCAGGAGGAGCCTACGGAGGGGCAGGCAGAGCACGACCCGACCCTGGGAGACAGGGACATAAGTCCGCCTGGGCTGCGCTCCCCAATGACCTGGAACTCGCCCGCCGCCGCCATAGCGGGAAAAGGAGACTACCTTGCGGGTAAGCTGACCCTTGGCAGGATCGGGGTGGAGCTATTACTCTAGCTCCAGGCAGCTCCCCAGCGACGCCCAGTGGCCATGCCCTTCTTGAGACGGTCTGCAGCCGCTCACCCCTTCTTCAGAAGACGGCCGGTAGCCACTCCCGCCTTCGTCTTGAGACAGCCACCGGCCGCTCTGAAGGTGCCCTTGAGACGGCCAGTAGCCGCTCACCCCTTCTTCAAGAGATGGCCGGTAGCGGCTCCCGCCTTCGTCTTGAGATGGCTAGTAGCCACTCTGAAGGTGCCCTTGAGACGGCCAGTAGCCACTCACCCCTCCTCCAGGGGACGGTCAGTAGTTGCTCCTGCCTTCATCTTGAGACGGCTGGTAGCCACTCTGAAGGTGCGCTTGAGACAGCCAGTGGCCGCTCACCCCTCCTTCAGAAGACGGCCGGTAGCTGCTCCCCCACACAGGCCATGGGCAGTAGCCAGGCCCCTAAAAGGGCACGGCCAGTAGTCGGGCCCTTCGGAAGGAGGCGGCCAGCAGCTGCTCCTCTGTCAGGTGCTGCCACACCCCCACGACGTGATATCCTCCAGGAGGAGGGTCCCAGTCCCGAGGACCTGTGGAGAGGTCCTGAGCTATCCCCAGGGTTGTACTTCGCCCAGCCGTCTCCAGAGGGATCCTACCGGATGGACTCCGACGACGACATACGCCGCAGCTCACTCCTGATGGCGTCTCCAACAGCAGGAGGCCGCAGTCACCGGGCCCCTGCGGTCGCCCCCAGGACCCCTGGACGAGGCCTCTCCCCACCCCAACGCCGACGACCCTCGTCCTCCATCAGGAACCCGAGTGCGCATTTCAGGGAGCTGTTCGGCCCCAGCCCTGAGGGCCACAATCCAACCTCCAACCCTGACAGTACAGGGCCCTTCGCCGCCCCCTAGCCCCAGACGAGACAGGACGCCCCTATGAGTGATTCCGTGGCCGCTGGATACAGAGGCCACAGGTGGGACTCAGCCCCCAAACAGGAGTCGGACTGTGAGTCCTCCAGCCGCCCCACTAACCACGCCGCCGCCCCACCGACAGTGAGTGACAGTGAATAGTGCAGTGACAGTGTGATAGTGACTAAAATATCGGGCAGGTGATCTCCAATAGAATATAAGTCCAAAGCCTAGTAACATGTGCTAATCAAGATCCGGGCAAACATGACACAGTGGGAGTAAAAAGAGAGATTTAATAACAGTGCAGTGATTTCAGTAAACTTCAGACTCAGCCTTTATAGTGTAATTCTTCTGCACTACAAGACCAGTGTAATACTTGCCCAGCCTATGTACAGCTTCTATTTCCCTCCAAGTGACAGCGAGCTATTCCCCCTGCCCGAGATACTACGAACATTATTTATTGTGCCATTCACCTGCTATCCAGAACTACTGACCGAATAGTAGCCTATCCTGGCGATATACTACGACACCAGTATATGACTTGTAATTACCCAGATTCCTGTTGTTGTAATATCTACCTGTTCCACAAGTAGAATTAGTCAATACACGTGTAAGGTTGTTGCCTTGAGTTTTTGTGTCCTGCCTCTCTCTTATTTGTCTAAGCTCCGGTCTAGAAAGAGAACCCAGCAGCATACTAGGCTTCAAGGGACGGGAAGCTGACCCTTAAACACCTAGCATAACACTTAAAATGGAAAACACTGGGAAAAAAGTGCGAAAATGAGGATGGAAAGAAGTGCGAAAGCGTGAGGGATGAAAACGGAAGAATACAGTACTAACAAATGGAACTGAAGTAAAAGATGGAAAGAATATTTAAAAGACTGACCAGTTGTGTTTCGACTTTCCTTCCTTGCCTGTGACTGACCCGGTCGAGAACAAAGAACCCGACGTTGCACCGTACCTGAACCTGAGAAGTCGGGACTCAGAATACGCTGCATAACATGCACACATGAGGAATCGATTCCTTTGGCAATGAGACTCGGAATCGTCGATTCCAATTTTATCGTAAATTCTTGCCCAGCCCCATAGTGAGGGGAGAGTGCTGAACACGGTCATGTGATACAGTATAACTACTCAGTATCCTAATGCATTAGCTCGAAGAACAACTGTAAATTTTGTACATTATCTGTTTTTTTATTTCAATATAAGAGAATAAATATTGCAAATTTTTGGTAAACATATGGCAGTGAACAAGATCGAGTGTCAAATGTCATAATTCTTTTTCAAACAGTGAAATATAATTTAGGATCTCCTTACCTGTCATAAGATATCCCCTTACCTGCCAGATGTGGTTACAAGAATATGAACAGAAACAGATATTAAAAGCAAATTATACCAGTACAAGAAGGCGCAAAGCGTAGTTCATTTGTCACGACACGGAGCCTTGTATACAAACAATTATCAGCTGACTGTCATTGCTGCGTTGGGGAAGTCCAATGGTTGGCATATGGCAAATTCAGGAAGAAAGTTGGTTGAAGCTGTCAAGCGACACACGTTATCAGAGGGCCAAGTAAGGAAGAACGCCACCTAATGTATCATGTTTAACGGTTTCAAACACATTAGCTACAGTTTAGCTTGATTTGAATAAAGTTGAGAAGGTTCAAGCATGTTCTACGGTAGTCACATTGCACAGCAGACAAGACCGGTACAGCTGTTAATTGACTAAAATGTTGAAGAGATGAGTGTGGAGAACATGATAAAATTGACGGGAATGATTATGGGCTGAAAACCGAAATTATCCATTACGGTATATGTGCAATGATTATGACGATAGTTATGAAAATGAAACAAATTACTAGGCAACTATTAGCTCTTCTGTGAAGCACTAGCTGGATACTTAATGTTTACTATGACAGACATTATTACTAGAAGAGTATAGGATTACATGCTTTTTTGGTAAATATTTCCTTTATTGCTGTTTCCTATTTTTGGTGTTTTTCTTTCATTTGATAGTTTTTACTTCATTTGAGTGTTTTGAGGCCTCATTTGTTTTGCAAATGAATTATAACCATAATATGACCATGACAATCTTAGTTACCTCCTAACCTTGCAGGAGCTCTTGATTGCCACCTAACCAAACCTAGCCTAACCTAACCTAACTTAAGTAACCTAACTTACCCTGATGGTCCTTTTTGGCTCATCCAACAAGCAAAGCTATCTTGGTCAGTTTATAGTACCAGTATCGGTCCCACAACAATTTTTTCATCCAACCTGGGTGTTTCCAATGGTTCTTGGTGTGATTTGTTCAAATTTGACCTTCATTTCTATCGGAAATCAAGAGTTTATGAGCTGTGGCCCATTTTTTGTCATCACAGATGCAACCAGTTTCAGACAGAAATTTGTCAAAATCATCAACAATCACACCAAAAACCATTGGAAACATCCATGTTGGAAGTTGTTTCAAAACTGAAGCCCTGGAAAGAGGGCAGGGTATAACTTTAGAAGTAACCGACGTTACCAATTTTTATTATATTACGTCCCTGAACTATTCTAAGACTTACCTTTTAAGCCTAGTTTGCGTTGGGGGAGCAAATTTTGTAGGGGTAGTCATATAGTGGCTTAGGTTAGGCTGTCGCTCAGTAGCGGATGAATGTTGCACCATATTGGCTGGTGCAGGTGTGTGCATTCGGTCTATGTCAGGCCCTAGGTTAGGTTAGTTTGGGTTAGTTTAATGCAAAATAGTGTTTTTAATTAATCTTGATCTTGATTTTGGGGAATAAACCCATTTTTGGAAATCTTACTCAAAATTCCCAAAGGGGGATTTTCCCCCCAAAATGAGGGTCAAAACTAATTAAAGCACAGTATTTTGCATTGGAAACCATAAAAATAATAATAAAAGGAACGTTGGTTATTTCTAAAAATTTACCGAGGGCAGGGAATGAAGTACGGTAAGTAAAATAATCTTAACCTAATCTAACCAACCTAACCTAACCTAATCAACCTAACCTAACCTAACTTTACCTAACTTAACTGACCTAACCTAACCTAAACCCTCCCTAACAAGGTTTAACTTACCTTACTGTGGAGATAGTGGGTCAGACTCCACTGGCAGCACATCCAGAGATGTTTTTCTTGTCAAAACTGATGTCGTATGTGACAGTGAGGAGACTCCACCTGACTTGGAAGGACGCTGTGCTTATGCAGAAAACCGACAGAAGCCTCAGGTTCTTGGTAAAAAGCCTTGAAAATCTCCCAAGGCTTCAGAGCACAACCAGTACATGGGACAAACATGACAGGACTGACTTTTGAATCTGGCGATGCGGGAAAATTTGCTCTTTGGTGGAATGAAATTAAATGCGATTAGTTGATGAAGAGGGAGGGATAGCTGTGATTGGCTTTCATAAGTCACGTGATGCCAACGCTGTCAAGTCGGTGCAAAACATCATAAAATGCATATATAACGGTTTAAAATGAACGTAAAATACTGATAACAATGTAAGGGGGACCTGCTCCTTCTACTGTTGGTAAACTTGGCTGCATGGCGGCACGGTTCAGGCTGTTGCTGTACTGAAGGAAAAAATCAGTTATCTCGTAAACCGTTCATTTCTGCGAGCAATGACACATCCTGGTGAGTGTAGGTAAGCCCTTAATTCACGCGAACTTTTTTACTCGATTTCGGTTATCCACGAATTTTTCGTACAATAATTAAAACAAAATTATAGTATTCAAGTAAATAATTTTAATATACAAGAGAAATAAATAAAATATAAAAATGCCTAACTGCTGCCCGTGTGCATACATATATGTATGTGTGTGTGTGTGTGTGTGTGTGTGTGTGTGTGTGTGTGGGAGGTTGGTCTACCACGCACCACACAGTCAGTTTGAATCCGACGGTCGAACCATGCGTGACTCGCGAATCGTTAATTGTGGCTTATTTTTCTGCCTTCCAGTGATTGCTTGCCTTGTCTGCCAACATGGGGCCTAAGCTAGTGCTAGTGACGCATGTGGTAACACACTAAAACGGACTAGTAAAGTGATGTTGCTGACAGAGAAAGTTAAAGGGTTGGACAAACTTAAGGGAGGAATGTCGGCGACAATTCTCCGTCAGGACGATTCCCTGTCATTTATTTACATACCAGTTTATTTAGCAAGTACAGTACACTAGTTTTTTACTTATATGAGTTATAATATCCCCCAGAAAATTAGTTATTAAAGTATTAATTAATCAATAATAAGTATATTTATAGAATGACAGGAAATCGCCCATGTTTTGATGGTGAATTGACTTTGTGGTGAATTGTCTTGGAACCGTGTGTTTGGGGTGAGTCAACTGTTCTTACAATAAAGAAGGCAGAACGTAGCATACGGGAGGCAGTGAGGGCTAGTACACCAGACTGTGCTGAAGTGTCTCCACCTACACCTGTGAACTGGCTCGGAACCGTGTGTTTGGGGTGAACGAGTCAACTGTTTGGACAATAAAGAAGGCAGAATGTAGCATATGGGAGGCAGTGAGGGCTTGTGCACCAGACTGCTGAAGTGTCTCCACCTACGCCTGTGCTTGTCAGGTTTCAGTGTTAAATTTATTACATTTTTGTTGTTTTTCATACTTTATGCTAGTTTATAAGGTGTATGTAGTGCATAAACAGTATTATTCAGACATAATATACTTAGTAGACGTGTAATT
Source organism: Coenobita brevimanus (assembly GCF_032717465.1). Classification (NCBI taxonomy): domain Eukaryota; kingdom Metazoa; phylum Arthropoda; class Malacostraca; order Decapoda; family Coenobitidae; genus Coenobita; species Coenobita brevimanus. The sequence continues at coordinate 3,317,425 of NC_137000.1, read as the reverse complement.
ATGTGCACACAAGGGCAGAACATATACGCGAATTTACCACATACGCGAAGGGTCTGGGAACGTAACCCTCACGTGAATTAAGGGCTTACCTGTAGATGAAAATGAAGGTATAGGGTGTTACTTACACGATACAATGTGACAGCTGGCTGTGCGAGATGGAGCAGAGTAGCACTTGTGGCAACTTGTTACCAGGCGCACGGTGGGGTGAGAGTAGCAGAGTTCCCACTCACTCTCGTTTTCTTCACCACTAAGCATTACTTTTATCATTTATGCATTATTTACCATGTTCTTTGTCTTCATTTTGTATTTTGCACACCACACATTGTAGCTACAGTAATCCCTGTAAGACCTGGATGCCCAAGTCCTGGACATCCCAAGTCCCGGACACCCCAAGTCCCGGACATTCTGGGCTCAGGCCTTCGGAAACCAAAAATGGCCAAAAAACATAAAAAGGCAAAAAAAAAAAAAACAAAACAAAAAAACAAATGTTTGCAACCATACTTTGAACTTGACGCTGTCTGTGTTTTCACACATAGTAGAGCACCCCCCTGCATCCTTCCCTCCCCAGTTCCCGCCTAACTACCGTCCTGACTAGACGCTTGTCGCAGTGGCTGCTCCACGTGGTCGTTTTTGTGAATAAACAGTGAATAACTGCAATACCTCGACACTAGACCACATGGGAAAATGCAGTGTTGTGCAGTGTTAAGAAATTATAATTTAGAGTGCAAAGGATTAAGTGCAGAGTGCAAACTGGCATGTTGCAGCTGGTATGGTGCAAGTAAGAACAGAATGTGCAGTGTTAAATAATTATAACTCACAGTGCAAAGGATTAAGTGCAGAACAACACTGGATTGCTGTATGTGCTTCAAGAGCATTTTCACCCCTGTCAGAGCCTTAGAGGAGGCAGGTTAATCTTTGTGATGGCCATGGACGTGTTGTAAGTACTCTGTACATTGCTAAATATTTTCCATACTCACTTCTAATTCCTCATTCTCTGGTTCCTTTTCATTTATTTCATGCATTCTGACCCTTATTTGTGTGAATAGGGTCTTAAATAGGTGCTGTGCAGGTCTGGTAGAGAGTTTGTTGGGTGGTTTTCAAAGTTAGGTTGGGTTCAGGTCCATAAGTACCTGTCCATGGGGCATTTTCCCAAGTCCTGGACATGCCTTTGGCTCTATTACATCAGATCTTGGATGGATTGCTGTATAAATTCAGGCAGCCCTCCACATTTGCGGAACCAACTTTCGCGGGTCTCACAGACTCGCGGATTGCCCCTTCGTGGAGCCAAGACTGAATTTTATGGGTATGGTGGTAAGAAGTTGGGGAAAATATGTAGCTGATGATTTGCCCACACGTGAGTCATCAGCTATTTGTGATATTTTATGCTGCTTTCAGGTCCCAAATATGGTTTATTAGGTACAGTATGTGCACACATGCTCACAGGGGGTGATTTGCGGTTGTAGGGGCATTTACGGGAGGGTGCACCAAATGTGCGGAAAATCCACATTTGCTGGGGTCTGTGTTTCCTAACCTCAGTGAACATGGAGAGTCACCTGTATGTCAGTATACAGCATGTACATATATGTACAGCGAGGTTGGATGGTGAGGAATTGGAAAATGTGAGTACGTTTAAGTATTTGGGTAGTGTGATGAGTAAGGATGGAGGTTTGGAGGGTGAAGTGCTTGAAAGGGTACAGCAGGGAAGAAAGGTTGCTGGTTCCTTGAAAGCAGTGATAAGAAACAGGGAAGTGAGCATGGAAGTGAAAAAGTTACTACATGACAGTATTGTGATACCAACTCTAACGTACGGAAGTGAAGCTTGGACATTGTTGGAAGGACACAAGTCAAGAGTGAGAGCAGTGGAAATGAGTTATTTAAGAGGAGCCTGTGGAGTCACGTGGAGAGACAGGCTGACGAATGAGGATATAAAGGAGCGTTGTGGTGTGGATGTGGATGTGATAGGAAGCGTTATGAGGAACACACTGAGGTGGTTTGGCCATGTGGAGAGGATGGAGGGTGAAAGACTGACGAAGAGAGTGTATGTGAGTGAGGTGGAGGGGGGAGGCCGAGGATGAGATGGAGGGATGGGGTGGAGAGGTATATGAGAGAGGGGGGTGTGAGTTGGGAGCAGGGCAGTGAAATGGCGGGGGACAGGGCGACTTGGAGGCGATTTGTTTGTGGCCACCCCAGACGGGATTGAGGCATCTGGCAATAGATAGATAGATAGATATATATATATATATATGTATATATAGAATAAACCCTCGATATAACAAACTAATTAGGGGGAGGGGTGGGTCATCACATCTGAGAGTTCGCTAGATCCGATGGTCGTTATTAACCGAGGGATTACTGACCCAAGGTTGCTATATCCGTGGAGTCGTTCGGTCTTTATGCTCAACCACAACTTACACTGTGGAGTTTCAGATGGAGAATTCAATGATTAATGTAGTTATACAGTACATGTATAGTAAATACCTTCCTGTATGAAGTTGTACATATAAATACAATGCCTATAATGTAGTACTGTTACAGTACACTTATCATGCCAGGGAGCGAACTTCTTTGGTCGCTATATCTAGTAGAAGTTTGCTCTGGGAATAGTGGGTCGTAATATCCAAAGTTTGCTATAAAAGAGTTCATTATATCAAGAGTTTTCTATCTATCTATATCTATCTATCTATCTAATATATATATATATATATATATATATATATATATATATATATATATATATGCACAGTACAAGTCCTTTCATTCAGCATCTGGTCTTATGGTATTTCCGGTCTTTCGGCGGCGTGTGTGTGTGTGTGTGTGTGTGTGTGTGTGTGTGTGTGTGTGTGTGTGTGTGTGTGTGTGCATTGACAAAACTTTGATTTCTCTGTGTTTTATGCTAAGCAATTTATCTGCAGCAGTTAATAGTATGGCTACCCCTTATGGGATCAAGGCATCTGGCTATATATAGATAGGTTTATAATAGCAGTACAAGTGTATTGTGATGTTTTAGATTGTTATGCTCTTTTGGGGGATTGGTTTTTAACTCAGGTAGGGTTTGGTTATGTCCCTTAAAAGTGACCTTGGCTGGCCACCTGACTTAACCCCATTGAACCCTTAAAACCCTCTTGACTTACAATGTTTTGATATTCAGTTGGGTTTTTCCAAACATGCCCGAGCATATAATGAGGTGTGCTTTATTATAGGTCAACCCAAGTGGCAGAGCTTGTATCTCTCTGAGTCTTCGGCAGAGCACATGGTGCCACAAGTGTTCATGTACAGAAAAATTGCAGTATGCAGTATGATATTATTGAGAAACCCAGCTGACAGAACTTGAATTCTTCAAAGTCATGTAGCAGACTGGATGCTTCCACATATGTTTATGTACTCTCATAATATCTAGTCTTTGATTAATTTAAACTATCTATTACATAAGCCTTTACTTCACCAGCTCATAGTACTGAATTTATATTGAGGCCGCTTGACAGGGTATGATAAATGAGACTGGATACTAGTACAGTAATAGTAGAAGTAAAAAAAAAAAAATAAGTTGTAAAGTAGGTATAATGTAGACTGGTACAATTTGACTACATGTAATGAAGGAAAATAAATAAATTCTACTTTATTCTTTTAATGCTTTTATTTTAAACTTGCAGAGCTCCCTAATCATTTTCAACCTTGATGATGGTCAAGTGTAGTAAGACTGGAGGGTTGATATGACTTGTAATTGCAGAGATTCATTTCTGTGTTAAACTAATGATCATTGAATTGCATGGGGCTGTGACTTAGGAGATCAAGGATGGGCCTTTGTACCATGTACTGAGGCATGGTAGTGCATTAGCCCCGTAGTTCTCAAATAATACAGATGCATGGTAGTCTAGTGTGTTAAGGCACTTCAGCTGGATGTGACCCATGTGGTCTTATTTCAGGGGATGATATAGGTTTATTGCTCACATAAAGCCACTCATGGATTAGCAACTGATCACTTGCCTTAAATGGCTGAACTGAGTAGTCTTGTCCTGTGCTTTTGATAGAGTGGTAATAGACTGGAATAACTGAGGATGACTTAGTAACCAAACTCTGAGAGTGGCTCAGTTCTTTTGAATGAGGACACACTAATTGTATTAGTGATGATTATGGTAGCAACGATTCTGTCTACAGTAGCAGTGGTATTTTTCGCAATTTTGATGGTGATGTGATGGTAGCAGTTGTAGAGATACTGATGGGTGTGGTAATGATGTTGCTTGTAGCTGCAGTGGTGATATTCATAGAGTTATTGATGGTTGCAGTAGTGCTTATACCTTTGGTGGTGATATAATGTCATTGATTGTGGCTGTGGTGGTGATGTGATGGTGGCAGTTGTAGAGATGTATAGCTACTGATGGTTGTGGTGGTGATGTTATACTGGTGATGTGTTGATGGCAGTTTATATACCTGGTATATACATATGTACATACAGTCAAGTCGCCTATGGTGCGTGCTTCTGTGGCACAGTTTTCTATGACACGGCAAGGTGCCAGACCTCCCCAGATGAACCACGCGCATAAACTATACTTATGGCACGGGCGTGGCAAGGTTTGAAACGCTCAGGCAAATTCTCTTGACGCCCAGAGAGCGAAGCTCAGCCCTCACCCACCGTTCAAGCCCCACTGAGTGTGTAGCCAGAGCGCTTGCTGTCTAATCACCCTCCCATTTTTTGTGCCTATTGTTACATATTGTGCCCTTTATTATTGTTTAGTGTTTAATTTGTGTGTAATACATGCATTGACTGATTGCTTGATTGTGTGTGTGTGTGTGTGTGTGTGTGTGTGTGTGTGTGTGTAAAGTGAGGAAAAATGGGGAAAAATGAGGTGAAAAGGGGGATTTTGGATGAACGTCGAGATCCAAATTGCATTTTTCCTATATGTTTAGTTATTTGTATGACACGGTTTTCAATGGCACGGGCACGGTCCAAAACCAATTACCCGCGCCTTAGGCGACGACTATATATATATATATATATATATATATATATATATATATATACAGTATATCTGTTTATCTATCTATCTATACCTGTCTATCTATCTGTCTATATCTGTCTGTATGTCTTTCCATCTGTATATCTATCTCTATCTGTCTATCTATGTATGTATCTATATCTATAACTATCTCTCTATCTGTCTATCTATATATATAGATATAGCTACTGATTGATGTGTTAGTGATTTTGTAGCTTGTTGCTGTGATAGAGTTAATATATATACTGTGTATATATATATATATATATATATATATATATATATATATATATATATATATATATATATATATATATATATACACACACACACACACAGTATATAGCTGCTGATTGGTGTGTTAGTGATTTTGTAGCTTTTTGCTGTTGTAGAGTTAACATTTGTTACACTGGTGGTGGTGGTGATGGTGGAAATATACAGTATGTAGCTACTGATGGGTGTAGTATTGATGTTATAGCTTGTAGCTGTGGAAGAGTCAACTGCTGTAGCAGTGGTGGTGGTGGTGGTGGTGGTGGTATGTACAGGTGTGCAGCACCAGAACATATCAGACCCTTTGCAGCTGTGCTACTAATAACACATACACTCTTCTTTTCCATCCACCACCCTGCATATCTCCTGTCTAACTTATACTATATGCCTTCTGATATTTTTATGTTCCAACCTGCATATTACTTTGCTTGTTAATCTGTTGACCAACCAACTTAGTATTTTTGTTAGAACTGATCTTACCATCTTCTGATTTGCCTTATTGTTTGTTGTACTAACTTCCCAACCAGTGGTAGATAATTTACTTATCAACTCACTGAATTTTGTTTGTCTTAATCTCTCTCTTTTGTTTTATCTTCCTTGTTCTTTCTGTGATTGATTTTTTTTTCAATACTGTAATTTGTTTTGTACTGCCTTGTTCTCTTTTGTTTTGTAGTTTGATTCAGATAATTTTTTTCGGTACTACATGCCTTTTTTTTTTTTTTTATCTGTCTTCCTATTTTACTTCTTTCCTTTCCATATACCTTTTGGTCATATCATACCTCCCTACACTTCTCTTTCATAACCCAGTTGGTCTTTCACCATGTCCTCTAAGTCACCCCACCACCCTCCTCAGGACTGTAAGTATTGTGTGTGCAGCTCATCATTTCATCAGTGGCATGTTTTATCCTCATTTACCTGACTTACATTGTAATGTTCTTCATAGTTTTATCCCCTTATGTATGTTATGTCACAGCTGCTCCCACTTAATCTTTTTTATGGGAGATGTTATCTTATAATGCATGACAGCATTGTATTTGGCCAAGTAAATGAATATAATATAGTAAAATTGTAATTATTGAGACATTTTAACTGCGTATTGTATACTGTACCAGTATGTTATACTACTACTGTATACAGCTGTGTAGTTTCTTAGTAATTAGGCTTTGCATTTTATTTGTTTTTGTTAGTATTTTTTTAAATTATTTCTTAAAATTATGAAATCTTAAAATACTGGATGCTCTCAGAGTAAATTAACAGATTTTTCTTATATATTTCTGAACTTGCTGCTTATATGAAATATAGCTACTTTGGAAATATCAGTACAGTATCTTTTTTGGAAGTAAGGTAAGCATGAAAGCCACTTGGGGAATATAGGGCTTTTATGTGGAGGCACTGGTATAACAAGTAGTTTATAAAATGCTCTTCAGCTCATTCCCTGTCCTCTGAAAAGAGGATGATTACTGTTGGAGAAGGGCAGCTTCAGCCTGCAGTACACTAGGTTCATGTTTCAAGTGAATCTGGGTCTGTAGCTACTGCTAATACTATACAGTATTGAAATTGTGCTTATTGTGAAAAAGCATTAGTTTCTGCCAACATGGACCCATCTGATGATTGTATATTGTTCCTTGGTTCCATACAGGTTAATTTTTCACCTACCATACCTTCCAGACCTATTAACACTTTCTCCCTCTTTGGAAGTGAAATTGTGCCAAAGTGTTTTTGCACAACCATTCTTTGGAAGTTACATGCAAACAAGGGGCAAGACAGCAGGTCTGGAAAAGAATAGGCCTGTTGATAGATAGAGCGTCAGAAAAAGTAAGTGTTAAAGACTACTGTACATGAGTAGAATTTCCTGGGACACACAGTTTCTTTCATGCCAGTTTGGATTGTCACTGTGTGTTCAGTCACATGAAGGTAGCACTACATCATTTGAGTGGATGGTGGGTACTTTCACCTGTACATCCTGTAACTGAAAATATCCAAAGCAAATGAGTTTATATACGTAATAATTTATAATCTGCTGGGTTGAGTGTGAGGCACATTCTGTGTTTAAAATCATTAGTTAAGCAACATCAGTAATACTAAACCTAATGTAAAGTGAAAGAAATCTTTCCATGCACTGGGGAACTTCATGTTGATGTTGGTAAAGCTGATGTCTGTGTGATTGGCGGTTTGATCTCAGCTATTGAAGGGAACAGTTTGTGAATTTGAACTTAATATTATTAGGTACACTCCTTTTTGTTACAGTCTCCTTAACATGTTATGAAAACACCCATCACTGACACTTTAGTGCCTTGTGAATGTGATAGTCCTAGCATATCACAACAGAGATGATGAGTATTAGTACACAGTACCAGGTACTCTAATGTGTTGGCTGTCTGTTAGTGTGTTGGTTATGTCACTTGATAATGGACTTCCTGTCATGTTGTTCAGTGTCAGAGACATTAAAATACAGGAGTACAGTATTATGTTTTTCTTCTTCTTCCAGCAGAATGATCATAGTGCAGTACTGTGTGTGTAGTGTCACTTTCTTTTTTTGTTTATTATTATTAGTTTTCATTGTTTTCCCAACTTAAGAATCTAAATTTGGGAAATGTTGATTAAATCAGGGGTTTATGTTGATTAAAACAAAAAATTGTGCATAATACCAGAAACAGGATCTCATGCCTCTACCTGGGACCCTGTAAAGTTGGACAGACATAGATAGCTGTCTGGAATAGTAGAGGCTTGAATGAGGAGTGGGAATGAGAGTTCTTGAGTAACATATGTATGATGTTTAATAAAGTTGATCATTTCCTTCACAAGGCATTGAATGTACTGTCATGGTTACCATTAAGGCTTTCCTTAAGGGGGAAGGAGGACAGTGTAGAAGTATACATTAAATGTTAGCATCCTGTAACATTCCTTAGCATCTGAGCTGGGGAATTTGTCATCATAAATAACATGACAGCAGAGAAAATGGAGGCCATGCTAACTGACACCTGTACTGTACTTACCCCAAGCACATACCATGGCTGGCAGATGAGGAAGTGAAAAAGTTCAGCTGAGAAGCTAGAAAAGTTCTTATCAAGACTTAAAAAAAAATTAATGAGTTCCAGTGTTACACTCAAATTTAATGAGTTCCAGTGTTAAATGTTTATTCACAAATGTTCAAGTGACTGGTGCAATGAGTGATGTGAAAATAAAGAAAAGTGTTAGATCACATAATATATGTTGAGATGCCTTGCCCTAAAAATTGTTACAGTATAGAAAACAAATGTTTGTGTGTCTGATTTGTTGCATTCAGAGTTAATAAGGAGGAATACAAGCAACATGAGGGCTTTGTGATTGGCTGAACATTTTTTTTGTCTCATTATGGAGGTATTCTACTTAGGAGAATATTACCAAAATCAAATTTTTGAAGTTACAAAGTGGTACAGTGACACTGATGCAGGCACACCTGAGTCAGCTGCTTATTAAACTGAAGCAGGTTAATAATGTGATTGGCTACAGTTCACAGTGGAACAAGGAAATATGTATGTAAGAGTGTTTGATTATATGTTAGAGTAAGTCTAGAATGATTCTTTGAGCTTAATGTGCATGTAGAATGAGTCTGAAGAGGAGAGTAACATATGTGAGAGGGCATAGCTACAGTATCTATGCATTATGTCTTGTTAAAAAAAGTGGTACCATAAATGGAATTAATTGGGTATGGTTTTTGGTCAAGAGGCCAGTACCAAAAGCAGAATGATCTTCATTTTGAACGGAATTCTCATGTAGCCTAATAGGGGATGCTAATATAGGCCCTGGTAGGAGTGCTTTACCTAGGTAATTGGTCATTAAACCCTAAGAGGCCATATTATTTATATACCCCATCCATACTCCCATATTTATATATATATATATATATATATATATATTCAGCTCAGGAGGAGCTTATTAGACTGAAGGGGTGAATAACTGAAAAACCAAATTACACTAACTAAGCTACTCAGTGTTAATTGCATGGCTTTCTTCATTATGTAGTGCAGTTTTATTTGTACATTGATATGTGTGCACTTTTTTTAATGTGGCTAATCCTCCCTCCCTCCCTCCCCATCATCATCATCTCTATTCAGATTTTTTTTTTTTTTTTTTTTTTTTTTTTTAAGGCTGGAATGAGTTAGGATCCAGAAAATAAGGATAGATAGCATTAGAGAGGGAAGCTTATCAACAGCATTCCCAGTGAAACAGGCCAGACGCTTATTCCCATTCATCCCTGCCCATGGAATCTTGGTTTCACCTCTCAGGCCTAACCATCTGCACATATTTATTTTTGGTATACAGTATTTCTTTATACAATGAATGCCCTTCATAGACTCTTGCCAAATAGAATAATTTCATTGACTGTCATGTTGAAAAAGAGGTAACAGACCTTTGTCATCTACATCTTTGTCCATAATTCATCCAAATAACTCAGTCCCCTGTCAGTTCCTTAACTGCATGACTTCCTATACCATGATTTCTTACGCATTGACCATATCCATCCACCTTCATTTTTTGTTACATCCTCCCACCTTTTGACTCCTGACATATACAGGTATACCTCGAGACACGATACTGCTAGATGCGATACCCCGGCCTAGCGATGGGGGGGTAGAAATACAGTACCACCATATCCTGCGTAACCATGGCCAAATCCCGGTTTGGCGATGGGATTTGATTTTTTTAAACCGATATATTTTAGACAAATTTTGTGTTTAGGTTGATTTATAAACTGTTTTTAGACGTAGATTAATGTGTTTTAGTCATGGGTGGGGTGAACATTGTGATTTTGGGGTACAATTTACTAAGATTAATTTTTTCCAGACTAAAATTTGATGATTTTTAGAGAGTATTTTTGGATTTAGGTGAGTTATAACTGCTTTTAGGCATAGTTTAGCTTGTTTTAATGCTATTTTGGGGTTTAGGTTAGCTAGAAACATGTTTTTAGACTCATTTGGATGGGTTTAGGACTTGGTTGGGGGGGGGGAACCCAAGGCATAAAAATACATCCTTATGTAGTAATCCCTCCAATATCCAATGTAATAGAGCCAAAGGCATGTCCGGAAAGTGGGGTCTGTCCAGATAGTGGGCCCCTGCCTCCTGGACTGGTACTTATGGACCCTAACCCAGCCTAACTCAGAAAACCACCTACATAACTCTCTACTGGACATGCATGGCACCTATTTAAGACCCTATTCACACAAATAAGGGACAGAAAGCATGAAATAAATGAAAAGGAACCAGAGAATGAGGAATTAGAAGTGAGTATGGAAAATATTTAGCAGTGTACAGGGTACTTACAACACGTCCGTGGCCGTTCGTTACGAAGGTTAACCCGCCTCCTCTAAGGCTCTGGCAGTGGTGAAAATGCTCTTGAAGCACGTACAGTAATCCAGTGTTGTGCTACACTTAATCCTTTGCATTACGAGTTATAATTGTTTAACACTGCACAGTCTGTTCTTAATTGAACCATGCAAGTTTCAACCACCAGTTTGCACTCTGTACTTAATCTTTGCATTCTGAATTCTGATTTCATAATACTGCATAACACTGTAAATTCCCATGTGGTCTAGTGGCGAGGTATTGCAGTTTGTTCACAGTTTATTCACCATAACGAGCACGTGCAGCATGTATTGCAATGAGTTTCTAGTCAGGACGGTAGTTAGGTGGTAACTGGGGAGGGGGAAGCAAGGGGCATAAGTAAACACAGCTGTTTGGTGCTGCGCACCAATTTCAAAGTATGGTTGAAAAAAAAACGTCAAATTTTTTTGTTTGTTTTTTACTTTTTTTGGCCATTTTGGGGTTCCAAAGGCCCGGGCCCAAAATGTCTGGGTAGTGGGGAGGCCGGATAGTGGGCGTCCGGATAATAAAGGGATTACTATATTTTTCATGAATCTTCCTTGAGATATGATACCCTGCCTAGCGATAGGTTTTTACTTAACCAATTGCACTGTTAAACCAGGATATACCTATACTCTTCTCACCACCCTGTCCACATCAATTTTCTCCATATTACTCATCTGTCTGAGCACACTTTCTTTTACCGTGTTACCAACAGTTCCTTATTTTACATCATTCATTAATCACTGCTCTTGCCCTTGACTCTTTGCCTTCAAAACAGCCACTTTACTTTCTTGTGTCATGCTACTTTTCACATCCTTTGCATAGATACTGCATATTTCAGTATTTTATTACGGTACTGCACATAGGTACTTAAACTTCCTTACCATTTTGAATTTCTTTCCCTTCATCAGCACATCACATTGAGAGCTACCTCATCTCTCATCAGCCATCAGTTTACCTTTAGCTACCTTTGCTTTCAAGACATGATGGTTACTAACATTCACATAACTGAGCACCAGTCTGCCAAACACCTGTTCACTACAGACTGATGGTCTGTATTGCAAGAATTCCACCCCAAACTTCCATTGCAGTAGAGTAAAAATGCATATTACAAATATATATTTTATGGAAGTAATTCTGTCCCAACCTCAAGCCCCAAATCCCCATTTTGACCCTGTAACCCACTATTGGGCCTCCTGTTGCTGACCACCAGTTACCAAAATGCTACTAACACCATTGTCAAATGGTAAAATGCCCATGGAATGCCTACAGCCGTGATAAAATGGAAAATTTTCATTTTTCACATGGCACTTATCCTCTCTCTCTTCTCCATCACACTCCCAGCTGCTCACTAGCTCTGGACACAGAAGTCTGTATAGAGGGTAGAGGAGGGGGGCCAAATGTTACCTACAGAGGCTGAATTTAGTAGGTTTCATTGTCAGAATTCATGCAGTAGCTTCTAGGGTTCTGTCAGTCATGAGTGGTATTCTAGACAGATAACATTAAAAAATTTGCATGATAGGCTGTGAACTTATATTAACAAGCAGCACAATTTCACCATCATACATCAGATTTGAGGTGTTTGACTGTTCTCCATTAATAACCCTCCCAACCCATCTTCACAGCTCAAGTAATAATTGCCCTCCTGACAGTCCATATACAGTACTGTACACATTTTGTATATATACAGAACTGCCCTGAGGATGGCATACACCCTTATCCCACTCTGACATTGGTACTGAACCACTCATTTAGACACCATTCTTACATATGCATCATTGCTATCATACATACTCTCTACAGCATGGGGCAGATATCCATCCACACCATAGATTCATAAAACTTTCCTTAGTCCTTCCTTATTCCTTTTCTCGTACACTTTTTCCAGATCCACAGATTCTATACATGTCTTACATTCAATCCATCTTGTATCTTTTCTGTACTGTCTCCCATGCTCTTCTGAAAAATTATGTCCACACATTCCATACCACTCCAACTTCCAGTCAGTTTGCCAGATGTCAGACTTCATGAGATATTTCTCATTTTATCTGTAATTATTCTTCCACTGTTTTTCATATACTGTGCAGTTGTTTATTTTTTTGGCTATTTCATTTGTCATTTTTTCCTTGATGTGTCTGAGAGTTTTATATTCGTATCATCAGTTCTTTCCTTTGTTTTAGGCTTGATGTGCCTTTACAGTTATTTATTTTCTGTATTGTTTCCCTTGATTTTGATTTGGTATGTACAATACTGTGTGTAGAGTTATTTGTTTTACTGCTTCTTTCCCTTGTTTTTCTTAAGATATGTCTTTATGGTTATTTACAGTACTGTATTTATTTTATTAGTTACTGTGAAAGTCCATTAATCTGACCATCAATAATTCAATTATCCCAGTACTCCGAATTTTTCAAGGTGGTGCCAAAATCCTGCTGGTGGCTGGGAGTGACAGCAGGTGGGGAGGACGGCCATTTTCAGTTTATATCTGTGCCAAGTCTGATGCTCTTTTGATAATTCCACTTGATTTTTGGACCAATAAGTGACTATAACAAAGTAGCAGTGGCACCCACGCCTACTAGTCATGGTGGAAAGAAGACTGCTAAATGAAAGCATGTGACAAAATAAGTGATAAACTCAAGGTCTGACCCCCTTCAACCAGCAGAGCCTTCCCGCTTTCCCCCCCTCCCCATTCTCCCTCCCTCCTACACTGCTGCGTGCTAGAGTTTTTTCTTTTTTGATCATTTTTTTCACCCTGAAATATTTGGATTTCTTTTTATACTGTTAGAAAGCTGAGGCTTTGTGGAATTAGATAAAAGACAAAAGAAAGTGATATTGCCTAAATTAAAGTACTTGTGATGAGTATAAGTTGAAAGAGTGCATAAAAATGTTTATCACACTTTTTTTTATAAGCTTTTTTTGGCCACATTTTCAAATTTTCCCCAGAATTAAAATAGTATCACTGAACTGGAAAGTGTTATTGATCATGTACATACTGTATATCTATTGTTTTCGGAGGTTCCTCCCAATAGTCCGAAAAAATAAGTTTGAAAGACCCTCAGTCCCCTGCCATTCATATTACAGGACTTTTTCTGTACATTTTTTCTTCAGCTTTTGTGCATCTTTACAGTTGTTTGTTTATTTACTTATTTATTTTTTTCATTTTTTTCCTCTTAGATTTCTTTATAGTTGTTTGTTTTGCTAATTGTTTTACTTGTTTACAGATTGGCCCAGACGTTCGCACCTTTCGATCAAGCTCACCAGCTCATACCATCCCTCAGACTTTACTCACATTATCCCAAAGTCTCCCACATCTCACCACTTTTTATCGTAATCTAATTTACAACACTTTCTTCTCCCTACTGGAGCTACTTTCCCTACCCCCTAGTACATTCCTTCCCATACAGTACTTTCTTCCCCATACAGTATTTTCTTCCTTCTACAACACTTTCCTCTCCTAGAGTATTTTCCTCCCCATACAGTATTTTCCTCCTGGACAGTACACTCTACCTCCTTCTGCCCACACATACACTTTTCACTTTCTTATATTGCTTTCACAGCTTTACCTATTTAAGTCTGTGATATATTTTGAACTTCCTGTTGTGCGTACCAATCTCACACCATTTCTGTGACTGTATTATTAAGTTGATTGCTCATACTTTGCTTTCCACCGTTTGTCTGTCCTCGTTTCCTCTTCCATCCTTTAAGTAATGTATCGTCCACTGTTGAGCCAAGAGGAAAAGGATGGCTGGGTGAAGATAGAAAAGGAGAAGAAGGAGGGGGAAGAGGAAGAAGAGGAGGAAGAGGAGGAGGTGGAGGTGTTTAGTTGGGAGTGTACGTATGTCTGTTGTGTGTATTCTTTTTTATACTGTATTTGTCTTGTGCTTATGCTTTATATGAGAGTGATCATTAATGAATGTCTTCTTGGTACAGTCAGGAATAAAATTTCATCTACTGTTCCATTGTTTTTGCACAACACTTAGGGCATATCTTTCCCTTTCTTCTCTGACATTTCATCAGAGAGAGTCACCTAAGAGCAAAGAAACATACTAAGCCTCTCACAGCCTGGTATAGGCCTATAGAGGTAGGTGAGAAGTACACCCTTGGAATATAGAGGGAAATGAGAAGTAGAAGTGAAAAGTTAAGTAAACATTTGTCCCAAATTGTGCGTTGTCATTTAGGACCTGTCCTTCTTCTTCAGCTACCCTTTTTTCTGTGCCTGGTTCATTCCCATTTTCTGTTCACAGTTGATTTCTCCTTTGTGCTAATCCTCCAGTATTATACCAATCTTCTTTTCCAGTATCAGCAACACTGAAATTTGGAGATACGTATATGCCAGTATATCAGTGTCATAAGTAGGCAAAGAAAGCATTATCTCTGTTCCTCATTAATATACTCCATAATACAGTATACAATAGCATCAACATTATTATCATCATCATCATCATCATCATCATCATCATTTTCAGTGCCTTGCTTCCTTTTCAGAACCCCCAAATAGGGTATGGCCATGATAGAAATGTGTTGAGAGTACCTTATCCTTACACACACCACTTTCACTCTCTCAGACACTCGTCTTCCACTTCTTTTTCTTTCATCAATATACTGAGCTACTCACTTATTCCATATCACATTAGGTTTGATTCCATAACATCCCTAAGTTTCTCCATTACTTACACCCTCCATCTTCATCATACTGTACCTACAGCTGTTCTAAGAAAGGTAATTTCTACAGTTTGCAACCTAGATAATTCTCTGTCACTCACTGTCCAGGTTTCCCTCCCATACAAGAGTGTCCTGTAAAATACTTTCACACAGCTTTCTTTTAACATCCATACTAGCCCTCATACCCTTCAGGATATACTTTAGCTCTCCAGTTATACAACTTTTCTCTCTCAGAATGATCTCTCCCTAACTATAGTCTTCATTTTTTTTTTATTTGCATAATATAGCTACATGATACTTGAAATTATCTGCTTCCTCAAGCTTTTCATCATTATCATTATTCTGGATCTTGTCCAACCTAACTCTTTTCCTGTCTTGAGATATGGTGAAATTATGTAACATACCAAGCAGTATTTTCAGTTCTCCAGCTGTTTCTTTATGCATAACTCCATTGCTTAGAGTGAGAGAATAGAAGTGGAAACAGAGAACTTATCACTGTTACATGAGTGTGAGCAAAATGTAGAGGGGCTAGGATCAGTGAGTTGAGAATAAATGGATATTGATATTTTATCGCATGTAAAAAGATTATGAATGCTAAGGGTGTGTGTGGTGTTGCAAGAGTGACAGCTAAAGAGACAAACAACTTGGAAGCAAAAAGAGCAGTGCAAGAGAAAAAACGTAGTTGCGGTAGGCCAAAGGATCGGGTTTTGTCGAGTGCCAGCTAAAATGACAAACAACTTGGAAGCAAAAGGAGCTGTGGAAGAAAAAAGGAAGTGGTTGGGATAAGTATAAGAGTGGAACTTAGTTAACCCTACCAGATTTTGTGAATGACTTGTATTTTATCAAACACCAAATGATTTTATTCATTTAAGAGAAATCTTTATCATAGTCAGACAGTAAAAGACTATCAAGATTATAGGAATTATTTTGCAACTATGGACACACTCAGTTATTTTATTCTGGTTAACATGATATGATTTTGCTCTGCACAGAAGTGTTCAAGCAACCAAATAAAAGGGGGAGGCGGAAATGGAAAAGGAAACAGTATTTAAAATGGACATATATGGTTTGTGAATGCCAGAAAAAAGTAATTATTGAATGGAAATCAGGGAATGAAAATATGTGACAAAGGATATAAATATATAAATAAAGTGCTGTTTGTATGTATTGAAATGCATGTGATAGGGGTTGCACTTGTAATAAGGTGAACGGTCAAAACAAGAAAATTTACCCTAACTGTTTGGGAAGTGCAGTTAAAAAAAACGTTTTTGGTTGATATGCCAGAGAGGTAGAGCTTACAATTTCAGAGACTTCAGTTATGAATGAGTGGATGTATGATGCATTTCAGTGGGCAATCAGTTTATACTTACTGTCATTTTATTTATTAATTTTCCCGTTTCTAGGTCATACTTGATGTATATTTTGGTGGGATAATGATGGTGGTGATGATGATGAATATGATTATTATGATGATGGCGATTGTGATGGTGTTGGGTTATGGATTTATGTACATACCCATTGCATTTAAAGTTGTTGAAGATTAATGAATGCTCTTCTGATAATGCAGTAAATTATAATTGAGTAATGTTGCATGATAAATACAGTAGTAGCATTTTTGTGCTGTGTAAGTCTTTACTGTACATGTAATCTTTGCTGGCTAATTAAGTTTTGATTACAGAGTGTTCAGGTGTGGCACAATAAATTTCTCACTATTTCTCATTTTATTTTATATAGTTATTTATTATTATGGGTGGTAGGTGGTGGCAACCATCATCCACTCACTTGATGTAGTGCTGCCTACTTCTTCCTTAGCCTTTATCATTCTTTTTCTGTGCCTGTTGTCCTCTCTTCCTATTTCTCCCATGTCTCTTGTCACTTATTGCTTTTCTTTCCTTAACAGGTGGCTTTACATTGAGTGACAAGCCAAATGGTTTCCTGTAAGCCAAGAAACCATTTACAACGCTGGGTGGTAACCATATAACCAACTCATACGTGCTCCCTACGTGTCAGCAAGTGGGTTGGTGGAGGGTTAGTGCCCCTCCCCGTAAAACAAATAACTCAAAGTCAAATGGCCACCCCTTACGGGATTATGGCGTCTGGCAATAGATAGATAGATAGATTTATTATTATTAGTTTTAATAATTTCTGTATGATGTACCCCACAGCAACGAAGCTCCTGGGTGAGGGCAAGAAGGTCTACCATGATAACCCAGACCACGAAGTTGAAGGGAAGGAAGAGAAGGTGAGGGCCCCAAGACACTGGCATATAAGGTTGTTGCTATACTGTCTCCACTTTATCCTGGTTTAAATTCACATCTCTCCATCTTGAATGCTGAACTGTAACAAGAGATTAACACTGGAATACAGTATTGTACTAATCATGAAGAAGTGGTGACTTACTCCAACACTGAGCTATGGGTAATAAAAGTTACAGTTACTGTGTATGAAGTTCTCCACCGAGTTAAGGTGGACAAAGCACCGCTGCTCCTTCAGATGTGTTGAGGCTGTGCTTTAACTGTCCCAGATTCCTGTGACCCACTTTCAGATTAATAAAACTGTCTAGCATTAGCTCTAATTGAACATTGGAGTTGTTTTGATCATGAGTAGGTTGTCAGTGACAGCAGTAATTCTTTTAGGCTCTGTTGTTTTATTATCAGAAGAGTAAAATAATTTTTTCATTACCTGGAATAGAATCAGAGTTCTTCCAAACATAAGAGGATTAATATAATGTTGTTAGTACAGTAATACCAGGAGATACCAAACTTATTGTTGATGAATTTTAACTGTAGTAACACCATGTAGGCATAGAAGATTTTCACTGTTAAATGGAAGATATCAAGAGCTTTAGGAAATACTTTACAGTATTATATGAACATGATCCAATAGGCTTCCAAGATATACAGTGTATTTGTTTTTTTTAAAGAATACCAACTACAGTTGGAATATTCAGAGTAAAGAATTCATTGGTCAGGAAGCTAAGGCTATATGTGGAAATATTACAGCCTACATTACCATCATATAAAAATGATCAGGATCATTATTATGTACTGTATATAATATAACCTGTTGACAAATTGAGAAATGAAAGAATGTTGTGGGGTGGATGTGGATGTGGTTGAGAAGATTAGGAGAAACACACTGAGGTAGTTTGGACATGTGGAGAGAATGGAGAATGAAAGACTGACTAGAGGGTGTATGTAGGTGAGGTGGAGGGAGGGAGAGGGAGGGGAAGACCAAGGATGAGGTGGAGGGATGGAGTTGAGAGGTATATGAGGGAGGGGGGAGTGATTTGGGGGGAGGGTAGTCATATGGTGGGTGACAGAGCGATTTGGAGGCGTTTTGTCTGCGGCCACCCTTTGTGGGATTAGGGCGTCGGGCTATAGATAGATAGATAGATATAATATAACTGGTGTGCATGTGCTCTTTTGTTGGTTAAACACACACACACACACACACACACACACACACACACACACACACACACACACACACACACACACACACACACACACACACACACACACACACCGCTTGCTGGTGCAGTGGTAACGCTTTTGCTTGCCAACTGGTGGACGGGAGTTCGCGCCTCGCTCAGGTTGCGAAAAGTTTCACTGACGAAGTGGGAGGTTACTGTCCCCCTTGAGCAAGGGGACGGGTGTGTAGGTGTGTGAAGGTCACAGCCTTGCCCTTAGATTGGACTATATGAGCTCTCAGCTCCCTTCCGGGAGGGTAAAAGCTGACCATCACGACCATCGAGTGATCCTGACCAACCCGGTGAATTACACACACACACACACACACACACACACACACACAAAGGTTAGGGAAATACGAGAGAAGCAAGTCAAGACCTCTAAAGGTAACCTTCCAGAGTGTAAACACCGTGGAGGAGATAATGAAAAATGCAAATAATCTTATGGAAAAAGAGGAGTTCAAAAATGTATAGATAAAAAGATGCCAAACACAAGAGGAATTGGAATTACTGAAAGAGAAGAGGGACGAAGCAAAAACAAAAAATGAGGGAAGATCAGAGGAGGAGAAGAATACATTTTCTTACAAGGTAATTGGATTGCAGGTACGAAAGTGCTACACGAACAGGAGGGAATAAAAAGGAGGAAGGTAGTAGAACCAAGTCATGACAAGTATATAAACAAGATGATTAAGTTGATGTACTCAAATGTTGATGGAATGGTATCTAAATTATTAGAGATGAATGATTATATCAGAGAAAATGAACCACATATAATATGCCTAACTGAAACAAAATTAACACCAAGGGTATCAAATGACATCCTAAACGTACAGGAATACAATATATGGAGAAGAGATAGGAACTTAAAAAAACGAGGAGGAATTATAATATTAACTAAGAAACATCTAAAAGTCAAAGAAATAGAACTAGATATACCCTCTCAAGTAGAACTGAATGCAGTAAAGATCATTACATCTGAAGGGAGAGTAATTGTAGCCAGTTTGTACATGCCACTTAGAGGCGGTGGCTCAATCGGGAGAGATTTGGCCTGCAGTCCTGACAGACCCAGGTTCAAATCCTGCTGAGGCAGGGAGCAGTTTAAGGATTTGAATTTCATAAAATCAGACTTTACTGATCTACCAGATGACCCGCCGACATGTCGTAAAAATACCCCCGCTAATACCAATACACCAGTCCTATATGAGACAGCTCTAGCATGTATTCAATATGGACGGTGGGTGTTAGCGCTGAAGTGTAGTGGTGACATGTGGAGGTGTACGGTACGTAGGAGGACTACCGGGCCTTGAAAGCAGGCTGTGAAGCCTGTGCCCAGAGTTGGACACATCAAAAAAAAAAAAAAAAAAAAAAGGGAAAGAGGCGAATATGAGGACCTGGCGGAGAGTACAGTTCAGAGTTTAGGAGCATTACTACATAGAATGGAAGAGAAATCGGAAAGAATAATACTAACTGGAGATTTTAATACAAACATAAATTGGAATACTCCAGATATAATAAGCCAAGAAAGCTGTTCGGACCAAAAGCTCCTGGATCTCGTGCAGGAGTTTTTCCTAACGCAACATGTAAGGGAAAGCACCAGAAAAAGAGGACTCGATGTACACTCAATGCTAGATCTTATATTTTCAGTGCAAGAAAACGATATTGATAATTAAATATATCACCCTCCATTCGGCAAAAGCGACCATGCAGTACTAAATTGCAACTTCAGGATTGCATATGACATAGTTAACCCTGGAATAGTAGCATTGTCAGCATCACGTGCCTACTAGCGATGTCCGGAATCCCGGACAAACTTTGGGGGTAGAAATATACATATAGGAATGGTACAGTTTATTTCAAAAAATGTTCACTTAAATTAGATGCTAATTTTAACTCTAGGAACTGTGAACTAAATGTATTTAACTAAAACAACATTATAAAAAAAAAAAAAAAAAGATGTGTAAAAATGACAAACAATGCTACATCCTTGTAATCTTTTCACCACTGCCAGCCATACTGTTGCCTGATGGTGATGACTTGTGCCACACATGAAGTCCAGACGTCCCCCGATATGCACCAGCCTCCCTAGACAAAATTCGAAATTTTACAGTATATGTTTCGTAGGCACACTCACAAGGTCCTATTTTAATAGCGTTGTACGGAATACTGGACAATTGGCTACAGCAGATGAGAAAAAAACGGGAGCAACACGAATACACCTCACACACACAGGACAGAGTACAAACTGAAATGTCATGGCAGCTGAGCGCCGTACGCCTTGGAGCGTCTCCTCCACAACGCAAAGTAGGCCTAAATTAGGAATCCCGGATGACGCTACTGAACTAGGGTTAACAGCAATGAAAGTTACAAAAAGAGCCTAAACTATAAAAAGGGAAACTATCATGACCTAAAGAAGTACTTCTTAGAAATTGATTGGGAAAAGGAGCTTAGAGGACAAGATTTAAAGCCTATATATAAAAAATTCTGTGAACTTAATGAAATAGGAGTCCAGAAGTACATTCCACTGCCAAAGAAGCAGAAAAGAAAATAAAGAAATGGTTCAATATAGAATGTAAAAAATCAAAAGAAAAGAGAGATTTGTTGTGGAATAGATACAGAAGACTCAATAGTGAAAGGGCATATAACAACTATAAACAGGTAAGAAACGATTATACAAGAATAAGGAGAGAAGCCCAAAATCAGTTTGAGGAGGATATCATAAATAAAAGCAGTGATCAGCCAAAACTATTTTACAGCTACATCAGGAGCAAAACCAAAGTAAAAGATACAATCTATTATGAACGAGGGAATCACCTATACACGAGAAGGTTATTTGTGAAGCACTAAAGAATTTCCAATCAATTTTTACGGAAGAAAAAAATTTTGAGAGGGACTATATGGAACATGCATGCCCACACTTACTACCAGATATACAAATATCAGAAAAAGTAAAACAGGTGGAGTTAAGTAAATTAGACAAAGGAAAAGCAAATGGTCCTGATGAAATTTCATGTTGGGTGCAACATGAATGTGCAAAGGAGTTAAGTAAACCATTATCTATAATTTTCAAGAAATCCTTGAGGCAAGGTAAACTACCTGATATTTGGAAGAAAGCAAACATTGTTCCCTTCTTCAAGAAAGGGAATAGACAAAATCCACTCAACTGCCGACCAGTATCGTTAACCAGTGTTGTAAGCAAGGTATTAGAAAAGCTTGGGTAAATCATCTAGAAGAACACAATATGATAACAGAAAGACAGTTTGGTTTCAGAAAAGGAAAATCATGTTACTAATCTGTTGAGCTACTATGACAGAGTAACAGATACATTACAGGAAAGAGAAGGATGGGTGGACAGTATCTATTTAGATTTCAAGAAAGCATTTGACACTACCACACCAAAGACTTTTATGGAAACTGTACCATCAAGGAGGAATTCGAGGCAAACTGTATTGTTGGATGCAAGATTTTCTCATAAAAAGAGAAATGAGAACAGTACTAAGGGGAAACTACTCATCATGGAGAGAAGTGACTAGCGGAGTTCGACAGGGCTCAGTGCTGGCACCAGTCATGTTTTTAGTGTATATAAATGATATAGACAGTAACACTGGAAATGAAAGCTATCTAAATATGTTTGCAGATGATGAAAAAATACAAAGGAGAATTACTAACACAGACTCTTGTAAAGAGCTACAAGAAGAATTAAATAAACTACATGAATGGAGTAATACATGGCAAATGGAATTCAATGTGGACAAGTGTCATGTAATCAAGTTTGGTAAAAGTGGAAAAAGACGTGATTGGGATTATAAGTTGGGAAATAAAACCCTACACACATCAGAAAGAGAGAAGGATCTAGGTGTGATTATCAATAACAGACTATCTCCGGCTGACCACATCAGTGAGAAGGTACAGAACATGTATACACTGCTTGCAAATGTGAGAATAGCATTCGCATACATAAATGAAGTCATGCTAAGAAAGATAATAACATCATTCATCAGACCATCCCTGGAGTATGCATCAGTAGTCTTGAGTCCTCATCTCAAAAAACACATAGACAAGATTGATAAAGTTCAAAGGGCCCTTACAAGATGGGTACCAAGCTTAAGGGATCTAAGCTACGAAGAAAGACTAGAAAAACTGAATCTACCAACATTACAGGAGAGAAGGAAAAGAGGTGACATGATTATGCTACATAAATGCATATCAGGAAAGGAGAAAATAGACATAAATGATTACTTAACCTATGGGGATGCATCAGCAAGAGGACACTGCAAAAAACTGCATAAAAAGAGAGGCGATAAAGACGTAAGGAAATTTAGTTTCCCAAATAGGGCAATTGATCAGTGGAATGCACAACCGAATGAAGTAGTATGTGCCAAAACAATTCACAACTTTAAGGATATGTGTGATAAATATGGTTTAAAACACGGGACAGTACAAGCTTGACTCATTCCTGTAAAGATACAATTAGATAAGAACACATTTTAAGTTTTGAGATTTATAGTCAAAGATTGTACACCTGACTCTCAGCTTACTCAATTTTCCAGAACTGTAAAATTTTAATATTGTATAAGCTTTAATTACATACTTGTGAGCCAGCCTTAATCCTTTAAATCCAAAGCTGTCATTTTTTACTGTGTATGATTGGTGCCTTAAGATAATTTTATTTTAATGTAGGAAAACCTATAGTATGGTAGAGGAGGGTATAAAATAATTTGTAATAAACTTTACCACTCTGATAGGTCTCTGCTAAACTTCATAGAATCATAAGGTGGCTGCAAGAATAAGACAAAACTGAAGTCCTCTAGCTGAAGGAGTAAGTAGCTGACAAAGAAATAATCAAGTGGGATCAAGGACCGTATTCAGTGTGCATTTTTAATCCACATTCACTCTAAGCTTTTTATCAAAGCAACTTTGTCCCAGATGATTGAAAGTCAGGTATAATTTATAATTATTCCCTTGTACAAAGAGAAAGGGGAAAAAGAAGTGTGTGGTAATCATAGGGGCATTTGTCTTTTTAATGTAATAGGAAAAGTATACGGTAGGATACTTATTGACAGAGTTAGGGAAATAACAGAGGAATTAGTTGAAGAAGAACAGGGAGGTTTTAGGAAGGGAAGAGGTTGTGTAGATCTGATATTCATTCTTAGATTTTTAGTGGAAAAGTGTCTAGAGAAGGGAAAGAAGTTGTATGTGGCCTTCATGGATTTGGAGAAAGCTTATGACAGGGTGGATAGACAAGGATTGTGGAAGGTATTAAGAATATATGGAGTAGATGGGAAGTTGTTGAATGCTATGAAGAGTATGTATGATGGTGCTAAGGCTGCAGTGCATGTGGATAGTGAACTGAGTGAGTTTTTCTATTTGAAGGTTGGGTTGAAAAAGGGATGTGTCATGTCTCCATGGTTGTTCAATCTGTATATGGATGGGGTTATGAAAGAGATACAAGGTAGGGCAGTGGATGTTGGAATGACCCTAATGAGAGAGGGCAATGTTTGGAAACTCCCTGTACTGTTGTTTGCAGATGATACTGTGTTGTTAAGTGAAGACGAAGGGGAGCTGCAAGACTTGGTGGATGGATTTGGGAGAGTGTGTAAGCAACGGAATCTAAAGGTGAATGTAGGGAAGAGGAAAGTGATGGTCTTTGAGAGAGGTAAAGTCAGTGAATGTACAGTGAGGTTGGATGAGGAGGAAATGGAAAATGTGAGTACATTTAAGTACAGTACTTAGGTAGTGTGATGAGTAATGATGGAAGTTTGGAGGGTGAAGTACTTGAAAGGGTACAACAAGGAAGAAAGGTTGCTGGTTCCTTGAAGGCAGTGATAAGAAACAGGGAAGTGAGCATGGAAGTGAAAAAGTTATTACGTGACAGTATTGTGATACCAACTGTGACGTATGGAAGTGAAGCTTGGATGTTGTTGGAGGGACACAAGTCAAGAGTGAGAGCAGTGGAAATGAGTTATTTGAGAGGAACCTGTGGAGTCAGTTGGAGAGACAGACTGACAGATGAGGATGTGAAGGAGCATTGCGGTGTGGATGTGGATGTGATAGGAAGCATAAAGAAAAATACACTGAGGTGGTTTGGCCATGTGGAGCGGATGGAGAGTGAGAGACTGACAAGGAGAATGTATGTGGGTGAGGTGGAGGGGGAGAGAGCAAGGGGAAGGCCAAGGATGAGATGGAGGGGTGGAGTGGAGAAGTATATGATAGAGGGGTGTGTGAATTGGGAGCAGGGCAGTGAAATGGCGGGGGACAGGGTGACGTGGAGGTGATTTGTTTGTGGCCACCCCATATAAGGGATTAAGGCGTCTGGCAGCAGATAGATAGATAGAACTTTGCCTCACATATATAGCATATTCAGTACACTGGGTATACAGCATAGTTCAAGAATCATCTTAGAATTGTATTATTAGTAATAAGTCATGAAATATTTTGATAGGTGTGGCCTTTTCCTTATTGGTCATTTTAACTTCTCAGTAACATCAATATTTTGCATCCTGTAACACATAACTTATGTGGAAAACCTACAGGCAGTGTATTTGAAGCATTTTAATGCAATCCAGTATTTAACACAAAACGAGATACTGTATTACAGAAATTGGTAAATTCAGTATTATAACATCTTGGTGACCTTGACTACAAAATTGCATATACCTGTATAATTATATTTTGTTTGGTGGAAGAAAAAAAAAAAGGTAAATTTGCCATATTGCCATATTGTAAATATATAGTATACTTATTAATCCATCACAAATGTAAATTCAAGTATATCATTAAAAGTTCTGATTTCCATTATTATAACTTACTTACCTGTATATTTTAGTTGTATAAAGAGAAGAAACAGGAACTGTAATGTCATGAATCTGTACTTGGTAATGATAAAATTGTTATAACTTTTCTTCTACTTGTATTTTAAGATTGCTCTCAAATTATTATAAATTTTCCATCATTACATAAGATTAAATTGATGACTATTCCACAACAACCTCTTAGAAGAATGTTTGAGAATTTTTATAACCAACTGTGTCAGGTAAAAGCAACTCATTTTGTTTGTAACATAGCTTAAGGTTATGTTTGAACTTTTTAGAGCATGGTTTTCTGGAAGGAGTGACTAGCAGGTAGATGATAGCTACCAAAATGGGGAACCTCATAAATGGTTGAACATCTAAAGCTTTAGGAAAATTAATACAGATAGTACTTCATATAAGTAGTCTTTTTTAGTGCACTTTTTATTGCAATTAAATCCACAGTGACATGTGGCATGTTTACTTTTTCAGTTTAGTTGCTACCTGTAAAGCTTATGTGTCAGTTCCTAAATTTTCAGCACCACCTGTATGGTGAAATATTTGATAATTTGGGACACATCCTTGACTTGTGTTGAGAGCTGCCTGTAGAACTAAAAGCAGTTTATCAAAAATCTAAAGAACCATCCACTTACACTTAGTTCTCACTATAAAGATTCTCTCTCTCTCTCTCTCTCTCTCTCTCTCTCACACACACACACACACACACACACACACACACACACACACACACACACACACACACACACACACACACACACACACACACACACACACACACACTTGCCATTATGTCCACTATAAGTATCAGGAAGGTTACCAATTAAAGTACCATTGTTACCTGTAAAGGTGATTTGTAAATGTCCCAGATTTATGATACTGGTTATTTGGAGGAAGATGATTTTTTTAAAATACCTGTACATTTTTTACTCTTAATGAGGACTCTGTGCATTTATTTCTTGCTAATATTCAATTATGTGTTCCAGAATAACACAGCTTTTTCCATACAAATGGTGTTTCAAAATGAAGGACATTGCCAAATCAGTCATACAGGTAGCAATTGAGCTTTAATAGATAATTTTCTGTAAATTATCATAGACTTAATGTTGTCAGAAAATGAATAAATAAATAGATAAATAAATGAGTACCATAAATGTACTGTATAACAAGGACTTTTTAATGCCACCCTGTCTTTGACTAACCTTTTACAGGCGGAGAGGTTCCCTCGGTCCGTCTTCTTTATTGTTGGCAGCGAGTTCTGCGAGCGTTTTTCGTATTATGGCATGAGAGGTCAGTCAGAATCAAGAGTTTATTTGCCATATTATTAAAACTGAAAGGGTCAGCAAATTTCTATTTTTTGACATTAATTTGTGAAACTCACGATGAATATATTGTAAGGTGTACAGGATGTACTCAAGTATTTGGCTCCTCTGCTTTGCTGTTGAATGAGCTGTTTTAAGATGGCATGCAGGCTAACCACATCAAATTCCTACTTCTGTCCTGTAAAAGACCACTTCTCTTTGGAGACTTGGATAGACCTTTCCACCCCCAGTTTTGATAATACGGTCATGAGAATACTTTACCTTGCCCCACACCATCCTATGTATTGCCCCCATCTTATGTTGTGAATAAAATGTACTGTACATCTATCATATGCATTGTTGTATAATTATGTGTCGAGTTATTCTGTACTCAGTTTCTTTTGTATTAAATTACCTCACCCACATCTTCATTCTTACCGTTGCACTTACCAGTAAGTATGTTTTCTTGCTTCAGGAATATACTGTAGTTTATTAAGCTGATGAAACCCCATACCAGCCAGGGAGTTGGTGGGAGAAGATTATAATTGGTACGTTCTTCTTGCTACCTTTATTCATGTTCTGAGAGCAGATAAAATATTCTTGTTTTAGATCCAGAAGAGAACATAATCAGAGTGATGAATATCATGATGATAACTGCAATATGAATTCTCATTCTTCTTCATCAGACCATATGTTGCCTATACAGTATACTGATATGTACAGTCAGACAAACAACTATCTTCCCATTTCTGTCCGAAAAAATTTTGTAACTGACGAAACACATTGAGAACACTACTAATGTGTGTTTCAGATGATTCGATATTTCCGCCATGTATTCATCAAACTTTGGGAAAATACCTGTTTCTTTGTCTGTACCTTACAGTATTTGTGAGAAGAGGTTTCTTCTCTTTTCCTTGGTAATTTTTGTCCAGTGTGTGACAATTCACCAAGGAGGGTAGAGCCCTATCTCTCTACACTGAATTGATGTTGGGTTAGCAAGTGGACCATTATACAGTCAGTGCTTGCATAACATGCTGTCAGAGTGCTTGAATCTCTCTTAACATGGGAGGTACCATTTTGTGTCCAAAAATGTCATAACACGGGAAAAATTGATATAATGCGGTCGGAGGGTGCTGATAATTTTTTTCAGGACCTGACTACTTGGTGACTATGGACATAACGTGGCAGGAGGCCCCAGTTTATGTTTGAAAGTCACACTACATGGCTAGTGATAGACAGAACATGACTTGAGGCATAAAATTACGGCTAGATTTCAAAGAATGTGGCAAATGATAGAGCGTGGATTGCATCATCCTATGACATACTGCTGTCACATGTCTGTGTGGGGTGTTGTCATGGTCCACTTGAGCATTCCTGCCCCATTTGAGCCTACCCTCTCCCCTCCCTTTGGCAGCACACATGCTGTGTGTGACCTATGCTCTTTTTTTTTTTTTTTTTTTTTTTGGCCATGGAACCCCCCCTCCACCTCCCCCCAGCAAGCCCACAACCTCTTCCATTCAAGGTGAGGAATCCTCCAGTGTTTGTATGTAATGAAGTCTGTATTAGGTAGGGAAATTTCCTGGAAAAAAAAGCCTGAATATTGCCCCAAAAGGTGAACATGGTGTTGGCATAGGTACCATGAAACCCTTTAACATGTAAACATATGGCCCTATAATGCAGAATATTCATAAAACAGGAGCTTCCTGGGACAATATTCCCGCATTATACGGGTGCTGACTGTAAATGGAAAAGGTCCACCCTTTTTCATGTAGTGTCTTAGACAGGGCTTAAAACTAGGAACTATACCTTCATAAAGCTAGAGAGTCTGTTGCCTGAATACAATATCAGTACTGTACTGTACTTGCTGGTATAAAAGTGCACATATATTTATTTTATTGGGAGAGATCCAGTATACTGTATAATTTACAAAGTAATATATATTTTGTAATTGCTGGTTGTGAGAAGTTGGAGAGGGCCAAGTTAATTATAATGAACACCATGTGAGGCAAAAATGTGGGAACATCCAATCCTTTCCTTTTTTAGGACTTGGAAGGCATTGGGCATAGGAGGATCTGAGGGTCTGTTATTCTGCAAATCATTTACAGTAAGCTGCTGAAAACCACCCTCCATTCCTGTCATTATTTAGATAACAGCAAAGCCTCCATGCACCTCTGGGATTTGAATCTTGCTGGGCTAGTGCATGCTTTCCTCCAACCTGAGATCTCTGTGACCCATCCTTCTGAAGTGCCTGGGAGACAAAAAAATACAATAAAATCAGGAATAAAAATAAGTAAATATATATCCATCCATCCATCCATCATCCAATCCTACATTGCCCCATGAGGAGCGTAGGAGCCCAGGGCCAAGCAGTTGGTCCCAACATTTGAGATGAGAGTGACCAACCTCACTCATCCCTGAGTGGCAATACATGAGCAGTCAACTCCAACCATCCCTTGGATATAAACCTTCACCGGCTTAATCCGACTGGAGTGCAATAATTACCCACTAAACCACCAGGTGCCAAAATTTGGTTATATGGTTACCACCCAGCATAGTAAATAGTTTCCTGGTGTACGGGAAACCATTTGGCTTGCCACTCAGTGTAGAGTCACCCACAGGCAGAAGGAAGAGGAAAGAATGAAGGAAAGAAAGACAGAAGAGGGAGTGTAAAGTCACTCGTAGGCAGAAAGACAAGGAAAGAATGAAGGAAAGAAAGACAGAAGAGGATGGAAGGAAAGAAAGATGGAGGAGAGGAAAGGGCAGACACCCAACAGCAGCACTACATCGAGGGAGTGGATGGTGAGCGCCCCCACCTACCACATAAATATATATTAAATAAATAAATAAATAGAGTAGGAAACTGTTGAAGGTGAAAATTAAGACACAAATTCAATTAGAATTCAGCCTGTACTCTAAAGACTTGTATTAGGTAACACTATCATCTGATGGTAGACTGAATTTAAACTTTGTCATCATTTCCATAGCAGTGAAAGAGCTAGGCTTGATTAAGATAGTTTCTTGTCCTATTCTTGTTTGGCCAGAAATATATACACAAGTTCTTCCTTAGATGAGAAAGTTAAATTAGGCTAGGAGAGGTGTTATAAGTATGCATAGTCATCATGCAGGTGTGCACATATTGTCTTGATTTATATGCTTAAATGTTTATACCGAAGGAAAGTGAAAAAAAAGTAAGTGAAGTAAGATTATGAATGTGGAAAATGAGGTTATGAAAAGAGATTGCAGGTGAAAAATCTGTCATTGAAATGAAAAGTAAAGAAAGGAAATATGAGCGAGTAGCAAAGAAATTAATTCAAAATACTGTATACCACAAACAAATTGAAGCAATATAGACATTGACTACTATATTTTCATGATTACAGCTTAGTATTGGACAATGTGAGTTTAATAGTCAGTTAGACCTAGTTAATAATATTGGATTTTTAAATAACAACCCAGAATATGCTTTGAAAAGGTGGATCAAGAGAGAATGCAAAAGAAGCAGTGATAGCATGAAAAGGTGGATCAAGAGAGAATACAAAAGAAGCATTGATAACAGTCAGGGTAATAAGAAGCTAATAATAAAGGAAAAGAAAGCAGTTGGAAAGGTATTTTGTAGTCAGAGTGGTGGGAAGCAGTATTTTAAAGAGGTTTAGGGTACTGTTATGTAAACTTAGAACTACAGTAGGCTCACCCTGTGCGCGTCATCACAGTGCGCGGATCGCATTTTGCGCGAGTGACCAAAAATCATAACAAAAAACCTTGAATGCGCGAGTTTACCCCACAAAACACGAGGTAGAGGCAAGAAGTGGCTTGGAAATGCCATTTTCCAGCAGTACACAACCCCCCCCCCCACACAACGTGCCAATAGTGACCTAGAGGCTCTTGGGGAAGGTGCTTAAGAGGAGTCTACAATAAGTTGTCGCCAATAACTGCTTCAATAATAACATTTTTGGCATTAACAGTAAGTTAGAATAGATACCCAGTTTCTATAATAATGATGTTTATTTTGCGAATACCAAGTTGTTATACTGCCAATACGTCCATAACAAGATGAGGAATGAAACAAACAAGCAAGAAGAGATGAAGGAAATTGCCAAAAATGTGAGCACTAGTGAGGAGGAGAGGGAGGATCCTCCCCTCACCACCTCTCCTGACTCGCCCACCGCTGTCCTCCGCTGCCCCACCTGACTCTCCAGCTGCCTTCCTCTCCACCTTCACAGCCCCACCTGACTCACCTGCTTCACCTGGCATACCTGCAACCCCCACCATAATGACTGTTGCTGCATTCTGGAAGAAATGTAACATTCAACAGGCCGTAAATTTCTTCGTCAAAGCCTGGAATAATACAACATTGGCAACCGTTAAACAAGCGTGGTGCGGCCGGGGTGGTGGCGGGGGCACTGTAAGTGCGTTGCTGCGCCTTAGAACCCCTGTTGTTTAAGTCCATCAGGCCTGTTGTCTACTGTTGTTAAGGTGACTGCCCATATTTTAGTTATTGCTGCTATATCTGTAGTACACTGTCTGAAAAATTTGACCTTTTTTATGTCTCTAAGGGCCAAAAAATGTCCAGGTATTAGGGGGTACCGCCCATATGTAATTTTTCCCATAAGATTATGTATTCCCAGTACGTGAATTCCCAGTGCGCGAGGTCGTGGACCGCCCAATCTCTCGCGCACTGTGCAAGCCTACTGTATCATGTAAAGTTTGGCTGTAAAGGCTAAATAACAGTAGAAACACAGGAGAATTATATGACTTTAGTATAGAATAATGTAGAAGTAGTATATTGCCACAAAAAGCAAAAAGTTAACTGCAGTATTAAGTTAGAGCTACAGTACATAATCTTTCAAAGTTTAGTATCAGCAGGAGTGGTCAGTGTATTGGTAGAGCTGTTAAAATTTAGGGATAAAGAGATTGGTACATGTTATTCAGAGAATGTGCTAATATTGGCATTGTTATAGTTTATGGGGGAATAGATGTTGTTATTTAGAGGATACAGTAAAATGAGGTTGAAGAAAGATAAGTGTTATGCAGAGTTTATTTTAAGGTATAAGTAAAGTTGAATTTAAAGGTGAGGAAATGATGAACGTCAGAGAACATGTTAAGAAAATATTTTTAACATAAGATTAAAGGAAATTATTGTATCATTGTATCAGGAAATGACCAACACAGCAGTGTGTTTGAATCCTAGAGGAATTACAATCAGGATCCCATATTCACTGGTTTCAGATTCATGATGTTTGATTTTGCACAGTTTATATTTTTTTTTATAATTAGTTTTGGGAGTGCAGTAATATTCCCATTATTGTGAGTCTATGTTTCCCATTTCTGTAAGTCTGCATTTGGAAAAGATCAGAAAACTGCCAATACTTCTGCTCATTGTGGCTTGTATTTGCTTTATATGTGAGATGTTGTGGCCAAGTAATGTTTTATTAGTGATGATTTATTTAAATAAGGTAGTGGTAGGTGGGGACACCCACCATCCAGTTACTCAATGTAGTGCTGCTCTTGGGTCCCTGCACCTTCCTCTCTTCCTTCTTTCTTTCCTTCCTTCCTCTTCTGTCTTTCCTTCCTTCATACTTTCCTCTTCCCTCTGTCTACAGATGACTCTACACTGAGTGACAAGCCAAATGATTTCCTGTACACCAGGAAACCATTTACTGTGTTGGGTGGTAACATTATAACCAAACTGTGGCAACTGGTGGTTTAATAGGTAATTAAGGTACTCCAATAAAATTGAGCTGGCACAGGTTTATATCCAAGGAGTGGATGGTTTTTTTTTTTGCTCACCTAATGCCACTCAGCAATGAGTGAGGGTGGTCACTCTCATCTTAAATGCCGGGACCAACTTGCTTAACCCCAGGCTCGTACACTCCTCATGGGGCAACACTGGATTAGATGATAAATGAATGATTGAAGATTTTGAGAAAATTTTTATAACTATTTTTCCCATCAAAAATATATGAGAGATTGCAGTGTTTATACCATGACAACTATCATTCACAAGTAAAGAAGCTCTTCTTTGCATGTATATGGTATATTTTAAATGGACTGAATGTTATATTTGTTGATACTTAACTTTTTCCTCATATTTAGGGAGATGTTTGGTTGGATTGCATCTTTTGTAAGATTAATTCTGCTTTTTATAACATTCGGGAAATGACTGGTTAATATTGTCTGGGATATTTAACCATGAGAGTTGTGTGACACCAATAGCCCAGTAGCTGGGCTGAGAGTATTTTCAGTCATGTAATGCTGTCAAAGGAAGTAGGCTGGTTGTCTGCCTCTAAATATGGGACTTTTGTAGCCTAGTCTCAAGTCCCTACACATTAATGGGAGTAATATGGGGTGGCTGTGACTTTTACTATTACATAACTACAGTACTGCATGTTGATTTATCTTTATCATACCCACAGCTGTCCTTACCCTGTACCTGCACCACCAGCTGCGATACAATGAGGATACAACTACTGTCATCTTCCATGCCTGGGCTATGTTGTGTTACTTCTTACCCATCGTTGGAGCCATCCTGGCAGATGCTTTACTTGGGAAATACAGGTTACATGCACTAGCTACATTTCTTTCAACTATTTACGTACTAGTTAATAACATTGTAATAAAGAATCAAAGCGAGGGTATGAAAAATATGGGATTTACAGTAGTGTGAGTGAGTTGGCTCAATCCTTTCACTGTGATGATTTATGGTACAGTACTGTAGT
Source organism: Coenobita brevimanus (assembly GCF_032717465.1). Taxonomy (NCBI): domain Eukaryota; kingdom Metazoa; phylum Arthropoda; class Malacostraca; order Decapoda; family Coenobitidae; genus Coenobita; species Coenobita brevimanus. Next base: position 3,283,864 of record NC_137000.1, on the reverse strand, counting down.
TGGTTTATTTTCAGTTAAGAGAACTAGGTCACTCACACTTCGAATACAGTGTTGTGTTTGAATGAAACTTGATAAGGCATAGTTATGAGGTATGAATGAATCACCTTGGGCACAAGTTAAAGTATCCCTCCAGTCTGACTGCACGTGACCATCAATTGAGCTGAAAGAGGTTAGGGATCTTTTTCAGGTTAGAGCTGATGTAATGTACTGTAGCTGAGTTTATTTTTGTTGCCTCCAGATGAGCTATTCAGCCTAGGAAAAACCTGTATTGAAAGAGTTGGAGAATGCTACATTCAACACCTCCACACTGAAAAGAAAAACTCTTCTTGGCTGAATGTAATTGCCTTGAGATAGCAAGAATAAGATTTTTTTTTTTTATGTAGGATAGAAGGAACCAAAGGCTGGAAGATGGCAAGATTGTTCCCTCCAAAAAATAGAGAGAGAAAGAGAGAGAGAGAGAGAGAGAGAAACTCAAGTCTTGTCATTTCAAGATGCTTGGACACATTGCATCTAAAAGCCTGGAGATCATAGGCAGAAGAAAATACAGAAAGAAGAAGGCTGTTCCAAACTTGACCTGTTGCATATTTGAACAACTGGGAGTATCAGTTAACTCTTGCATAAGAGAGTTAAACAGAAAAAGGGTGTGAGCTTGCTGCCAGACAGTTATTGCATGCCTGCTATAATGGAGGAATGCATGCAGACAGTTCAGAAGAGCAGTGACCGTTGAAATAGCGATATAAAAGAGATAAAGATGCAGCAGTGCGACAGAAAGACAGAAGGTGAAAGGAGTCAGTAAGAAGAAGAGAGCTGAAACAAAAAGCCTTTGATATCACCTTGTTGAGAAGAGCTGTATGTGGGGAGCACCCCCTCACATGAGTGTTTTATTTTACACAGGGACAAACAAAATGCCTGTATAAAATCAAGAGTTGTGCAGGGATAAAGAAGGTTTGGAGTTGGCCTAGTGCACCTATTCTCCTTGAGGCAGATTTGGGAAGAGAAGTACAATAATATGATCTTTCCATGTTATGTCACAAGAGAATGAACTCTCAAGTACTGTATATTCAGAGATGATGGAAGATGGCGTGGAATATTATGAAATGTCAATGGACACTCCAGTGGAAGATATGGTGGATCAAAAGATGTAGAAACTGAGTTTTGAAGTGAAGGCGTGAAAGGGTTTATGGAGTGGTATTTTATTTGTGTAATTTAAATGAATGGTTTCTGAGGGGAAATTCTCATATTTTCAAGGTAGCTACATGTATTATGTATAGTGCAAGGAAATTCATCTTGTTATAGCTTCATGAGATTTAATGTAACATATTGCAGACAGTTACCTGGCAGAGAGTAATCTTAACCTACGGCGTGCCGGCCGACTTGGGACCTTCTTGGCACCCCAGGGATGGTCAATTTTTTAATTTTTTTTTTTTTTTTTGCTAGATAGGTTAGGAATGATGAGAAAACATTGAGAACAACCATAAAAGTACTCAGAGAAGCCTAAAAGGTTGGTTTTGAGGTCGATTCTTTCTTGGCGAGTGGCTGAAATGTTCGGAGTAACTCCCATAGACTTCATGGGCTGCTGCCAACTCCCAGCAAGTTGAGGTAGGAGATCTTTGTTTCCTTCATGGGTAAGTATCCCAGATGATCCAGGGAAACTCTCGGAAGGTATATAGATGATGTGGGAACTGTCCACAAGCATAATTGTGTGCAGGGGCGCATTATGACAATGAAGTGAGTGAGTGGCATTTTTCCGATTTTTTACTATTGAATTTTCTAGTTTTCACACAAGTGTTTGCCTGTACATATATATTTTACATTTGTGTCTTTTTTTCGCACAATGAATTATTCTTGCACATTGTACTCATTATGTGTGTCGTTTCTCGAACACACAAGACACATTACACAACTTACGTATGAAGTACTTACACTGCACTTATTATTATGATATCTCTTACACTAATTTATATATACATTACAGTTACTTATGAAATAACCTACACTAATTTATATATACATTACAGTAACACTCATAGGCGTCTTTTTTCGCACATAACACAGGGTTCTAACACTTAGAAGCGGAGAAGGGTGTGATATTCCTCAAAGCATGGGATTAGACACAGCCCCACGTCACACTCCACACAGTGGTACCTGGTGTCCTTCCGCTGGGTCTGCGGCCATGCTGTGCTGTGCTGGCAGACGTGGCACCTGTGTTAGGGAATCTTTTTTGTTCCTTGTGCGATGATAAGTTTAGGGAAGTGGCGTTTGGTGGTGGTGCAGGGTGAGATACAGTCATGCAGACAGCCATATACCTCGCCTTTCTTGGTGATGGAACCTCGTCCTTGCTGTTTGAGTCAGACTTAGGTTGGATGTAGTCTTGATCAGCAACATCATCATCAATGAGAGAATCACTTTCACCATCATAAGGGATGTTCAGGAGCTCGTCAATCTCGTGTTGGGGAATACCACGATGCATCGTGGTGCTCATTCACTCACTCACAAAGTGGGACTGAGCTGGGGGGGGGGGCCTGCATGGGAGGAGGGACTGGGTGATGACTCAGTGTGGGTATTGGGCCTAGACAGGTGCGGGAGTATCCCTAGCAGGTATCTCACTCCAATATTGAATTTTATGAATTTTGGCAAATATTTCAACTCAATGACGTATATATATGTTGCTGGCATTTTGTACACATGCAGGAACCAGTGTACAGTATATATATGTCACTGGCATGGGGTGGGTTGAAGCTGTGAAGTTTGCACCTGATTGAATGTACTGTACCTTATTTTTCTTTTTGCAAGTGGTTTATATGAGAGATCTTTGTGCATCCTGTTATCATTTATAGAGCTTTGACTGTTAGCTTGAGAGGAGTGGCTGTCAGTTCAGAAGCCTACTCTCTCCCCTCATTTAAGTGATGTAGGGATGTGATAGCACCAGAGTTTGAAGTTTTGCAGATGAATAGCTAGTGAATAACTGTATTTTCACTGATACTTTCTGTCTGCCAATAGTGGTGCTCATGTTTGTTGTAACTGCTTGAGGCATATTAACCCGTTAACTGCTCTATACAGCCTGGGCTGTTCCGAGTGCGACTGCTCAATACAGCCCTGGCTGCGCTGGTGAATTTCAAATATAGTGCCATGGTGACCAAGGCCAACCCTTGCAAGCATGTTTGAGCCTTCAAAAATGAAACCGAAACCGAAACCAAAAAAGAAAACGAAAACCATACATTCCAATAGGGAATCAGACACTTCTATGTTCATCCATGGCTTTACCAAGGTAAATATTGAGCTAATATTTCGTTACTATATACTTTGGCATGTGTTCTCTCAATTCTTAAGACAAAATTTGGCCTTTGGGAAATATCATTTTTACCCATATGTCTGCGCACCACGGACACCTCCAAAAAACTGCCTTGCGCAGTTGACGGGTTAAAAGCCTATTCATTGATGTTGCTTTTATGATGAGAAATGGATATGTTTACCCAGTTTAAATAAGACTTTCTAGTTATCTGTCTACGGAGAACAGTTAATAAGATATTTTATTACTATGCAGATACTGTAATAGACATCCGTATTTATGTTAGTAGTTGAATCTGTAACCCTTCAACTGTGGGTGGAGTTCTAGTATTTTCATGCCTGTTCTGCAGGTGGGTATGAGTGGAGTATATGTACTCTTAAGACTGATTGTTACTAAAGTATCCTTGGCCCACACATTCCCAGGCCTTGAAGCAAAAAAATGAATACAGGTATATACATGTATCCTTTTTGGTTATTAGTGTTGATGTGCCTGTGCTGGAGAACACTGGTACCGTAGCTTTAGATGATTTAGCTGCATGAAGTGAATGGAGAATAACTAGGAGAGAGTATGTTAGTGAGATGAAAGGGGCAGAAAAGAGAGACCAAGGATGAAATGGAGGGATGGGATGAGAGAGAGATTAGTGAGGTGGGTGAGTTGGAAAGAGGACAGTCTTATGGCTGTGGAGAGGGTGGCATGGAGGCAATTTCTTTGTGAACACCCCTTGTGGGACTAAGGCATCATGTCTTTAGATAGATAGGTCCATTGTAGACAGACGCATTAACCCATGCCAAGCTGCAGACCTCATATGAGACACTATGAAGGTTTGCACAGACCATGCTGCAAGCCTCATGTGAGGTACAATTTACTTTGGTTGTAAAACAATGACTCAAGGAAGTTAAACTACCTTACAGAGAATCAGCACAGCAGGGGTTAACGTGATTGAATTTTTAATTAATTTCAGCAGCAGTGTTTTTCTTATGTGGTTCTAACTATCTTTTTCTTTCCTCAGGACCATCCTCTACTTGGGAATAGTGTACGCAATTGGGAACACTGTTTTGGCAACAGCTGCACTTCCTCCCCTCTTCTCAGATCTTACCGCCAAAATGTTAGTTCTCATTAGTTATTTACAGTTTGTCTGCCTTAATGGGAACAGTTTTTTTCTTTTTTTTTCAGCTTACTTTCTATAGGTTAGTAACAGAATAGGATAAAAGTGCAGCTCAACCTGTACATTGTTTTCATAGCACTTCTTTATGACTAGCATCATTGTTTAAGCTTAGCAATCAAGATAGAGAGATGGCAGTTTTAGACCAAATTAATAAGGACAGAGGACAATAAGCAACTTTGTTGTTATTGTTGATAGTTTGTAATTTTATTTTTTTATGCATGGAAGTAGGAACCGAAGGGCAGAAGCCTGAAAGGATTGTTCCCTCCGACAAGAATAAAACAAAAACAAGATAATGGAGAGCCAAATTCAAGATTTGTTCATTTCAAGATGCTTGGACGCACTGCATTTGAAAGGCTGGAGGTCATAGACAGTAGGAAATACAGATAAAAGAAGACAGTTCAGAGTTGACCTGTTGCATGCATGAAAGACTGGGAGTAACAGTTGACTCTTGCATTAAGAGTTGGGCAGAAAAGAAAGACAGTTCCATAGTTGACCTGTTGCAAACATGAAGGACTGGGAGTAATGGTTAACTCTTACATTAGAGAGTTGGACAGAAAAGGGATGAGAGTTTTTTGCTAGATAGGTGCTACGTGCTCACCGTAGTGGTGGAGGGATGCAAACAGACAGTTCAGAGGAGCAGTAATCATTGAAGCAGAGATAGAAAAAATATAAAGATGCAACAGTGCAGTGAAGAGACAGTGGTTGAAGGGAGCCAGTAAGAGGAGGAAAGTTAATGAGATGAAAACCATTTGACTCCACCTTGACGAAAAGAGCTGTGTGTGGGGAACCTCTCCACACATGAGAGCTGTACTTTACACAGGGACGAATAAAACCCCTATATAAAGTCAAGAACTGCGTAGGGGTAAAAAATGCATGGAGTTTGACTTAGCATGCCTTATCTCTTGGAAGCAGATTTTACAAGTGAGGTAATATGATCTTTCCATGATAACTCCCAAGAGAATGAAACCCCAAATTTGTTTAAAGATGATGCAGTATGTATAAATCATTGTACTCAGTTGTGCTTCTATGTAAAAATGTATCATTATTTTTTAAACTCATCCATATTTTCATTTGATTTATGCTTATTTTAACTTAGTAAGTAGAATTCATGTTTTGCAAAATCTGGGTGTGGGCAGAGTTCATTCCCTTGAATTTTATTATTAGGTAAAGAAACTTTGAATTGTAACGTGATATGGTGATGAATGGAGAGGTGTGAGTTGTTGGAAGATTATAAATACCTTAGTGCAGTGATGGAAAAGAGACAAATATGCAAAGGAAGTGAAGAATAGAATGGGTCATGGAAATAGTGTGATTGATGCTTTAACCACATCATTCTAGTGATGTATTTTGGTATATTTTCTGTTATTGCTGTCACCAAATGATTATATTAAGCTTTGAAGTGTCTTTTCACACTGGAGGAGGTAGAGATAGCCCTCATTGCCGGTAATCCCTTCACTGTTAGAAGTCTGTTTAAGCTGAATAAAATGATCTAGTGGTAGCAAGATATAAAGTAAGTAAATGAATGTAATAGTGTATTGGTGTTGTGATGAGGAGGGATAGATTGAGATGGTTTGGGCATGTGGAGAGGATGGGGGATGATGGTAGGGTGCAAAAAGTGAGGAGTGTGAATGTTGGGGGGTAGGGTTACGAGAGGCAGACCAAAATAGACCTGGGATGAGGTCATAGAGTGTGACATCAGGGATAAAGGACTGAATAGGCTGCCAGAGGTCGAGCAGCATGGAGAGCCTCTATTAGGTGACCAAAGCCAACGCATGCAGGGTTGTTGGAGCTTTTATAAACAAAATGAAATGAATCACACTAAACAAATTGATAATCTTAATACAGTGATCCCCCAGTTATCCAGACATTCATTATCCGTACGTGTTTAGTATCAAGATGCTGGGTTTTGGCTCTATTAAACCATTATCTGAATTTCTATCTATCTATCTATTGCCAGACACCTCAATCCAGTTTGGGGTGGCCACAAACAAATCACCTCCACGTTGCCCTGTCCCCCGCCATTTCACTGCCCCCCTCCCAACTCACACCCCCCTCTCTCATATACCTTTCCACCCCATCCCTCCATCTCATCCTCGGCCTCCCCCTCCCTCTTCCCCCCTCCACCTCACTCACATACACTCTCTTCATCAGTCTTTCACCCTCCATCCTCTCCACATGGCCAAACCACCTCAGTGTATTCCTCCTAACGCTTCCTATCACATCCACACCACAACGCTCGTTTATATCCTCATTTGTCAGCCTGTCTCTCCATGTGACTCCACAGGCTGCTCTTAAATAACTCATTTCCACTGCTCTCACTCTTGACTTGTGTCCTTCCAGCAACGTCCAAGCTTCACTTCCATACTTTAGAGTTGGTATCACAATACTGTCATGTAGTAACTTTTTCACTCTCATGCCCACTTCCCTGCTTCTTATCACTGCTTTCAAGGAACCAGCAACCTTTCTTCCCTGCTGTACCCTTTCAAGCACTTCATCCTCCAAACCTCCATCCTTACTCATCACACTACCCAAGTACTTAAATGTACTCACATTTTCCAATTCCTCACCATCCAGCCTCGCTCTACATTCACTGACTTCACCTGTCTCAAATACCATCACTTTACTCTTCCCTACATTCACCTTTAGATTCCGTTTCTTACACATTCTCCCAAACTCATCCACCAAGCCTTGCAGCTCTCCTTCTTCTTCACTCAACAACACAGATCATCTGCAAACAACAGTACAGGGAGTTTCCAAACACTACCCTTTCACCAGGGCCACTCCAGCATCCACTACCCTACCTTGTACCTCTTTTATTACCCCATCCATGTACAGTACAGATTGAACAACCATGGAGACATGACACATCCCTGTTTCAACCCAACTTTCAAAGAGAAAAATTCATTCAGTTCACCATCCACATGCACTGCAGCCTTAGCACCATCATACATACTCTTCACAGCATTCAACAACTTCCCATCTACTCCATATATTCTTAATACTTTCCACAATACATGTCTATCCACCCTGTCATATGCTTTCTCCAAATCCATGAAAGCCGCATACAACTTCCTTCCCTTCTCTAGAAACTTTTCCACTAAAGATCTAAGAATGAATATCTGATCTACACAACCTCTTCCCTTCCTAAAGCCTCCCTGTACTTCTCCAACTAATTCCTCTGTTCTTTTTCTAACTCTGTCAATAAGTATCCTACCATACACTTTTCCTATTATACTAAGAAGACAGATGCCCCTGTGATTACCACACACTTCTTTTTCCCCTTTTCCTTTGTACAAGGGAATAATTATACCTGACTTCCAATCCTCCGGGACTCTACCTTCATCCCAGGCCAATCTGCACATCTTCCACATCCATTCTACTACCATCTCTCCCCCATACTTCAGCATTTCACCACACACTCCATCAATTCCTGGGGCTTTCCCCAATTTAACTTTCTTCATTGCTTCCACAACTTCTATCCTACTGATTGCTTCCTGAATTTACTTGCTATTATCCGGACATAAAAGTGCCCAAGAACTTCGGCCGGCCAGCTGACATTCCAAACATTCAGTATCTTTGCTGCTGGGCTTGAGCTGTGAGAGGGAAGTAGTACGTAACCCACAACCAGAGCTAAAATGTCCGTTTGCCCATGTACTGAATAGTCAAAATTGCTCACTCGTCCTATCACTCCCAACGAACCTCCAGCATCCAAGTAATATGACTGTAACCCGCAAACGGTGTCAAAACGTCCGTGCTCATTCCCCATAAAATGTCTAATATCAGACGGCCATGGCGGCTGAGTCTTTCCCAACCACCACCTCCATCGAACACAGACCACAAACCATGAGTGCATGTTCGGTGACAGCGGCTGTCTACTCCTGTATCGATGGTCGAAAGTTCCCCGGTCACGGTTGCGTTGTGTTTCCGCATGGCCGCTCGGCATCTAACAGACCAAGGCTTGAGTAAATGTTGGCAAAAGCTTTCATCCACCTGTTGACAGAAGGGGGAGAATCTTCCCCACAGCCTTGCCTCTCTATCTCCCCCTCCCATCCCTCCTCCATACCCTCCTGACTCCCTCTTCATTCCTTATCCTCTTCTGTGGTGATAGTAATGACTTGTGAGTTTTCACATTTTTTTTTACAATTTGTTTGACAGCTATTGGTTGTATGGAAATTTCGTGGTGACCACAAGAAAGCTCATGAAATTCTGCATCTAGACTTATGCTTAACTCTTCGAAGATGCTGGCAAAATTTTGAATTAGGATGGTGGGAATTTATATGTAGGTAAGCTTTACTCTTGAACACTTTATTCCTGCTTGAGTTTCATACTCTTACTTATCAGTTTTATGTGTTTTTATAAGCTTATAGTATAAATACCAGTGAAGATGATGGTGTACGACATATGCCAATACAGTATAACCAATTTACGGTGGCATATTTGGCTGTGGAAGGGGCAGTCACTTGTCACAGACAACAGATTTTCAAACTGTTGTCATTTTTTTTGTGGATTTTTTGTTGTTTATGAATTGTTTTCATGATGTTTACCATTAATATGGATAATCCTATGTGTGTTTTGGTGTTTAAAAATGGCATATTTACCTGAAAACAGTGCCAAAATTAGGAGGGGTACTGTACATACAGTGGTGTATAGGTCAGTGTTTTTTGGTTTTCATTGTTTTTTTCTCATGGTTTTCTTGGTGTTTTGCATGACTTTGGATGTTCCTATGTATGTTTTGATGTCAAATATGGTAGATTGACCTGAAAACAGTGCCAAAATTAGGACGGGTACTGTACATACATTCATATATAAGTTGGGTGTTTTTTGGTTTTCGGTGTTTTTTTTCATGGTTTCTTGATGTTTAGCATTACTTTGGATATTCTTATGTGTGTTTTCATGTATAAATATGGGAGAGTGACCTGAAAACAGAGCCAAAAATAGGAGGGGTACTGTACAGTACATACAGTCGTGTATAGGTAGGATGTCTTTTGGTTTTCAGTTTTTTTTTTCATGTTTTTCTTGGTGTTTTGCATGACTTTCAACATTCTTATGTGTGTTTTGATGTCTAAATGTGGCAGATTGACCTGAAAACAGTGCCAAAATTAGGAGGGGTACTGTAAGTACAGTGGTGTATAGGTAGGGTGTTTTTTGGTTTTCAGTGTTTTTTGGTTTTCAGTTTTTTTTTTTTTTTTGCATGGTTTTCTTGGTTTTAAAAATTATTTTGGATAATCCAACATATTTTTTGATGTCAAAATATGGCAGAATGACAAGAAAACACTACCAGAATAAGGAGGGGTACTGTACACACAGTAGTGTTTAGGTAGGGTGTTTTTTGGAGAATGTGAGTGCATTCAAGTACTTGGGTAGTGTGATGAGTAAGGATGGAACTTTGGGGGATGAAGTACGTGAAAGGGTACAGCAGGGAAGGAAGGTTGTTGGCACACTGAAAGCAGTGATGAGAAATAGGGAGGTGAGTATGGAAGTTAAGAAGTCACTGCATGATGGTATTGTGATCCCTACCCTGACGTATGGAAGCGAGGCGTGGACCTTGCAAGAGGGGAACAAGTCAAGAGTGAGAGCAGTGGAAATGAGTTACTTGAGAGGAGCATGTGGAGTGACATGGAGGGACAGGTTGACGAATGAAGAAGTGAAGGAACGTTGTGGGGTAGATGTGGATGTGGTTGGAAAGATTAGGAGAAATACACTGAGGTGGTTTGGACATGTGGAGAGGATGGAGAATGAAAGACTGACTAAGAGGGTGTATGTAGGTGAGGTGGAGGGAGGGAGAGGGAGGGGTAGACCGAGGATGAGGTGGAGGGATGGAGTTGAGAGGTATATGAGGGAGGGGGGGGTGAGTTGGGGGGAGGGGAGTCAAATAGTGGGTGACAGAGTGACTTGGAGGCGTTTTGTCTGCGGCCACCCTTTGCGGGATTAGGGCGTCGGGCTATAGATAGATAGATAGTTTTTTGGAATTCACAGGTTTTTGTGCATAGTTTTCTTAGTGTTTAGCATTGCTTTTGATATTCCTATGTGTATTTATATATGCCTGAATGACCAGAAAACACTGCCAAATTAAGCATAGGTACTGCACAGATAAGTTAGGTATACGTTGGAGGTGGGTATAAGTAGGGTTTGGGTGTGGTAGGGGACTAGTGTTCATTATTCGGATGTTGCCACTACCCGGACACGCCTTTGGCTCCATTATGTCTGGATAAATGAGGGATTACTGTATAGAACAAAAAATTAAGTGAAGGAACTAAAAGAGGACTCAGTAAGGGTGTGTTAGTACCCTTATTAATGTAGGGGGGTGAGGCCCTGGTATGCTTAAATTGACAATAGTAAGAACACTCCCTCTTCTGTCTTTCATTCCTTCATTCTTTCCTCTTCATTCTGCGTATGGGTGACTCTACACTGAGTGACAAGCCAAGTGGTTTCCTGTACACCAGGAAACTATTTACTTTGCTGGGTGGTAACTATATAACCAAATTTTGGCGCCTGGTGGTTTAGTGGGTAATTATTGTGCTCCAATCAGTTTGAGCTGGTGAAGGTTTATATCCAAGGGGTGGTTGGGGTTTATTGCTCATGTAATGCCACTCAGGGATGAGTGAGGTTGGTCACTCTCATCTTAAATGTCAGAACCAACTGCCTAGCCCCGGGCTCCTACGCCCCTCATGGGGAAACGTAGGATTGGATGATGGATGGATGAATGGTTTGTTTTTTTCTTTTGTTTTTACTCTAATAGCTCAATAGTGTATTATGCGTTTTTATGTATCAGTACCTGTACTTCTGTATGTTTATAATATGAGTTACTTAATTTGTCCTTTCTTTTCTAACTTTTCTTTCAATCATCACCTTTTATAATTTTCTTTCAGCTTGCCAAAATGATACTTCGCTTCAATAACAGGACTCATACTGTACCAACTCCATTATTCAGATCATCCATCATAAACAGTGTAACATTACTCATGTTTTTGCTGTCATTACCCACTCGCTTTTAAACTGCAACATTCTCATGGTTCATATACCTGTACTCATTAGATTCCATAGTCCGTCTTTCTCTTCCATAACAAAATTCAAATGCAGTTTATAGGACTTTTTCACAGAGTTCAACTAGACATACATTAATCTTGTATTAGTACACCCTTATATTAATCATACCATTACTGTCTGCCATTCATCTGAAGATACACTACTTCAGTTCTGTGTATGTGCTCATACTTAACCTACTATATATTACATTCCCTTCTCATCATGCAAGTCACAGCCACTCCTGTACTGCAGTCTCATGTATGTGCGATGAACAAAAAATATCATTACATAATCCGATCAGGGCAATGTAACACCGGAGATAATGAATGTTGCAAAGCGCCAGGTGTTCATAGTGCTTCTTTCATGATGTTCTGCAATATTTTTTCAAAGTGATTTTTTTCTATCTTGTTCTTAGCACGTGTTGTTATTTTATGCAACCTTCATGATACTTATTTTTTAAATTGTGTATACTTTTCTTTTTCCTCCTCAGTGTGTTTTCCATGCTTGGTCTCTTGTTGATTGCAGTGGGAACAGGTGGCATCAAACCCTGTGTCTCAGCCTTTGGAGGGGACCAGTTCCTTGTGCCAAGCCAGGAAGTACAGTTGGCTAAATTTTTTTCAATGTTTTACTTCAGGTACAGTCCTCTTTCATGTATTGATTCCATTGCATCATCCCATATTGTTGCATCAGGAGTGTAGGGATGTAGGGTTATGTGTTAGTGTACAGTAATACCTGTTTTCTTTTTCTTCCTAATAATTGTTTACCATGATTCAGGAATTTGCTTTCTTCATTCTACTACAATGGTATGATAACCTTTTAGCTGTTGGGGATATAATTTTTTATTGTTTATACTTTGATTTTAAAAAACTGATTACAGTATTTGTATAACCACACACAGAAACATGATTCTTAGAGTAAAAGCGGGCACTCTTCCATGCAATAAGAGACTGTAATTTTGTCTTTCATTGTTCTAGCAGACTTTTTGCTGGTTTGTTTTCATTTGATAAAACTGGCCTACTCTCGCAACTTGAATGCAGAAATATAACAGCATGAAATTTAATGAACCATAGTTATGAAGTAGGAATGAGACTCCTTGGTTATTTGTCAGATTCATCCTCCAGTCTGAATATTTTGGTTATCATCTGAAATGAAAATGTGCTAAAAAGCTTTGTCAGGTGAAAACAAACCATCTGGAACGAAATAATGGAATGGGCAGAGTATTGATATGTTGTTATAAGTTAGGCCAGTGCAAATATTCCTATTGTTTACCCTAAACAGGTATATTTGCCTTTTTAGGTTATTCTTTATTATTCATAAGCATGTTAACCTTGAAACATCTGAGTGGATAAATCGCCCATGGACAGTAGTAAGATGAGATGTGGGGTGAGTTAAAGCCATGTTATGGGAACCTGACAGAAAGAAACCATACTTTAATGATTGTAGAGTACTATTTAGTATTAAGCTTGCAAAGTAGTTCAGGTATATGCATTGATGTTTTGTATATAATGAAAAATATTATATATGAAGCTCATCATGTATGAAACTTTGAAAGATTTTCACTAGTTTCCTGAATGCGATAAGTAAGAATATTCAGAAATAAGGATGCTAATTACCAGTAACTTTCTTGCGCTTGGGTATTTTAGCCAGGTTAACATAAGGGATTTTTTATTGGCAGTAGGAAATCTTTGGTGTCAGGAAGTTAAAAACTGTTAGTTAATCCTTTCACTGTTCTTGATGCATTTGGATGTCTTTGTTCAGGCTAACAACAGATTAGTTAAATCACGTGAGAGAAGTTCAAGTAGTAGTGGGTTTTCTGTATGTTCTTTCCTTCTCTTCAGCTTCTGTGCTCCCTAGTTGGTGTATATTGAACAAAATTTGCATCTTATATTGTCATGTTCATGTGGTAGGCGGTTGCAGCCATTATCCGCTCATAATGTATTGCTGCCTACTTCTTCCTTCACCTCTGTCATTCTATTTCTGTGTCTTTCCTCCTCTTTTCCTACTTCTCCCATTCCTTTTTGTCACTTTTTATTACTCTTCTTTCCACTTCAGGTTGCTCTACACTAAATGATAAGCTTAGTGAATTCCTGCAACCCAGGAGGTGATTTACAGTGCTGAGTGATAAATATATAACCAGGTAATAGGGTGATGTGGAGCCTGCTGTGGTGTCCTAGCGAACTAGGTGGAGAGATGCAAATGTGGCATCCATCCAGGAACCAAACCTCCACACTTTTCCTCATGCCTTGCTGTTGCGAGTTACAGTTGACCTTAGGGGAACATTGGTTCACTGCATGGAACAACCCTCTGGGGGCAGTTGCTTGCCTGTGGTTGATGAGTCTTCTCAGTCAGACTTTGGGTGATCAACAACAACTGTCATATTCTTTATGTTCATTATTCCCTGTTCTTATGTAATGTGTTTATTTTTAATTATCTGAAATTTGGTGCAGAACAGCAGTGCTTGGTAATTCAAAACAAAAGTAACTTGTAAAAAATATTTCAGACCATGTTAAATTAAGGATTTTTTTAATGTTTATATACTATATCTGTAAGTCATTTAATGATCACAGTATAATTTCTCTCAGTCCTGATAGTAACAGTCTATAATTTATAATTTGTTTGTAAGCCTGACTTTGATTTTACATGCACTTTATTGAATGTAATTGATAAGAACCATGCCTGATCACTGATTCATATTATAGTATCAACGCTGGGTCGCTGTTGTCCACCTTCATCACTCCAATCTTGAGGGCGGATGTGAGTTGCTTCCAGCAAGACTGCTACCCTTTGGCTTTTGCTGTGCCAGCTATCCTCATGGTTATTGCCCTGGGTACTGTCTGTCTTTTTTTATTTGTCATCAGTGAATACTTGACTGAGTTATGAACCTATGTTTTATACTGTTGAGTTTAACATTTGATAGGCATGATTTACAGTAATGTTTAAAGAGAAGGTTTGGAATTTTGAATGTGTGAATGATGAAAAATTATCATAATACTGTACAGTTCAGAGAATGGTGAGAGGAAGATTGAAAACAAGGTTAAGTGATGGAGTAGAAGAGTGCTTGAGCAAAGGAGAGTTAGTGGGACGGGCCAGTGATGAGTGTTGTCAAAAAAGCTTAAGTGTGTTTTTATTGTGGCCACCATGGGTGAGTTCTTGGATTTGGCATCAGGCAAATGGTTCATAGATACAGTACATGCATTTAGGCTAATTATTCATCTCAGGGAAGTTGAGGGTGCTGGCTGGTTAGATGTAGCCTATCAGGTTTGTAAATTACTATACCAGTGAAATTTTATAAACATCATTACTCATCATCATCATCATCACAACACAGTTTCCTACCTTTACATGGGCTGGGGAAGCACTGATGAGGAGCCTATATGTGGTGGTGCTGTGCACCATGGGTGGAAATAAGCAGCTATGGTATCCACCCAAGAGCCAAACCTACTCATTACTTCCATGCTCCTTGCCATGGTGAAGGACCCTGGACTCAGGCAAGTTGCTGTCTACCAAAAGGGGGCACTGGCTCCTTGCATGGTATACATACTGCACTGTACCTGTAGGACAGCCCCATGGATGTATTTTCAGTTGCATACATTTAGTCAATGGGTCTGCTTGGCCAGACAGACTGGGGGTGTGCAACAGTAGCAACACGGGTTTGGGGATGAAACAGAGAATGAAGGAAACCCCGTGTACAATTGATAAAAAAAAACTAACATGCACGAGAGGGATGATGATATCCGAATTGATCAGTATAGGTTATGAAGTCCCATGAACATTCATCTGTTATCACCTGAATTCACATATAATAACAATACCAACCGGGAAAGGTCAAACGCAAGCATTATATGACATCCTTATGAGGACAGGTTTACCAGCATGGGGAAAAAATCATCCGGCAGTTTCTAGTAGCCATTGTCATTGGAGTCAGATTGTTTCATGCCAAATGTGCATTGATACTTTTTTTATCAAGTGTACAATCCCTTATATCTCCCCTCTACTGTGCCATAAGGGTATGAGGCTACTTCCAGTATGGTTTGCAAAGCTATCACAATGCAGTGTAATTTTACTTCTGCCATATACTGTACTATACTTGAAGTGCAATATATATAATATATTGTAGTCAAAATTTCTCTGTCTTAAAGTATTCTGGCAAGGTGTGCTTTTGTAATAAAATGATCCTGTATATATATATATATATATATATAATATATTGTAGTCAAAATTTCTCTGTCTTAAAGTACTCTGGCAAGGTGTGCTTTTGTAATAAAATGATCCCATATATTTATCAGACAACTGAGATGATGTATATTCTTTCACAGTGATGTTTGTGCTCGGTTCAAAAATGTATATCAAGAACCCAGCAGAAGGTAGCAGCATTATGGAAGCTGCCACATGTTTTGCTGTAAGTACTTGGTTATAATGGTTAGTCTATCTATCTATCTATAGCCTGACGCCCTAATCCCGCAAGGGGTGGCCGCAGACAAAACACCTCCAAGTCGCTCTGTCACCCACCATTTGACTACCCTCCCTCCAACTCACCCCCCTATCCCTCATATACCTCTCAACTCCATCCCTCCACCTCATCCTCGTTCTACCTCTCCCTCTCGCTTCCCCCACCTCACCCACATACACCCTCTTAGTCAGTCTTTCATTCTCCATTCTCTCCACATGTCCACACCACCTCAGTGTATTAGTCTGCTGTTGTTAATTTAATTTCTGCATACTTATAAATCTAATTTTTTATGTGTGTCCATAGCGTGAGATTTGAGAGAGGTTTCAGGTAGCTTAGGAGGCTGTCTAGCACCTCTTCATACTAATTTATTTGTCATATGTTTTCTAAGAGTAATTTTTTAAAAATGTGCAGATGGTTAGATCTGTGATGTGGGGCCAGGACTCTGGAGGCTTAACTGATATCATATGTAAATGAGTGTTTAACCCATTTTATTGGTCATGTTGTTGATAGTACTCCCACTTTTGTACTTTCTCCATTTTTAGGATCCTACTTCACCTCATCAATTGAGATAAAAGGTCGTGATGATGATGATGATGATGATGGTGATTGCTACAAAGTACCTGTAATTTTATATAGTTTCCATGTTTATAGCATAGTGCATACTGATATACTGATTTACTGCTATGCATGTACTTCCATCACCTTGAACAGGCTGCAGTGAAGGGTGTATTCCTGAAAGTCACAAGAAGGGGCAACCGGGAATATGAAGTAACCCCAGACTCAGAGTTGACTCCGGATCTGAGGAGGTTACTAAGAGTCCTTGTACTTTTCCTCCCTCTTCCTCTTTTCTGGGCTCTGTTTGACCAACAGGTGAGAGTATCAGTCATTATGCATGTATAGTCAGGGAAAGTTCCACTTTACCCACCTCTCGAAGCACTGATGTGTGATGGGTGAATGTGAAGCGGCAGCCAGACCTCATATGTCTGGTAACTGTGAGTGTGATGGAGGGGGATTGGGGGCACAGGAGGGTTTGGTGATAGGTTGGGAATCTCATGTAATTCTGCAATGTATGACTTGGATGGTGTGTTTGAGTTAATTTGGTAAGGGTAGATGACAATATGATGCTAGCATTTTACCTGAAAAATTACATAGATGTCTGTAGAGTAAGTGTAGTCAGGAAAGTTATGGAGTTTGCTGGGTTCGGACAGAGGTTTGAATGCTTTTATTCCTTCTCGACTTTAACATGAGACTTTTCCTCAGGAGATATGCATAACGATATAACATATGTTTATATTTTGTGTTGACTCGAAAACAAAGCCACACTATATATGTGTACTGTATGTATGTATACTGTATATATGTATATATATATATATATATATATATATATATATATATATATATATATATATATATATATTATATATATATATATTTATTGCGGTGGGTGGGGGTGCTCACCATCCACTCACTTGATGTAGTGCAGCTTTAGGTGTCTGCCTTTTCCTCTCTTCCGTCCTCTCTCTTCTGTCTTTCTTTCCTTCACTCTTTGCTCATCCTTCTGCCAACGGGCGACTTAACACTCCCTCTTCTGTCTTTCTTTCCTTCATTCTTTCCTCTTCTTTCTGCCTATGGGTAACTCTACACTAAGCGACAAGCCAAATGGTTTCCTGTACACTAGGAAACCATGTACTATGCTCGGTGGTAACCATATAACCAAATTGTGGCACCTGGTGGTTAGTGGGTAATTAAGGTGCTCCAATCGGATTAAGCCTGTGTAGGTTTATATCCAAGGGGTGGTTGGGGTTTGTTGCTCACATAATATCAGTCAGGGATGAGTGAGGCTGGTCACTCTCGTCTTAAATGTCAGGACCGCCTTGCCTAGCCCTGGATTCCTATGCTCCTCATGGGGCAATATAGGATTGGATGATGGATGAATGGATGGATATATAGATATATATATATATATATATATATAGAGTGTATACACAGTTTGTTCGCACAGTGCGTGAGAGATTGGGCGGTCCGTGACCTCGCGCAGTGTAAATTCGCGCACTTAGAATACATAATCTTATGGGAAAAATTACATATGGGCAGTACTCCCTCATACCTGGACCTTTTTTGGCCCTTAGAGACATAATAAAGGTCAAATTTTTCAGACATTGTACTACAGATATAGGAACAATAACAAAAATATGGGCAGTCACCTTAACAACAGTAGACAACAGGCCTGATGGACATAAATAACGGGTTCCGAGGCGTGGCAACACTTACAGCACTGCACCTCCCGCCGGACCAACACTTCCCTCCACAGACTCCTCCTGAGCTCCTTCCCAAGGAGCCTCTAACTCACTCACTTCGGCCATAAACCCCTCGAAGTCCAATGCTGACACATCTGACATTGTATCCTCTTCATCCACAACAGGAATAGGATCAGACGATGTCACTGGTTCCTCACTGTCACTAACTTGAGCCTGCTGTGTGTAACTTGTTATTAGCATCTGTCTTCTCCTGTTTATTTCTTGCCCATGCCTGTCTGTGTAGAAACAGAGGAGTTTGTCAATACCACCGAGAACCTCCTCCATTCTTAGGTTGCTCACTTCATGTTCCATCACCACTTCCCTGAGTTTATCCATGGCAGCAAAGATCTTGCTTATTCTTGACATACACAGCTCTGTCATGCCCTCCATTACACCAGGCTCCTCAGCTTGACTCTGCCTGGCGTCAGGCTCTGCGTCAGCCTCGTCTATCCGTTGCAAGACTTCCTCGGGAGGCTGTTTTCCTCAGTAGCAGCGTGCACTTCTCACATGTCCGCCATCATAACTTCCTGAAAACCTGGTACAGCTTGCGCTGCTGTCAGTGTTGCAGCCTCAGCCTCGGCCAGTGCTTGAATGGCCGTCTCGTTCTCCAGGCATAAGTGAGGCACAAGCAGTCACCATGCGTGGTTGATCGTTGCAGGTGTAATCTGGTGCCAGGCTTGTAGGAGAAAGTTAACTGTGTCCTTCACTGTGAAACGACGCAAAAATGCCTCAACAGTCATGTCAGGTGTGGCGGGTTGGGATACAGCCACTGGCGGAGATGATACGGGAGCACCTGCCTCATCGAGGTCTTCGTTGTGATCTTCTTGTAGGGCATGAAGCTCCTCTTGTGTGTCAGTCTTCCTGTGTAGGTAGTCTTATAGTTGCTTATGGTAGAAGTGCTTGACAGTGGCCATCAATTCTTGATCCAATGGATGCATGAGTGATGTCGTCCGGAGCGGCAGAAACACAACACGACAATCCTTGTGCAGATCTTCTAGGTGTGGAGGGTGACTTGGTGCATTGTCCAGCACAAGGAGCATCTTAAATGGAATGCCAAGTTCCCGACACTTTGCCCTGGCATCGGGGATGCAGTGCTTCATTAACCAGCCTGCCATAATGTTTCCGGTCATCCAGCTATTTGCTGATTTGTACCAGTACACACCACTAGTGTCCATGTTCATAAGGCTTTTGTAGCACCTTGGGTGTGATGCTGTGTGTACAACAACTGGCCTCATCGTGTGGCTCCCAGACAGGTTTACAGTGAACATTACCGTCATCCTACACTTCTGGAGCTTTCGACCAGGGGCTTGTTTCTGTTTTCTAGCGATTAAGTCATTTTGGCCATGGCCTTGTAGTAAAACGACGTTTCGTCGACATTGTAGATCTGGTTCTTGGTGTACTGTCCGTCTTCAATTAGCGCTCTAAATATCGCAGGATACTCTCTCGCGGCCAGCTTATCGGCAGAGGCACGTTCACCTGATAGTTTGATGTGACAGAGTTCCTTGCATTTCAAAAACCGGTGCAGCCATCCAACCGATCCCTTGAAAGGTTTCTCCACATTAAACTTGCGAGATGCTGCCTTGTAAAGTAGCAGAGCTTGGTTCCGAATAAATCTGCCATTCTGTGGTACACCTACCTTCTCCTTTCTCATAATGTAGGTGGCAAGATACCGTTCCATAAGTATCATCACACGGTTTCCCACCTGGGAATGGCCGTCAGGCTCAGATGCATCATACATCTTCACAAGTGCCCTGATGGCATCACGGTTCTTCCAAACAGTCCTCACTGTTGATTCTGCCAGTCCCATGGCTTTCCCGATAGCGGTGTTTCCTTGTCCCGCCTCTTTCATCTTGATAATCTTTAACTTGGTTGCTTGTGTCAGAAGTTTCTAAACCCTTGGGGGTGGAGGCATGGTTCGGCGAAATACAGGCCAGGATGGAGCAGCAAAAAAACGCCACACGTTGTACACAACAGGTTAGCTTGAGAGAAAGGATCTGCACTGTTCACGAGCCTTGTCTCTAATGGTGCGCCGTCCCTTACCCCGAGGTGCGCAGTGGAATGCCCCAGGAATTTCTGCACATCAACGTGACAACACGTGATGATGGACACTTTGTGTGTGGGGGGGGGGGTCCACGTACTAATGGAAAATAGCATTTTTGAGCCACTCCTTGCCTCTGCCTCGCGTTCTGTGAGGTAAACTTGCGCATTCAAAGTTTCTGGGTATGATTTTTGGTCACTCGCGCACAATGTGATTCACGCACTCTGAGCTCGTGCAGTAGGCAAGCAAATTGTATATATATATATATATATATATATACAGTGCTCGTCAGAAGTATGGAGCGCCCTGCGTCCCTCCTGAGAAACAAACCTTTCAACATTGAAAAAACATAAAAATAATGCATTTTATTTACCTTTAGTGCTTTGTAGGGTAGCCTTTACGTTTCTTCACGGACCTGAGACGTCTTGGAAGTGAAAGGGCGAGACTCCTGAGGTGCTGGAGCGGTATTTTGTCCCAGGAGTCACGAATGGCGGCTTCCAGCTTAGGCAGAGAGCTCACGTCCTTCCCTTGGAGACTCTTCTTTACGAGGTACCAGAGGTTTTCAATCGGGTTGAGGTCTGGGCTATTTCCTGGCCAGTCTGTCATGAATGATACCTCGCAGTCACGAAGCCAATTGGTGACCGATTTGGCCTTGTGAGCAGGTGCACCATCCTGCTGAAACACTCGTGCACCTGTTAGCTCGAAGGAGTCTGGTAAATGATCACACAGAAGCTCCAGGTAAACATCCTGATTCACTCTGAGGTTCTTGGGAAGTACAACAAGCTTCCCCAAACCCTTCCCTGAGAAACAACCCCATACCATGAGTGAATCAGGATGTTTAACTGTGCTTTCTACATACCGTGGGTCAAGTGGGTCACTACCTTTTCGTGCTCCTCTGTTACAGGTAACACTAAACGTTGCCTCATCAGACCACAACACTGACAACCATTGCTCCTCACCCCAGTTTAGATATTTATTAGCAAAGGCAAGCCTACGAATTCTCTGGCTGCTAGAGAGAAGAGGCTTTTTCACAGGCCTGTGACTTGTGTAACCAAGCTCATGCACCCTACGAGACACTGTTCTCACTGACACCTCACCAAACACTTCTGGGTTGCTCTCCTTAATTTTCCTTGCACTCACATGAGGATTAAACTCCACTGCACGTTTTAAAACATTAACAGACCTTGGGGAAGTTTTCCTAGGCCTACCAGACCTCGGTTTCTTTGTGGGAACTTCACCACTGTTTTCCTCCCGAAATCGCGCACACCAACGACGCACTGTCGATCGTGCCACACCAACCAATTCACTAATTTCCTTTGTCTGGTGTCCTGCCTCCTTTAGAGCAATGATCTGGGATATGATTTCACTCGATAGTTCACGGGTAGGTGCCATAACAAAGTTTTAAAGGCCAAAACACTGTGGGACACTCGGTAAAAAATGGCGCAATTTGAGAGGGACACTCGGCGGAGTTCCTCTCTCTCAGGCAGCCCGTGGGCAACTGAGGCGGGACCCAACCAGCGTGTCGGTAGGCCTCAGGCTACCGTGACGTCATGCTCGGAGCTCAAACTTGTGGCTCAATTCTTACCCCCAAAAATGGGTGATTCTTTTTGGGCCATAAGTATTGCGCGCCCGGCGGACAACGCTGAATACTTCTGACGAGTACTGTATATATATATATATATATATATATATATATATATATATATATATATATATATATATACTGTATATATATATATATATATATATATATATATATATATATATATATATATATATACACACTATATATATACAGTAATCCCCGTACTATCCGGATGACCACTTTCCGGACATCCCCACTTACTAGACATAATCGTCTCGGGATCCAATATTCCCAAAATGGTCCGAAAACCGCAAAAAATTAGAAAAAAATCCGACTTATTCCCGCTTGTAATTTGAACTTGGCACACGCGGCGCGGGACAGCTTTATTTTGGTGCCTTATTCCTCTGACGTCCGCTAGAGCGCCCCTGCATCCTCCCCACTTACCACCCGTCTCTTGTCAGGAGTGTACGCTTGTCGTCATGGTTGCCCATGTGCTTACTTTTTTGGTGGTGCCTTACCTGCTGCAGGCTCTCCTGCTGCTCTCGTGCCTCTCCTTCGTGTGTGTGATGATGGCCCCGCCGCCTGAGAAGTGGAAGAGAGTGGTTTTGACTCTGGAGAAGAAGAGGGAGATATTGGAGAAAGTAGATGCGGGATGGTCTTCGTCACGCATCCTTTGTGAGTTCAACCTGGCTCGATCTACTTTGTTTGATATCAAGAGATCCCGAGACAAACTCATGCAGTACACGGCTGACTTCTTGTCGAAAAGCAAACACAACGTGGAGAGGAAGATGATGTTTACTCCCAAGTATGCTGAAGTCGACCGCTCCACATTGATTTAGTATCGACAGCAATGAGCTGCTGGTGTGATGATGCATGGTACGGAGCTGAAGGCTGCTGCTGAGAAGTTCGCAAGGCTTCATGACGCCCTAGACTTCAAGGCATCCGAGGGTTGGCTCTTCGCGTTTAATTTACGACATGGCCTTACCAACCGCAAGTCTCATGGCGAAGCTTTGGACGCTAACAAGAATGGAGTAGAGGAATTTCGGCACAAGGTGAAGGGCTTAATCGACAGGGAGGGCCTCACTCTTGGTCAAGTCTACAACGCTGACGAAACTGGTTTATTCTATCGCTCTTTGCCTACGAACACTCTAGCCGAGGAGACGGAGAAGCGTGTACCTGGCCGCAAGCTTTCCAAATAAAGGATATCTGCTTTGTGTTGTGCTAATGCTAACGGCATGCACCGGCTTAAACCCGTTATTGTTGGCCATGCAAAACAGCCTTGATGTCTTTGTGGGGTGATGGATGTCCTTCCTGTCGTTTGGTACCATTCCTTGAAGGCATGGTTCACAGCCCACATCTTCGAAGACTGGTTCCACCGCCATTCGTCAAGGAGGTCATACATTACCAGATGGAGAAACTGGGAATCCCATGCGACCAGGTAAAGGCCCTCCTCCTCGACAATGCACCTGTCCACCCGTGCAACAAGGACTTGGTGGCTGAGAATGGCCGCATTAGGTGCATGTTTCTTCCACCTAATACTGCTGCTCTTATCCAACCAATGGACCAAGGAGTGATCGTGGCAACGAAGCGGCTATACCGACGGAAGTTCCTGGATGAGGTGATGGTTGTTCTCGAGGACGAGGATGAGCGCAGGGAGGGACGGGACACACGAGGCCAGCGGACTTTGGAAAACCTTTGCCACTACAACATCAAGTCTGCCATTTACAACTGGGCCAGTGCATGGAAGGAAGTCCCTGTCAAGACTCTAGAAAATGGTTGGTCTCGTCTGCTTCTCGGAACGGATGTGGAGCACGATTTCCTAGGTTTCGACATGGATGACTTCCATACACGTCTGTGTGCACATGGGGACGATGTTGATGTGGACGAAGTGTGTGAGTGGTTGGATGATGACGAGGGCGATCCTGGGTATCAGACCCTGTCTGATATCGAGATCGCATCTTCATTTGCAGGTGTCAGTACCCAGCTTGAAGATTCCGACGAAGACGGCGACGATGATGCAGACTCCTCTCAGCATGATATTACTCCAGCCATCCCCAAGCTGAGTGCACTTCAGGAACACCTTAAGTTCGTTCTGGACTACCTGGAACACCCGGACTGTGACAGGGAGATGGGGCCCTTGGGACTTGTGAAGGAAGTGCGTTCTTTCATCATTAAATGTCAGAATCGTCATTCCTTGCGTCAATCAACGTTTGACAGCTTTTTCAGGCCCATGACCCCCACTGTGCCCAGCCCTGGCTCCACTCCGTTGCCTCCCCAGGACAGGCCCTCATGCTCCGAGCCACAGCCCAGCACATCAGCCACGGTGGAGTCACCGCTCGACGTGAGTTTGCGCCTATCTTTAGAGTCGTCTGCAGTGGGTATGCCATCACCACGACCCAGCGACGCACCCCTAGGTCACCTCCCTGTGCTACTCTCAGACTCTGACAGTGATTAAACGGCAAGAGCTTCTCCACTAGAACACACGGGAATTTAGTGTTGTGCAGTGAATGAAAAACAGTGCATTGTTTTTGTTAAGAAATTAGAAATCTGAGTGAAAAGACAAAGATTTTTTGGACTGTAAATGTAACGTAAATTAACATGAGTGTGTTGTGTTTAGAAGATGGTTTTATGAGTGGAAAGACTTAAAGTGCAGAGTGCAACACTTATTTCATTAAGTTACAATGGAGCATAAGTAAGATAACAGTGCACAGTGTTAAGAGAATGGACTTCTGAGTGCGAATGACTAAGTTCAGTGCAAGACTTCATGAACAGTGTACTGCAAGTGCTTCAGGATTCTTACTGTCAGAGTCTGAGAGGAGGCGGTTATTCATCGAGATGACCAGGGACTTGCCGTAAGTACCCAGAATGTTTCATACTGTACTGTACTGTATTTTCCATACTGTACTTACCTCTAACACCTCATTTCACTCTTTTATGTCCCTTGTTGGTGTGAATAGTGTCTTAGGTGCCATGGATGTGCAGTAGGGAGGTGTTTTTCTGAGTTAGGCTAGGTTAGGGTCCATAACTATCAGTCCAGGAGCCAGGGACTTGTAAGTACGCAGAATGTTTAATATTGTATAAACCTACCTCAAAAACCTCATTTTATGGTTCTATTGCATTTATTTCAGTCTTTTATGTCCCTTATTGGTGTGATTTGGGTCTTAAATAGGTGCTATGCATGTCCAGAGGGAGTTGTATAGGTGTTTTTCTGAGTTAGGGTCCATAAGTACAAGTCCAGGAGGCTGGTGCCCACTATCCGGACAGGACCACTTTCCGGACATGCCTTTGACTCTATTATGTCGGATAGTGGAGGGATTATTATATATATATATATATATATATATATATATATCGGTAAAACTTCAATATAACGGATTTCAATAGATCGGAATTCGCTTTTATCGGACTCGAGGAGCTACCGGACTAAATTCCTATATATTGAAAAAAGTCTGATAAAGCCAGAAGCAGTCTGGACTGCCTGACCACTTCAGCTGTGTTCACCACAATAAGGTAAATAAAATACATGTTTATCAGTGTACAGTACAGTATTATTATATATATTATACCATTTTATTGATGTTGTGAAGTTATTACACAGTACAGTACCAGAATGGTAGTCAAAACAGTTTAAAAACTGTTCATGCTATCCAGACTAATGTCTGATACCTGTATATCGGAAAAAGTCCAGATTAGCAGGGGGAAGTCTAGATGTCGCTTTTATCAGAATTTTGTATTTTTCGGAATGGTTTGGGCCCCAATAAGTCCGTTATAGTGTGGTCTTACTGTATATAAATTCTTATAAACTTGTTTAATCATTAATCTTCTGTCATCCCACTATAAACATCTGCCTGCAAACGTTTCCAGTGTTATTCTGGTAATTATTCATCTCGAAGAGTCTGGGGTAGTGTGTAGTAATAATAATAATAATAATAATAATAATAATAATGATCATAATAAAACTCTCTATATGAGCGAATAACAGTTGGTTTTCCTTAAGACAAAATGACATGGGAAGTCCTAATTATAAGATCAATCTCTGTAACTCTCATTCCTATCGAACATTGCAAAGCGAAGGCAAAGAAGCATACCTTTGAAAGTAAACATGTACTGTATTACATATGCAGTTATGTAGACAGACTCAGAGAACAGTGTGACACCAAGTTTTGCACTCTGAGAATACGTTGGACGCATTGTTATTGGCTATTGATACTGTGATGTGAGCAACTCTCCAAACCCTCCCACCCCCAGCCACCCTCCCACTCACTCACAGTTACCAGACGTGTGGGGTCTGGCTGCTGCTTTGTGACTATTCGTCGACCACCAGTGCTTCGAAAAGTGGATAATGCGAAACGTTCCCTAACTGTACTTGTGATGCATAAAGTAAAGTAATGAATGTTGAGATGTTTGATTCTTAGATTTACTGTGCTATTGCTACTACTACTGCTCATTGCATTGACTGTTTTGCACAATGGTCTGTCATTATAATATTGTACAGATACAGTGCAAGATGTTCTCAGTTTGTGTTGCTCTTTTTTTATTTATTTATTTATTTTTTTGTAGCCCTTTTTTAAGTCAAGTCTAATGCTGATTACAACAAAATTACCTATCAAAGTTTCAATTTTTCATCAAAAGCTGATTTACCATTTTTCCCAGTTTACAGTGCCATTTGTGTGGAAAAGTTGTTATACTTAAGAATGCATCACCATTATATAATGAGAATTTATACTGTGCATTTGTTTGTTTTTTCAGGGATCACGGTGGACTTTTCAGGCTACTAGGATGGATGGACAGCTTGGAAATTGGGATATCAAGCCAGATCAGATGCAGGTGTGATTGGCAGTCTGTAATTAGATTTGGCAGAATGCAAGAATAATTGTCATTTCAGTTGTGTCCTTTGTTCATTACAGTTCTGATGTAAATCATGCAAAGTGAGCACTATTATAGTAAAAGTAAAAAAGATTATTATATCACAGTTGAACACATTAATAACATCAATCCTGATATTTCTCTTTACAGTATGATGTTCCTCTTTATGCAGTGCTTAATAAGTTATGCTGTAATATACACAGTCCAAAGCTAATATAATGTTACCAAATACTTAAAACTCATAGCTGCTCTTATCAGTATCCACTGTGTTCAGTTAAAAACTCATATTCCTCTAATGACCGCAGAAGTATTCAGTATTATATTCTTAGAACTGCTAGATAATTTTATTCAACTTAGGAGTGGTCTGTCTTGATGTTTTCATTTGTCATCTAGTCCTTTTTTGCCCCGTTAGGAGCATAGTGGTCAGGCCCTGGGGCTTGGGTAGTAAATCCTAACATGTAAGGTGAGAGTGACTAGCCTCACTTGTCCCTGAGTGGCATTATATTAGCAGTAAACCTCAACCAACCCTTGGATTTAAACCATTAAGAGCCCCACCTGGGTAGAGCACTGTAACCTACTAGACCACCATGCTGGAGCAGTTAGTTTAGTCCTACCTAACTCCTGTGTGGGAAGAAGCCATTCCTTGTCAGAATAATATCAGTTAATGGTAGAGAGAATATAATGGTTGATATTTTTGTTGTTGTCCAAGGTTTTGGATTAGGTTAGGTTATTTTCAGGCATTGCCTCTCCTCGACCCATCTTTCCTTCCATTCTCTTCTGTCGTTCTTTCCTTCATCCTTTCCTCATCTTTCTACCTATGGGTGACTTTACACTCCTTCTGTCTTTCTTTCCTTCATTCTTTCCTCTTCATTCCACCTGTGGATGCCGCTACACTGAGTGACAAGCCAAATAGTTTCCTGTACACCAGGAAACCATTTACTGTGCCGGATGGTAACCATATAACCAAATTTTGGCGCCTGGTGGTTTAGTGGGTAATTATGGCGCTCCAGTCGGATTGAGCTGGTGAAGGTTTATATCCAAGAGGTGGTTGGGGTATATTGCCCACGTAATGCCACTCAGGGATGAGTGAGGCTGGTCACTCTCATCTTAAATGTTAGGACCAACTTGCCTAGGCCTGAGCTCCTACGCATCTCATGGGGCAGCGCAGGATTGGATGATGGATGGATGGATGGATGGATGGATGGTAAGATTATAAGTCACTACTAAGCTGAGTAGTTATTTGGTGGTTGAATTGGTTGAATTTATTTATTTGTTTACTTTTGTAATAATTCAGTGGTCTGTGATAGGATAGACTGTTTTAAACTTATGTGACAGAAGGTGAAAAGACTGAAAAATGTCTGTCTTGCAGATAATTAACCCACTGCTGATCCTGGTGCTGATCCCCATATTTGAGAATTGGGTTTATCCATGCTTGAGTAAGCGAGGATGGCTTACCCGACCTCTGACCAGAATGCTGTTAGGTGGGTCACTAGCTGGTGTGGCATTTCTCATCTCAGCCTTCCTGGAAATGCATCTAGAGGTAAGGCAGGGAAGGTAGAAGAAGGGGAGGCAAGGATAAAAAAGAAGGATGGAGTAGGTTATGTCTGGAGGTAAGGTAGGAAAGGTAGAAGAAGAGCATCTAAGGGATGGAAGGAAGAAGTCGGTTATGTATGGAAGTGAGGCAGGGAAAGTTGAAGAGGAGGAGACTGGGGAAGGAAAGAAATGTCTAGAGTTGAGGCAGGGAAGGTAGAACAAGAGGAGAGAGGGTGGAGAGAGGTTTGTTTATGCCAAGGAAAATATAATAAGCAACTTTTTCAGATGTGGATATATTTTTTTCTCTAATGGCATGAGTCAGCTTATCTTAATTCTGTCTTGTTAGTTCTGAAATTTTCACATTCTGTGCCTGGACTGAAGAGCACCTACCCAGTTGAGGTGATGGGTGGTGAAGCACGTGTGACCCTGGTCAATGCCCTGCCTTGTGAAGTCACCTTGGATGCTCCCTGGCTTCCCCCCAACACATCTCTCACTCCACTGCAACGTCAGGTATGCAGCCAGGGTTATTACACAAAGAGTCCTTATTTTGCTTCACCTTTTTTTCATTTATTTATTTAATTATGTATTTTATTTTTTGCTTGGGATATCTTTTTTGATTTAGTCTTGTTATCTCCTGACAACTTTACTCAGCTTAGGGTAAACTTTTTGAACTTAAGGGGTTAGATGTATCAGTAATTAACCCCTCCATGGCCGCCGGCGTCGAATGACGTTTAGCCGATCAATGGCCGCAGGCGTCGTTTGAGCGCGGCCTATAAAAAACTGCAAAAATTTTAAGGAAGTGAACGAACGTTCTGAATGTCTTCATACTGACCTACACTACACTCCCATACACCTCATCAAGCAGTTCAAAGCCTGCTGGTGTGATGAGTGGATTTTCGATTTTTTAGCTCTTAGCCATGCCTAAACAAGCACAACTACACCCATTATCTTGACCCAGGCAGAACATATCATCTTTGTCCTCTCTTGCAAAACACACACAACCACCTGTTTACGATTATGAAGTAATACAGGCACATACAATAAAAGACATGATAATAAATGAAAAATACATTTTTGTCTTGATATCTTTACCTATTTGCTCAGGTTTGCTGTAATGGTTTGGATCATTTGATGCAGTGCAACGTGTAGAAAACTGTGAAAACCTTCGAGAAGTGAATGAAAATCTGGGACATGAGACTGACCTTGACTTCACCCTCTCACATATCATCTGTCAGTTCACCGCCTGCTGTTATGACGGGTGGATGTATGATTTTTTCGTTCGTGGCCATGCCTAAAAACACATAGTTACACCCATTTTCTCGACCCAGACAGAAAATACAATCTTTTTCCTCCCTTGCAAAACACATACAACCACCCTGTTTACGAGACAGCAATATATATTGCGAAAATAACAAGGTAAAACGATAAAGATGAACGTAAAATGACAGAGAAAGATGAACATGTTATTACGGAAAAAATTCGTTTTCCCCCGCCTGTAAACTTATTTATTTCTGCTTTGTATCTGTATTCGTAATAATTAGACTTCTGAAACTGCATTACGATTCTATTTTTAGCCATGCTCATGGTGTGGGAGCTCGAAGTTGCGACTCAACTTCCGTATTGCTAATCGGATCTGACCCTCCACTTTATTCTCCTATGGCAGAGTCTAACCTTGGAGGACGTGCAGTTTTCTCATTTAGGACTGAAAATTCAACTCTTTCACTCCCTTTTCCAAGCATGGGTACAACGATGACTTAAAAAATAACTCAAAACTACCATAAACATATTTTATATCAAAAAGGTGAAAAAGCATTCATAAAATTTTTTTTTTCCAGTCATTCCAAACAGATTATGTACTGAAATCATTCGATATCATCATATCTCATCTACTGTGCACAACATTTCAGCACCATTCATATTGTTTTGAGAGGTAAAAAAAAAAATAACACCACCTGCCCAGTTGCGTTGCAGCAGACCCCTGGGCAGCAGATATCGGTTGCCGATATTTCTGCAACTTCCGCGCTCCATTGCAAGCCATAAAATTTGTCTAGGAAGCTGGGATTTGCACTGTTAGGTGCATTTGAACTTTCTCTTCAATATGGCAAGAAAAAAAAATCAGTTTTTGAAACTTCAAAAAATGGTCCCGGCGTCGGCCTGGCGTGCAAGGAAAATTCCGGGCCTTCGGCCACGGAGGGATTAAGGGGTTAGATGTATCAGTAATTAAACCCTTTTAATATTTGAAAGCATTCCTGAGGTAGATAAAATCGTCTGATATCAGCAAGAGTATATTAAAAATGCCATTACCTGCTCCCAACTCACACCCCCCTCTCTCATATACCTCTCCACCCCATCCCTCCATCTCATCCTCGGCCTCCCCCTCCCTCTTCCCCCCTCCACCTCACTCACATGTACTTATATTCAAGGGCTTAAAAAAATGGCATGGCTTTGATTAATTGGAAACAGGATTTTTTTTTTTAACCACACTGTGCAAAATGGTGAGGAAAGTATCTTATTATTTTTTAGAGATATCTGTAATGTAGTTTATTTACAATGAAGTGTTTCCTTGCAGGTGGTGGAGCATGTAAAAATAGGTGAGACTGGAGATAAGTACGTCAACATGACAGTGAACCTAGACCATAATGGCTGTGGAAGCATTAAATTTGCTCATCCATCCTATGTCTTCACGCTGTCACAACAGCAGGTAAGGTAGTAGAGGAAGAAGACATAAGTTAATGCCTGTTGACTATACAATACAAGGGCCTTTAGGGTAGACAGTCAACCTTTTACTGCTTCGATCTTTCTCTAGGCTAGGACATGAAACAGTTAAATTTGCATCCATGTCTCCACCTATACCGCTGAGTGGACAGGGTCAAAAGAGTAATGGACTTTAATTCCTGAGTCTGACTGGTTCAGGAATCATATTGTGGGTTTTTCCAGTTTTGGGCTGAATTTAATAAAAACCAGAGGAGAATTATAGTAGTGCAGAAGACTGATGTAGGTCAGGTTATATGTGAGAAAGGTAGCAGAAGACATGTTAAGGTTTAAGTTGTCAAAATTGGGCATGATAAAAGATCAAGGATGTATACAGTGAGACAAAACTTGGCAAAGTATAATAAGACATAGAAATAGGAATGGATGTGCAGGTGAATCATTTACTCTGAAAATGTTAGAGAAATATACAGTCAAGTTGCCTAAGGTACGGCTACTTGGTTTTGGACCATGCCCGTGCCATAGAAAACTGTGCCATACAAATAACTAAAGCTATGGGAAAAATGGAATTTGGTTCAGGACGTTCACCCAAAGTCCCCCTTTTCACCCACTTTTCCCTTTTTTTCCCCACACAATCAAGAAGTCAGTCAGTGCATGTATTACACGTAACAGTAGGCACAAAAAAACAGAAGGGTGATCAGCCTTGTGTCTACTTGGGCAATACCACGCGCTACAGATCAAATGAAAAAAAGCTCGACCAAGTAGACATAGATCAGCTGACTGACCAAAACTTTAAAGATGACAGAGGCTGCCTGGTCAGGCACTGATTGAAAAAGTTTATTTGATAAAGTTTGTATGTTCAAGTGTCAACAAAACTCACATTTAACACATTAATAATCATTCTTATATATGTGATGATGATAATGGGAGGCATTATACTTCGTCTTAGTTCAGAGATTGGTGCTTTATCACCAACCCATTCATAGCGGTTTTACGAACAAATCTATAAACTAGTCACAATACCCAAAGAATCTTTAATGATTCATTACTTCTATCTATCTATCTATTGCCAGATGCCATAATCTCGTAAGGGGTGGCCATTTGACTTTGAATTAATGGTTTTATGGGGAGGGGCACTAACCCTCCACCAACACACTTGTTAACACAATGAATTTGGTGAAGTTTAACCTCCTCATAAGAGAGAAAAAAGTCCACAGTTGAAGCACTTGTAGTATGGAGCTGAAGTGGTCACCATCTTCTTTGTTTACAAATGGGTGCGCACTGCCAGGGGAATTTGCCTGCGCGTTTCAAACCTTGGCGCGCCCACGCCATAGGTAGTTTATGCGCATGGTTCATTTTGGGGGGTCTGGCGCCTTGCCATGTCATAGAAAACTGTGGCATAGAAGTCCGCGCCATAGGTGACTTGACTGTATGAATTAAAAAAAAGCTGTATATTGGCTTCATGAATGTTGACAAAGACTATCTATCTATCTATCTATCTATCTATTGCCAGACGCCTCAATCCCGTTTGGGGTGGCCACAAACAAATCGCCTCCAAGTCGCCCTGTCCCCCGCCATTTCACTGACCTGCTCCCAACTCACACCCCCCTCTCTCATATACCTCTCCACCCCATCCCTCCAACTCATCCTCGGCCTCCCCCTCCCTCTTCCCCCCTCCACCTCACTCACATACACTCTCTTCGTCAGGTTGACAATGACATTCAGTATAAAAGGGTGGATTAAGAATGATTGTGGAAAATTTAGAGTAGACTGCATACAGTATAGCATTTGAGTGAAATAAGTGGGCAGTTAAATCATTTTGTTAAGGTAGTACTGTGCATGAATGCAAGTATTATTATTTACCTACTGTAGAATCTCCTAAATCGTGGTCTTATGAGACTGGGCACACGCTGCGATTTGAGAATTCTGCAATTTAGAAATAACTAATCTTATGGGGAAAGTTACTTATGTGTCATCTTGGAAATGTTGTCCCCCTTATCCCCAAACCTACATCAAACTGGTCACCAACAAACACTAACAACCTTTGTGCTTGGTGTGAGAAGGAAGCACTGTGATTGGCATATAGTTAGTGATATGCTTGAATACGATTAGTAATTTCCATGCTTTACCAAGATTGGTTTATGCCCAGCTAGATATGTGGATGTGAGGTAATGGTAGCGCATGTAACTCGAGGCATCAGAAAAGAGTCACTTTTGATGGTTGCATCCACAGATTTCTTGTAATTTCCACAATTTACTGATGTTGCAAACTTGCATGATATGGCTGCATATTATGAATCCGCTATTTAGAATCATGTGATTTAGGAGATTCCACTGTAGTTGTAGTGCACTTTTATCTACTCTTATCAAATCTAGTTTTAAATACATGAATGTTCTTTGCTTGCACCACCACCTTTTCTAGGCTGCTCCAAGTATCTATGCATCTGCCAAGGAAGCAAAATTTTATTTAGGTTTTTAATCCCTATGCACCAGGTGAGGGTTATATTCGATGCGAAATTGATGGATTGGGGATGCCGGGTAACGGCTATAACTGCAATTGTTTTCGCACCACAGTCTGAAGTGGCTGCCATTTCTCATCATCAAAGGGTAGGGATAGCCTCCCGGCACCCGAGGCAAGTATACTTCAGTCGTCTCTGTGACTCTGCCAGGTGTAGGATAATGTTTTCTTATGTCTCTCCCAGTTCTGTTTCCACCTTATGTGGACCCTTGCATCATCCGCCCCTGCCAAGCCTCTATCCAAGAATACTAGAAAAGGGCTCAGTGATTATGCCATAAGGCATGTCTTGGATGCAACAGTGTCTAGTTTATCTAGTAATGGAGTGAGTTATCGCGTTGAAAGCAAAGCCATAGTTGGCACCGCAGGCAGACGCACAAACACTTCCTGCTCGCACGTCACTCTCGTGGTGAAAGTGAGTTTTCTTCCTCATGTAATTACTCATCAGCGCTGTGAACTTGAGACATGGGGATACTTTCATTCGTAAGAGGAAGAGTTATTGAGTAAAATGGTCATTAATTTGTTTCCCTACGTTCTATACTTTGCAGGGTATGAAGGTTTGAAAACAAGCAGTTTTCAGCAGTTTCTGAAAAATTGCCCATTGTGAGGTGATGACTGGTGAATATTGCCTGGTGTGTGCGGATTAAGACACCCAATTATTCTCAGTTTAAATCAGTGTCCTAGTGTATCCATCACTAAAAGGTGCTCTCTGTCCTCCTGTTCCAATCCTCTTACACCTTTGAACATCTTAATAAAATATCGTCTCTCCCTCCTCTTTCATAAGATTGGTAAACTTCATCATCTTCAATCTCTCTTCATAGGAATACACTCTCAATTTCGGTGTCATCCTCATAGCCATTATTTCAACCTTTTCTAGTTTGTCAGTGTGTTTTTTCAGACGTGGTGACCATACCACTGCTGCATATTCTAATCTTGGTCTTATCATAGACATTAGTGACTCTCACCATTTTTCATCTATGCATGAATAGAGTAGTCCAGGAATTAAGAGTGAAAAGAGTAGGAGAGCAAGGATAAGGTGTGATTTAGAATTCCAGCACACCCCTGTTATCCAATCTCCCAGCAATTGATAAATCACTGTAATGATGTAAAGTAAGTTATGATCATCTCCCAGTATTTGATGCATCAGTCCTGCTCTAACAACATTGAAGGTAGCAGACAAAAAGTCCGCCTCTTGCACCAACACACACACAAGCCGACTGTAACCTGTCTGAGCCAACATGACCATCAGTGTTCATGTGTGCTGAAACCTGTTCAGACGCTTCTGGCCAAGCCCCATAGCTCCCACCACTCTTTTGAACAACTGAGCTGCTCCATCCCCCACTCGCCTTCTCTCTCTCTCTCTCTCTCTCTCTCTCTCTCTTTCTCACGTGTCCTGTGGCAGTGATTTCATCTCTTGAATTGATCACATTGCGTCTTTCTCTCACTCCCCTTCGTTACATCACAGAGCACATACAATCATTTGCATGTAGTGTGGGTGCTGTAAAGTTTTTTTTTGTGAAACAACTGAAAGTTTGTGATAATATCAGACTGAGGTGCTGCCCCCACTGGAAAGCATGATGCTCAGGGTGCTGCCCTTGGTGAAGAGGAGGTGAATCACCTAAGGAAGAATATCAACCCTGAAGTGAAGATGGTTATCATGAGGCAGCATCAAGGCAGTCAGAGTGCTAGTTGCATTGCTGACACACTGCAGATATTCCAGTCGCCCATCTCTTCTATCATCAAAAGGTCTGCTGACATGTTAGCTGCAGGGCAGTAGGTGTCCTCCCTCAGTGCTAAGAGGATCATGGAGGCTAGAGACCCATTGATGGAGAAGATGGAGTAGCCTCTGACAATGTGAGTGCAGGATCAGAACTGATGGGACATGCCACTGGGCTCTAGCCTGATCTGTACCATGACTCTCTCCTTGTAGTCTAATGTAAAGAAAAAGCTGGTTATGGAGCTCAAGGAGGTGATCAAGACAAGTCCAGTGTGGTTCAGCCACTGCAAGGGGTGCATTGGCCTGTGGCATGTGTCACTTGCTGACAAAGCCATCAGTTTTCACCTTGCAGCCACAGCGGCATTCTTCAGGGAACCCAAGGCGCGCACAGAGCAGGGAGGGTACAGCCCGAAACAAGTCACCAGTTTCAATGAATTGGGGCTGTCCTGGAAGTGGACGTCATCAATGACATTCTTGGCAGAGGAGAAGAAGGCACCTGGTTTTAAGGCTGTGAAGGACCATGTGACACTCCTTCTGGGGGACAGTGCTGAGGGGGAGCTTAAAGCTGAAGCCACTCTTGGTGTTCTATGCACAAAATCCTCATGCATTGGGAGATTACATCAAGAAAAACCTAGGTGTAATTTGAGAGTCCAACCCCAACACTTCAGTGTTATGCTGGCCCTACGAAGCCAGCTGCTTGTCCCCCACCCTTTGTGCCTACACTGAGGAATTCAGCATTGCCATCTGCTTCCTGCTTGTCATTTGCAACATGCTGAGCCA
Source organism: Coenobita brevimanus (assembly GCF_032717465.1). Classification (NCBI taxonomy): domain Eukaryota; kingdom Metazoa; phylum Arthropoda; class Malacostraca; order Decapoda; family Coenobitidae; genus Coenobita; species Coenobita brevimanus. Next base: position 3,247,892 of record NC_137000.1, on the reverse strand, counting down.
TCTTGCCTCCATGGGTGACTGAGTAGAAAACATCAAAGTCACCTTTCTGTCCACGAACATTACTGCCATACTACAACCAGTAAACTAGGGAGTCATCATTACATTTCAAGCTCTGTATCTGCAGCGCACCATGCAACAGATGCCGAATGCAAGCAGTGCCTATGAGTGTGACAGCATAAAGCAGTTTTGGCAGGGCTACAATATCCTCACTGCCATTAACAACATAACTGTTGCATGAAAGGAGGCATCAACTTCAATAACGAACGGTGGGTGGCACAAGTTGTGGCCAAAGTGCATCCACTCCTTCGCTGAGTTCCCAGTGAGTGAGGAGGAGGAAGAGGAGCATATCATCAAGAGGGGGAGTGGTGGGACATTGTGGACATGTCGCATGAGGCCAGATTCCAGGACGTGGACAGACATGATGTCCAGGATGTGTTGGAGAGTCACAGGGAGGAGCTTTCCAGCAAAGAACTAATGAGTATGCTGGAGGAGTGTGCACATGTTCAGGAGGAGAGCAAGGCAGAGCTTGTGCTGATGCTAGACGTGGCAGTGCAGTGATACAGTGCTTGTCAGAAGTATCGAGCACCCTGCGTCCCTCCTACGAAACAAACCTTTCAACATTGAAAAAACATATATATAATGCATTTTATTTACCTTTAATGCTTGATAGGGTATCCTTTACGCTTCTTCACGGACCTGAGACATTGTGAAAGTGAAAGGGCGAGGTTCCTGAGGTGCTGGAGTGGTATCTTCTCCCAGGAGTCATGAATGGCTGCTTCCAGCTTAGGCAGAGATCTCACTTCCTCCCCTTGGAGATTCTTCTTTACGAGGTACCAGAGGTTTTCTATCTGGTTGAGGTCTGGGCTATTGCTTGGCCAGTCTTTCATGAATGATACCTCGCAGTCACGAAGCCAATTGGTGACTGATTTGGCTTGATGAGCAGGTGCACTGTCCTGCTGAAACACTCGTGCACCTGTGAGCTTGAAGGACTCAGGTAAATGATCACAAAGAAGCTCAAGATAAGTGTCCTGATTCACACTGCAGTTCTTGGGAAGCACAACAAGCTTCCCCAAACCTTTACCAGAGAGACAAGCCCATACCATGAGTGAATCAGGGTGTTTAACTGTGCTCTCCACGTAACGGGGGTCAAGCGGGTCACTATCTTTGCACCGGTACACCCGTGCTCCTCAATTACAGGTAAGACTAAACGTTGCCTCATCAGACCACAACACTGACAACCATTGGTCCTCACCCCAGTCAAGGTACTTGTTAGCAAAGGCAAGCCTATGAGGTCGCTGGTAACGTGTAAGAAGAGGCTTTCTTACAGGCCTGTGACTTGTGTAACCAAGTTCATGGACTCTTCGGGACACCGTGCGCACAGAAACCTCACCAAACACTTCCGGGTTGCTCTCCTTAATTTTCCTTGCACTCACACGAGGATTAGACACCAATGCACATATTAAAACATTAACAGACCTCGGGGAAGTTTTCCTGGGCCTACCAGACCGCGGTTTCTTTGTGGGAATGTCACCACTATTTTCCACTCAAAAACGGGCACACCACCTATGCACTGTCGATCAAGCCACACCAACCAATTCACTAATTTCCTTCGTGGGGTGGCCTGCCTCCTTTAGAGCAATGGTCTGGGATATGATTTCACTCGAAAGTTCATGGGTAGGGACCATAACAAAGTGGCAAAAGCCAGAACACTGCGGGACGCTAGGTAAAAAATGGCGAAAGAAGAGAGGGAGACGCGGCGGAGTTCCTCTCTCTCACACAGCCAGTAGGCAACTGAGGCGGGAGCCAACCAGCGTGCAGTAAGGCCTCAAGCTCCTGTGACGTCATGCTAGCGCCCCAAACATCTGGCCCAATTTTTAGTACCAAAAACGGGTGATTCTTTTTTCACCAAAGTATTGCGCGCCCTGCCATAGGCGCTCGATACTTCTGACAAGCGCTGTAGATCCTCAGTGGAGGATAAACAACTGGTAAACCTCATTCAGGAAAGGGACCCAAATCCAGCTTGCAGTGACCTGTCTGCATCCTTCATGGACAAGGCTGTCACCAGCTACACTAGCTCCTAGTGGAGAAGTGGAGGGCTGCCAAGCAGCCCAGCATTACCACCTTTAAATCAAGGCCCTCAACCAACAGTGAGGATGAGCCTCAATCCTTCACCAGTTGATCACATGCGCATCTACCTCCACAACCCTTGCTCATGACTCCCCTGGTTCAACTATTTCTTCCTCATCACATTACTTTCCACCTCGCTCTCCCTTGCCTGATGTAAATGTTCCTGAGAATGATGAGAGAGTGCCCAGGGATAAGACTATCCCTCTCCCTTGGGGGAAGGACCCATGATGATGACTCAGCCAGGACCCAGCACTTGTTTCAACACTTTATTACTCTTTTCATCATACCCATAGTTGACACATTGAAGCAAAATAGTAAGACAAGGCTTTAGAGGAAGTCTAGGAACCAGTCAAAGAGATTTTTTTTTTTTGCATCCCTTGGCCTCAAACATACCCCCATTGAGTCCATGTTATGATTGTCCTGGTATCCAATAAATTGTTATCCAATCCACTTTCCTTAATGCAACCTCATCAGGTAACGGATGTGTGCTGCATAAGGTAGCATATGAACATGTTTAGCGTGCCTGCATGCTGATGCTCCAGTTTCATTAGTAGAAAACAAGAAATATCTTCAAAAGATGGTAAATGTGTATGAACAGAAATACCCAAGACAGACAAAATGTTTTTGACAGTGGCTAACAAACTGAGTTAATTATGCCCATCTTTATCCTCACTCCTCACCTGACGCCCCCCACCAACTGCCACAACCACCGCCATCTTCCACCACCACCATCATCCATCATCCAGGCCCACTTAATACTGGTAACAGCAGATACAGATTTTGTGAAAGTGGTCAACATCCGGCCGCCTGATGATTACCACAAGTCACCCTCTGGACGTCCAAAACTTAGGTACTGTACTATTCAAGGATGAGTTTGTGCAGTAAAGTATTTGCAAATCATTTTTACAGTGCAGGATTCATGTGTACACATCCCTTGTAATTGGAAGTATTGGTATGGGTTATATCATTTACACATTAGAGAACTACCGTAGCCTTACTCATGTCAACTTCTTCAGAGTTGTGTACAACGTGCCAGTGACAGCCCTGAACAAGTGTATGGTGGTGATGGGGACTGAAAAAAACTACAGTTTTTGCATGCAGGAAAAGCCTGAGGGCTTCATCTCAGCCACACCATACCAGGAACTGCAACCAGGCAGGTTAGGCACTTTAAACACCCTTCAGGTGGCTCATCCAGGCTTTTGCAGTAGGAAAGGATCTTTAGGTCTTATTTCATACATTACTCATAGGCCATCTCAGGCATATAGTAGGTAAATCAAGTACACAGTGAGATCAAGTCTTTTGCTGTACATTAAAATTAAGCACTTCCGTTCTGAATGATCATTCACAGACATATCAGGCACTTGCAAGGAAAGTAGTGACTCACAGACAAATCGTGGTAGGTATCAGAAATGTGAAACACTTTTAAATTATTATAGCATTCCTTTTCTAGGCTGGATATAAGATAACTTGCATTGTCAGAAAAGACTGGATATATCTGAACTGAATAAAAAAAAAGTCAGACAATGCAGGGAAGACATAGGACAAGATGATGTTATGCTGTATTAGGTAAGGAAGTTGAGGCTTGTTAGTGAAACAAGCCGAGCAGGGGTGTACATTGTTAATTAGCATAACACGACAAGTAATTCTGAAAAAGATATACTGTGAGCAGAGCTCAGTGAATTGTATCATTGTTCTTTATTCACAGGTACAATGTGCTGGTGCCGTGGGATATGCAAGAACTAGAGAATAATGGAACAGAAAATGATGAGAATGAGTTGTTGTCAAGGCAGAATATTGTAGAGACGAGAGAGAATGAGACAGCAACAGAGTTGTGGATACAGGCAGGGGCGGTATACAACCTGCTTGTTCATAAGTCTCTGAGTAACACTAGCAGGTCCTCAGTAAGTACCTAGTTGTTTCTTATTTATGATAGAAATTGTTGATTGTCGATCATGTACAGTATGTTCAGTCTTTACCTGGAAGATTTGTGTTCTTTATATTCAAAAGGCCTCTCATGGGCCATATTTGTAACTGGGAGAGAGGGAGAGAGAGAGAGAGAGAGATTAATTGTTGACATACTTTATAGAAAGGGACTTACACAAACCTAGACACAAACATACTTAGTCAGTGCTGCAGTTTGACTTTACATGTACAGTACTCCACTCACTACAAGCAGCAATTCTTGATAGGTAATTATCTACCATGAGGAAGGGCCAGGACACTTCCTCTAAAAAAGGGTCTGGCTTTACATTGAATCTCAGCTGGACTGACACAGTATAGTTGAAATGCACATCACACCATTAACCATATAACCAACAAATGGATACCTGATGGTCTAATGGATTAAGATATTCCAGTTAGATGTGGCCCATAAAGATATAAGCATAATGGATAATTGGGTTTTATTGCTCACATAATGCTACTGGGGGTGACAAACTGGTCTCACTCACCTTAAATGTCTTGACTGAGTAGCCTGTCTCCGGGCTCCTATTCTCCTGATGTGGCAGTGGTGGATTGTATATGTTTGTACATAGGTATCATCAGGTAACCATTTTATTCCCCCTACAGACTGTGAAGCAGTATGAAGTGACTCCACCCAATTCAATACACATGCTGTGGCTGGTACCTCAGTATTTCACCATCACCGTGTCAGAGGTCATGTTCTCCATCACTGGCCTTCAGTTTTCATTTACACAGGTCAGGAGTTATTTGCTGGATAATAAAATCGCAAAATTTGGTCCCAGTAAGATCCTCCTGCTTTACAAGAAGTCCTGATGTAAGCTAGGTAGCTGTGTGTTTCAAAATCTCACAACTTTTATCATACCATTCATACTATAAAGTGGAAAAAGCTCAAATCGGCTATGCAGGTAGCAATTAAATTTTAATGTGCAGTTTTTGTTTTGTACGTTGTTGTGGTCTAAACAGGAAAAAAAATCATAACAAGGACTTACTGTATGTTGGACTGTTTCGAATGATGCCCAGTAAGATCAAACAAATATGAAGTAAATGTTTGATGCTCTAGTACATTTGGAATAAGTCCAGTGCACCTATGTAAATCTGCAATGTGAACTAGTAAAGAATGATTTCTGAACTATTAATATATCTCTGTCTGTCTATCTATTGCCAGATGCCTCAATCCCATTCAGGGTGGTCACAAACAAATCGCCTCCACGTCGCCCTGTCCCCCGCCATTTCACTGCCCTGCTCCCAACTCACACCCCCTTCTCTCATATACCTCTCCACCCCATCCCTCCATCTCTTCCTCGGCCTCCCCCTCCCTCTCCCCCCCTCCACTTCACTCACATACACTCTATTTGTCAGTCTTTCACCCTCCATCCTCTCCACATGGCCAAACCACCTCAGTGTATTCCTCCTAACGCTTCCTATCACATCCACACCACAACGCTCCTTTATATCCTCATTTATCAGCTTATCTCTCCACGTGACTCCACAGGCTCCTCTTAAATAACTCATTTCCACTGCTCTCACTCTTGACTTGTGCCCTTCCAGCAATGTCCAAGCTTCACTTCCATACGTTAGAGTTGGTATCACAATACTTTCATGTAGTAACTTTTTCACTTCCATGCTCACTTCCCTGTTTCTTATCACTGCATTCAAGGAACCAGCAACCTTTCTTCCCTGCTGTACCCTTTCAAGCTCTTCACCCTCCAAACCTCCATCCTTACTCATCACACTACCCAAGTACTTAAATGTACTCACATTTTCCAATTCCTCACCATCCAACCTCGCCGTACATTCACTGACTTCACCTCTCTCAAAGACCATCACTTTACTCTTTCCTACATTCACCTTTAGATTCCGTTTCTTACACACTCTTCCAAACTCATCCACCAAGCCTTGCAGCTTTCCTTCATCTTCACTCAACAACACAGTATCATCTGCAAACAACAGTACAGGGAGTTTCCAAACACTACCCTCTCTCATCAGGGCCACTCCAACATCCACTACCCTACCTTGTACCTCTTTTATTACCCCATTCATGTGCAGATTGAACAACCATGGAGACATGACACATCCCTGTTTCAACCCAACCTTCAAAGAGGAAAATTCACTCAGTTCACCATCCACATGCACTGCAGCCTTAGCACTGTCATACATACTCATCACAGCATTGAACAACTTCCCATCTACTCCATATATTCTTAATACTTTCCACAGTACTTGTCTATCCACCCTGTCATATGCTTTCTCCAAATCCACGAAAGCTGCATACAACTTCTATCCCTTCTCTGGAAACATTTCCACTTAAGATCTAAGAATGAATATCTGATTTACACAACCTCTTCCCTTCCTAAAACCTCCCTATTCTTCTCCAACTAATTCCTCTGTTATTTCCCTAACTCTGTCAATATGTATCCTACCATACACTTTTCCTATTATACTAAGAAGACAAATGCCCCTGTGATTACCACACACTTCTTTTTCCCCTTTTCCTTTGTACAAGGGAATAATTATACCTGACTTCCAATCCTCCGGAACTCTACCTTCCTCCCAGGCCAATATGCACATCTTCCACATCCATTCTACTACTATCTCTCCCCCATGCTTCAACATTTCACCACACACTCCATCAATTCCTGGGGCTTTCCCCAATTTAACTTTCGTCATTGCTTCCACAACTTCTATCCTACTGATTTCTTCCTGTCTTCTCACCTCCCTCCTTCTCCCAACCATTCCCCAGCCACCTATATTCGCATCACTTCCATCCTCTATGTTCAGCAATTCCTTAAAGTGTTCTCTCCATCTACTCACTTATTCTCCCTTCACCACTAGTAATCTACCATTTTTATCTTTCACTCCCCTGCTAACTTCACTTCCACCCTGTCTTACTCTCTTCACCTCTTTCCGGCGCCTGGTGGTTTAGTGGGTAATTATTGTGCTCCAATCGGATTGAGCCGGTGAAGGTTTATATCCAAGGGATGGTTGGGGTTTATTGCTCACGTAATGCCACTCAGGGATGAGTGTTGGTCACTCTCATCCTAAATGTCAGGACCAACTGCCTAGCCCCGGGCTCCTACGCTCCTCATGGGGCAACGTAGGAATGGATGATGGATGGATGGATATAGTATATATATATGTGATGAGTGCCCCCACCTACCACGTTATATATATATATATATATATATATATATATATATAATGGTGAGCGCCCCCACCTACCACATTATATATATATATATATATATATATATATATATATATATATATATATATATACAGTATATATATGATGAGTACCCCCACCTACCACGTTATATATATATATATATATAATGGTGAGCTCCCCCACCTACATTATATATATATATATATATATATACTGTATATTTAAGTTTAGGAACAATTTATGGAGTGTTAGGTGGAGTGTTTTGGCTATATGCGATTTTTGACTTAACGTGAGGCCTTGGGAATGTAATCCTTGTGTAAGTCGCAATACAGTTTTTTCAAGGTTTGCTTGTGGTGTGAAAGTGAGGTGCATAAGGTGCATACTGTAAGTATGTTGTGGTGTGAGGTGGCATTACAAAAAGGGCAGAATGGATTGTGAGTTGTATGATATATTGATACAGAGGTAGAGAAAGGTAATGGCCACATCATGGCCAGAAAAGGCATTTTCTGTGGGATGATTATTTGGTGGGGGTTCATGGGAAATGCTGTTTGACTGACTGTTTTGGATGCATATGGTGGCTGTGTGTTTGAATTCACTATAAAATTGTATTGTATATTGGGCAAATGGAAGGAGTGCATGTGTATTTTAGTATCTTAGCTTTATATAATTTGTTATTGAATGCAATAGCAGCTTGCAGTAATTCCAATGCACAATCTGCTTTGTAGCTCTTGACAGTTATATTGTATATAATGTATTATGTTGTTAAATGTAAATTTTCTTCTGCAGGCTCCCAGCAGTATGAAGTCAGTTGTACAGGCCGGATGGCTCCTTACTGTGTCATTTGGTAACCTCATTGTGGTTATTATTGCTAATGCACATCTCTTCAGTAGACAGGTAAAGTAGTTTATATTCTACTGTAGATGTGCTGTGCTTCTAATCACCAGAACATCAGAGCTCTTGTTTTTTTTATTTATTACCTGTATTTATTTATTCATTTGTTTATTTTAATTTATTTTTTATTCTTAGCTACTTCGTAGTCCCATCAGACCCAGTCAGTCATGATGGGTGTAGTTTGTTTTTCATGACAGAATATATTTTGAACTGATAAACTGGCATTAGACGAGTAGCTTAGTGAAAGGTTGATTATCCTTGGCATGATAATATGGATCAGTAAAAGCAGCTCTTAAATACTGTACATCTATCTATCTATTCTATCTATAGCCCGACGCCCTAATCCCGCAAAGGGTGGCTGCAGACAAAACGCCTCCAAGTCACTCTGTCACCCACCATTTGACTCCCCTCCCCCCAACTCACCCCCCCCTCCCTCATATACCTCTCAACTCCATCCCTCCACCTCATCCTCGGTCTACCCCTCCCTCTCCCTCCCTCCACCTCACCTACATACACCCTCTTAGTCAGTCTTTCATTCTCCATCCTCTCCACATGTCCAAACCACCTCAGTGTATTTCTCCTAATCTTTTCAACCACATCCACATCTACCCCACAACGTTCCTTCACTTCTTCATTCGTCAACCTGTCCCTCCACGTCACTCCACATGCTCCTCTCAAGTAACTCATTTCCACTGCTCTCACTCTTGACTTGTTCCCTTCTTGCAAGGTCCACGCCTCGCTTCCATACGTCAGGGTAGGGATCATCTGTTTATCTATTTCTGTCTATCTCTCCATGTCTGCCTATTATCCATATCTGTCTGTTTGTCAGTCCCACTGATGTCTTGCCCTCTACCAAAAGCTCTCTCGCAAGGGATAGCCGCAGCAGAAAACTACTGTCTTGTAACATATATCTCTTCCCTCTTTGGTCATGCTTTGTCCATTGCCAGCTCTCACACCTGTAAATGGTTCAGTTCTGTTCTCTGTTGTAAGCTGGAGGTCTTCTTCTTGAAGTATAGCCAGTTACAGGTAGTATTCTGTACAGTGAACCCTCGGGTATCATGTACATGGTTATAGCAGTTTCCATTATCACTGCTAAGTGAAAATCTGCACTCCTGCCATTGTTGCGCATATTTTGGCTAAAGAACATCATTACTGCGGACACGATCTGGTTTCTACCTATATTGATGGTGCAGAGTTTATGGTTTCTGATGGCTTTGAGGGATTCAAAGATGAAGCCCTTTTCAAGGAATCAATTCCTGTTGTTGGAAATCATTAACTCTCCATCCCCAAGCCTCAGAACCCCTTATCTCAAGCCTATCTCAGGACTCTATATGGTATGTGTTTCTTTCTTACTATGCTCTTTCATTACAGTCTTTTCTATTAACCTAACCATGCCTACGTGTGTTCTTGACAATTACCTTATCAGTATGTATGTATTCAGTGTGTGTAAATTGTTTTAATGTGGAAAATTTGGATTAATAAATGGGGTACCAGTTAGGATAAATACCCAGGTTTTGTGCATTCATTATTGTGCAGTTTCGTTATCATGCACTAGGCTCAGTACCAGTTATGTACATTGACCAAGGATCACTGTACTGTATAGCATCCTAAATAATGTCACAAAACAGGGCATCTGCTTTGTTGCCTAACAAAGGTGACTTTAAGCACTAAACATTACAGTTTACAGTACTAAGTTTTGTTTTTTGTTCTTACTTTTGATGATGATGATGATGAATATCTTCATATCCATGTATACCTCATTGTGCAGTATGCTGTATTTAGGAAAGTGAAGAAAAGAACATTTTTTTTTTTTTCCCCACATCGTACATACCTGGTCTCTACTCATTTCCTGCTTGATGTTTTACCTTTCAGGCAATGGAGTTCTTCCTGTTTGCCGTGTTGATGTTCATCGATATGGGGGTGTTTGCAGTGCTGGCTGCTCGTTATAAGTACGTGAATGAAGACCAAGAGGAAAATCAGAGGGACACCTCTCCCTCTAGTAGAAACCACAACCAAGACCCCTCCAACAATGAAAGTAGATTTTAGCCCATGAAATCTGGGTATTCTATAGTTAAGTTTTGTCATGTGTTTTCATGGTATATATGTTTTGATGTTATTATATGAAGGGCCATCGTAATTATGACAACAGAATTCTTCATATACAGCTTATTAACCCTTTGACTTACCAATGACGACCTGGGTCGTCATGCATTTGTCAACCTCTGACGTCAGTATGACAACTTTGCCCGTCATCCAATGTAATCTCAAAAGAAATATATAGGGAGTGGACATTTTTGTTGGATGACGGGCAAAAGTGGGTGGAGCTAAGCCTGCCACAGCTGGTGCATGCGTGCTCACTTGGTTTGCTTGGCTCAGTGTGGTGTGAGGTTCCTCACAGGTAGGATGTACACCTCTTGACCTCCCGCTGAACACTTATGCTTCTTTTTTTCGCGTATATATGCGGCATTATTATTTAAGAAAATACAACAAATAATACATTATTGGAAAGGAAATTTATTCTGCTACATATATACTGAAGCAAAAAACTATTATTACTTCTTGAATAGTTTTTTTTGGCAAATATTTTTTTAAAGGACAGTGTAAAACTTAACATGTCAGCTAAATTCTGCTCACTTTTTTTGCATTTTATTTTGTATATATTGTAGGTGGGGGCACTCAGCATCCACTTACTTGATGTAGTGCTGCTCTCAGGTGTCTGCCCTTTCCTCTCCTCTATCCTTCTTTCCATCCATCCTCTTCTGTCTTTCTTTCCTTCATTCTTTCCTTTTTCTTTTGCCTGTGAGTGACTTTATAATCCCTCTTCTGTCTTTTTCCTTCATTCTTTCCTCTTCCCTCTGCCTGTGGGTGACTCTACACTTAGTGACAAGCCAAATGGTTTCTTGTACACCAGGAAACCGTTTACTATGCTGAGTGGTAACCATATAACCAAATTTTGGGACCTGGTGGTTTAGTGGGTAATAACAGCACTCCAGTCAAATTGAGCTGGTGAAGGTTTATATCCAGGGGGTGTTTGGGGTTTATTGCTCATGTAATGCCACTCAGGGATGAGTGAGGCTGGTCACTCTCATCTTAAATGCCAGGACCAACTTGCCTAGCCCTGGGCTCCAATGCTCCTCGTGGGGCACCGTAGGATTGGATGATGGATGGATGGATGGTCTTTTTGGACAATGTACAACAAACCAAAGCTCTTCATCTTCAAAATGAGACCAAAGTGGCCCTTCCATGATGAATAGTAACTTTTCTACGAGCGTTAGAAGTAAAATATCTCTACGCGGCTGGTCTGAAAGGTCTTGAGTGAGAGTTACGCGCACAGCCAAAATTTACGCTCCTCCCTTCATGGGATAGGGTTAACTGCTTGACCCTCAGTAGTATCCTTCTTAGTTTTTTCTTGCTTCTACCAAACAAAGTGTTTTATTCAGCTTAGGAAAAACCTCTTGTATTGAGGGGGTTTATGAAGGAAATGTATATCTAACGCATTAATTTTAAAAGTCTTCCCTAAGCTGAAAAAAATTGTCTTGAGATGGACAGAATAAAATGAAAAATGATGTCTTTGGAGAGAAGTGGTAATTTGACTAATAAAATGAGCCTAGAGAAAATTACATTCCATATAAATGTCAGTAGCTTTCATTGTGTGGGAGAAACTTTGAACTCTAATGATGTTACGTAGCCTATATTTTCACATACTGTAGATGTCCTGCTTCTAGTAAAGAGATCTCCTATGTAGAGTACAATATCTTTTATATAGTTAGTTCCAGGCATTGACTAGCACAATGAGTAGGCCCTGTTATTGAAGCATTTGCTGACAGACCATGATTGAACAAGTACAAGCAAATCAGACAGTCGGTGTTTTGTATCATATTTTCTTGTAGTTTACTTGAATTGGATATAACCACTACAACACTCATATATTAATCAAACCAGCACACTACTTTGGTCATATTAATTAAACTGCTGTATTTTAAGTCAATCTCTGTACAGTAATTCCAAGGTTATAGCACTTTGTTATCACAGTTTGCATTATCATGGCTAGATTAAAATCTGTACTGATGCCATTATAAACTCTCAATTTTCTGGTGTAATTCAGCCAAGCCCTACACTGAATAAAGTGAAACTCTGGATATCGCATAGTACCCCCCCATTGGCTCAACTTTTGGCATCGAACCAGATATTGTTTTACTGTCCATCTCGACCCTCTGTCCTGAAGACTTTCCCATGAGTTAAAGATGAGAACTAAGCATAAAATACAATACAATAATGATACAGCACAGTAATACAGTGCATAGTGTAGTACTGTATGTATCCACCAAATATTGGAATCAATGGGGGGTAGAGTTGTACACCATTCAGTACAGCACTGCACTAGGGGTTTGAGCCAAGTGCATTCGTAATGTTGGAATCACAATACAGCACTAGGGCACAAGCACTGACAGGCCATAAGCTTTGCAACAACAATGAGCATAGTACACCACAGACTTAGTCACAGCTCTAGGGTTTCGCGACCTCATGGATAGAAGAGTGAAGCGCAGACACGTCTTTACTATGCAAAATCCGTAGGTGAGAGTGAGAGCCCGGTGGTATGATTGGTGTGCTGGGTGAGCCGCTACCATGACAGATTCTGATTAGCTGGTGCGTAGTGGGCATTCTCATTGGCTGACGAGTTTCGGAGCTTTCCGGGGTGCTGGTTGGCTACCACTTACAAACTGGTAGGTACATCTTGATGCCAGTTATTGCATAGAACCGCTGGTTACATCCCATTTTGGGACTGGATGTTGCATCATTTTTGTGGATTTTGCTCTAGTAGAGCCAAGCCAGCAGCATCGGATATTGTGTTGGGCTGGATATTGCGACAACATATAATTGAGAGTTTAGTATGTTTTTGGGGACCAAAATCTTGTTAACATGTGCCTGAGCTGGACCAAGCCTGATGCCTGGCCAACCAAGAGAATAAACACACTCACTCGCTTTACTTGCATAAGATGAGGCACTACTTGAGGAGTTGGTCCCAGGTTGTTGGGACCACTAACTCTCCATCCCTCAACCTTGGAACCCCTTATATCAAATATACCTCAAGTCTCTCTGAGGTCTGTGTACCTAGTAACAGATTAAATACTTTCCCATATTGTACCCTTTTTCATTACAGTACTTTCTGTTAACCAGACCATACCTATATGTGTTTCTTGTACTTGCGATAACATTATGTATGTATATAGTAGGTCTACATTGTCTTAAATGGTCGAACTGAGGATGGATCTTGTGTGCCTGAGACCAATTAGGATAAATTCCATAAATTCTGGGTCTTTGTCATTGTGAGTTTTCATTATCACATAACATGTTCAGCACAAGGTATGCGCATTAACCAAAGGATGACTGTGCAACCAGTTTCTTAAACCTCCAGCATACTAAGTTGTTTTATCTTTAACCTGGCACTGATGAACCTACGTGGGGTGGCACTGTGCACCTGGGTAGAACAGCCATAGTGTCTACCTGGGAATCAAACTTTCTTGTATTTTCCTGTGCCTCACCATAGGAAGGACCCTAGTCCAACGAAGGTGAGGCACTGTCAGCCATAAAGGGGTGCCAGATCCCTACACGGTGTATGCACTGTGCTGTACCTGTAGGACAGCCCTACAGAAGCGGTTGATCATCTGTGACAGACATGTCTGCCTGGTCAGACAGACCTGGGTTCAGCAACAGCTTTTAAGCTAGACTGCAGAATTCTCTATTATACTTAGCCAGTCAGTATTAACTTTGAATTTAATAGTGTATACTGTAATCAGAAGTACTGTACTTTGATGATGTCAGTATTCTCACTCGTAATTTTACCTCTTCAGTGTGGAAGGTCTCTTCTATGATGAACAAATTAATTTGGTGATAAGAAGAATAAATGAAAGGGGCTATAATACTGAAGGGATTAACATATGACAAGTGAGTCTATCCAACCCATCCATTCCAGTGCAGTTAGATAGAGATAAATCATGTTGATGCACTCCACTGAGATTAAAACAGAATGCAGTTTATGAGAAGGATGATGAAAAACTCAATGCGAAGGATGATAAAAGTGTTTCTAAGTTTTATTTTTGTACCTCAGTGCTGTGTACGAGGTACAGCATCAACCCAAGTATTGGGTGTAGAGTCAACTTTAACAATGAACCACTGGAAGTTGCTCATCATTCAGTATAACTATAGCAGTTGACCAATCGATACTATATAGTGCCCAGCACTATCAATGCCTGCTGTTGCCGTAACCATTTGACTGCTAGAATTTCTCGATGAAATAAATTATATTTCTAGGTGTACCAGTAGCATAGAAAAGATTACTAGAAATCACTTTATTATATCTTTTGTTGTGTAGAGGATGATGATGATAATGATGATGATGTGTAGTTCTGTACAGTAATGTGTAATACATAAAAATTTACCCTTATTTTCACAATTAACTTTGTAAAAAAAAATTTTTGAAGAAACTCATCCATACCATATGGTCCTGAATTGCTTGATAAGAACTATTATCCTTGGTTCATAAAATGTCAATTAGCCTTCTATGTTGATCTGCTCGTAAGGATATGTTGGGCCCTTAAGATTTTTGCCAGTTTATAATGTCTTTGTTTTGAGAGTGTGTGATGAATTTAGTGTACGTAAGTTCTTGAATATTAAAAAAAACTGTAGCTAGCCTAAATATATATTGTGACTGTAAACCTGGGATACTTCATGGTATGCAATATGTATTGGTATTCTGATGTTTCAAACTGATGATACCCTGTTTCCCGTGTTCCCATGATATGAAGAACTTACAGCATACTTTTGAAAGTCTTCCAGTATGTGGATGAAAAGTGAAGGTAGTCTCAATTCCACTTTTATCCTCCAGTTTTGTAGCAGCCACGAGGCTTCTTATACTGTATTAGTACTGTAAATGGTGGGTACTTGACATTGAGGGTGCAACATAGCTCTTCCAGCCCAGTATATATATATATATTTTTTTTTATGCGAGGAAGAAGGAAGCAAAGGCCATGAGCCCGCAGTAACAGTTCCCTCCAAGAGAAAAACAAAATACAATAGAGAGCCAAATTCAAGATCCGATCATTTTGAGATGCCTGGACACACTGCGTTTGAAAGACTGGAGATCATAGGCAGCAGGAAATACAGACAGAGGGAGACAGTTCCAGAGCTGACCTGTTGCATAAATGAAAGACTGGGAGTAACAGTTAACTCTTGCATTAGAGAGTTGGACAGAAAAGGGATGAGAGTTTGCTGCCAGATGGGTGCTACACGCCCGTCGTAGAGGTGGAGGAATGCAAGCAGACAGTTCAGAGGAGCAGTGACCTTTAAAGTAGCGATAGAAAAGAGATAAAGATGCAACAGTGCAGCGAAGAGACAGAGGTTGAAGGGAGTCAGTAAGAGGAGGAGAGTTAATGAGAGGAAAAGACTTTGACTCCACCCTATTGAGAAGAGCTGTACATGGGGAGCCTTCCCACACATGAGAGTTGTACTCCACACAGGGGTGGATAAAACCCCTGTATAGAGTCAACAATTGTGCAGGGGTAAAGAAAGAGCGGAGTTGGCTTAGCACACCCAATCTCTTGGAAGCAGATTTTACAAGAGATGTAATGTGATCTTTCCAAGATAAGTCCCGAGTAAATGAAACCCCAAGCATGTTCAAGGATGATGCAGGATTAAGCTGAATATTATTAAACATTAGTGGGTATACCTGTGGAAGATTTTGTCGGGTTGATAGGTGTAAGAACTGAGTCTTAGATGCATTAAAAACAACCATATTATTTTTACCCCAGTCAGAGATACGAGCCAAGTCAGACATTAGGTGTGCCATAGCCTCATCCCTTGTTTGCTGAAGTAACTGTTGAGATGGGCGTTGCGGGAACAGAATGGAAAGGTGAAGGGTGAAGTCATCAGCGTATGAGTGGATAGGGTTAGATGTACAGCTT
The DNA here is from genome assembly GCF_032717465.1 of Coenobita brevimanus. Taxonomy (NCBI): domain Eukaryota; kingdom Metazoa; phylum Arthropoda; class Malacostraca; order Decapoda; family Coenobitidae; genus Coenobita; species Coenobita brevimanus. Next base: position 3,231,785 of record NC_137000.1, on the reverse strand, counting down.
AGAAGATCATTGATGAATAAAAGGAAGAGAGTTGGTGATAGGACAGAGGCCTGAGGAACACCACTGTTGATAGATCTAGGAGAAGAACGATGGCCGTCTACAACAGCGGCTATAGAACGACCAGAAAGGAAGCTAGCGATGAAGGCACAGATAGAAGGATAGAAACCGTAGGAGGGCAGTTTGGAAATTAAAGATTTATGCCAGACTCGATCAAAAGCCTTTGAGATGTCAAGTGCAATGGCAAAGCTTTCGCCAAAGTCCCGAAAGGAGGATGACCAAGAGTCTGAAAGGTAGGTGAGAAGATCGCCAGTGGAGCGTCCCTGACGGAACCCATACTGACAATCGGAAAGAAGGTTGTGATAGGAAAGATGCCTTAAAATTTTTCTATTGAGAATTGACTCGAAAACTTTTGAAATACAGGACGTTAAAGCAATTGGACGATAGTTGGAGGGTTGGGAGTGGTCACCCTTCTTTGGGACTGGCTGAATGAGAGCAAACTTCCAGCAAGAAGGAAAGGTACAAGTTGACAGACAAAGGCGAAAGAGTTTGCCTAGGCAGGGTGTAAGCACAGAAGCACAGTTCTTGAGAACAACAGGAGGGACCCCATCAGGCCCATATGCCTTGTTAGTACTGAGGCCAGTGATGGCAGAAAATACATCAACTGAAGAAATTTTAATGTTAGCCCATCTTTTTTAGTTGCCCTTTATGGCTTGTTTTGTGTATGTGTCTGTATCATTTATCATTTCTGTCTTTAATCCATTTTATTATGATGAGACCCAACCCAGTGTTACTTCCTCAAGATATGAGGGATGTGAGACTAAGCTACTGTAGTTCAGATGTAAAAATAGGAGTCTGACCTACTTTTAAAATACCAATTTTATGACAAAGTTTAGTCACCTCTGGAAGCTTTGAACCTATGCATATTAGACAGGATAGTGACTTACTAAATCTCTGATCATTTTATTTTTGCTTTGGAAGGACCTCATGTATTGGAGGTTAGAAATAAAGTCCATTAAGTCTTTTACTAAGCTAACAGCTTTTGTATTATATTCTGGTCACCCACTTATAATTTCCTCAGCTTGGAATGGAACTCATGGTGAAACTTTATTGAAAACGAAAGCATTTTTTTCTGCATGTATGTTGCAAAAACTAGTACTGGAGCTTTGAATTACTCCAGTATTTCTGAGGTGACAAGTGAACCAGCATCAAAATTCAGAAGTATACCGAAGCGGTGTAGTCATTAGATTATTTATGGAGGCACAACTAATTTTCCACTCAGTCTATTGGGTGAATTCTGTACCTTTCATCAGATTCTTCATGCATTAGAAATATGCTGTACTGTAATTTGAGTGTCACTGTAGTCAGTAACAGATTTTGTAATTTTTTAAATTTTATTTTAAGGACAAATGATAGAACAGGTTTGTTCACGTAACTAGAGTGGGAATGTATACTGTATGTGGGGAAGTAAAACTCATGTTATTTTTATACTATATTCTTTAGTTTTGTGTGTGTGTGTGTGTTTGGAATGAATATACAGTTGTGATCAAACTGCAATTCTTGTAGAATTTTGTTTTTGTGGAATGAAAATACACAACTGATCTAACTGTGATTCTTAAGAAATTTTTTTTTGGAGAATGAGCATACATTATTGATTTGACTGTGATAATTTCTGTAACAGATATGTTAGCCTTATGTAGCAGTAACAGTATTATATTGTGTGGTGTAAGTGAAATACATTGTGTTTGTAAAAATTTGAAAATTTGTACATCACTGTCATTCTTACTGTGATTCCTTGTACAGTGTACACAGAGGATGGAAAGAATTTGAGTTTGTCTCTTAGATTTCTTTGGACATAGAAATCAAAGGCAGAGGAGGCCCCATTTATAATCTTATTCATTTTGTATGATACAAGTGTCTGTAGTAGATTAAATACATACATACTTATTTACAGTTACATTTTGAAGAGCCTTGACCGTGGTAATCTATAAGTCTTGGTCACCTGATGGCGGTTCTCCAGGATGCTCAGTCTGTTGTGGGAACTTTGGTTAGGTTCTTTACCATGATGTGTTTACATAAAACTTTACACCATATCTTCGTCCAGTTAACATTTTTCATTTTGTCAGCATGTCTGAACCACCTGAGTCTTTCTGTTCACATCTCCCTAGTACATTAATAAAATCTGTACTTTAGTTCAGCATGTCCTGCCATGATAACTAAGCGGTCAGCATCACTTGCTGCGAAGCTGTTGTCCAGGTAGTGCCAGGATTTGAAAACTGGTACGAGCAGCAGGCATCGCTTGACTGAAGGGTACATCCCATCTTTACATTTACATTTATCTTAATGTGACAATACTGGTATTCATCCATGTCAACAAAGCCATCACAGTTTGCTTAAGCTTGTTAACATGCATCATCCTTCACTGGCAACAGTTTACTGTCATTCAACATGACATTTCTCCCACAGGTGGCAACATACACTTCCCCTACAGTGTATGGTAAGTGAGATTACATTCATTGTCAGAAGAGGCAGAAGTTCTTTGAGCTTCTTTCAGCTACTACTGATTCTTGCAGTAGAACTATCATCTGCTTCACTCCCAGCACTGATCATATCACCCTAATAGAAGAATTCCTTTACACAATCCTTTGAAACTATTGGCGTTTTTGTGATTCTCTTTGCTTTTATCACACTCAAACTTCACAGTATTTTGCAGCCCACCCTGTACAGTAATAAAATTTTATTGTACTCATATGGAAACTATTGGCATTTTTGTGATTCTCTTTGCTTTTGTCACACTCAAACTTCACAGTATTTTGCAGCCCACCCTGTACAGTAATAAAATTTTATTGTACTCATATGTTGTTACCAGTGCAGTTTGTAGAATTAAGTTACTGCCCACTTCCTCCCTATTTATAACACAAGGCTGTTCTCCAGTTATCATCTTATGGACATCATCCAAATTACTGACTGTTAACCAGGTTTTACCTACATTCACTTTCACTGTCAGGCCTTTGGCCTTATTACCATCTCTCTACTTCCAGAGGTTTCCACTGCTACCTTCCATACTTTCAACAGTCTGTGTTAGATAATCAGCATATAACAGCTCCCAGTGCAGTCCACTTCAGAACTTGAGTGACAAGGTCTCCAACACCTTAATGAACAGGAGTGGGCATAGGACAAATCACTGATGAATACACAGAAAATCTGTCACAATTTCACCACCCGCTCACACTGAAGCTATAGCTCCTTTGTATAGTTTTATGATCATTCTGTCAGTCGACTCATCAGCTTCTATCTTCATCATAACCCATTGCACCACCTCTCTGTGTCTTCTGCTGAAGACCACCACCACCATAAAAAAAAAAAAAAAAAAAGTACTGCTGTCTCCATTTTCAAAACTTCTTTTGGAGCCATCCAACAATAAAGGATGCATCCATAGTTCTCTTGCATGCATGAAACTAAACTGCAACATGAAGCTTAACTTCATTTCATTTATGTCATTCTCACCTTGATGATGCACTTAATCCCATACGGGGTGGCCACAAACAAATCGCCTCCACGTCTCCCTGTCCCCCGCCATTTCACTGCCCTGCTTGCAGCTCACACCGCCCTTTCTCATATACCTCTTCACTCCATCTCTCCATCTCATCCTCGGCCTCCTCCTTCCTCTCCCCCCTCCACCTCACTCACATACACTCTCCTCGTCAGTCTCTCACCCTTCATCCTCTCCACATGTCCAAACCACATCAGTGTGTTCCTCCCAAAGCTCCCCATCACATCCACATCCACACTACAACTCCCTCCCCACATCCCAACCCTCCAGCCTGTCCCCCCCATGAGACTCCACAGGCTCCTCCCAAACAAGCCACCTCCACTGCTTCCACTCATGACTTGTGTCCCCCCAACAACGTCCAAGCCCCACCGCCACATGCCAGAGCTGGCATCACAACACTCTCATGCAGCAATCCCCCCACTTCCATGCCCACCCCCCTGCTTCCCATCACCGCCCTTAAAGAACCAGCAACCCCCCCACCCCTACCCGCTGCACCCCCTCAAGCACCTCACCCTCCATCATCGTTATAATTATTCAAATATTGCCTTTTTCTTTACATATCATCCGTAGCCTAAAGGTTAGTAATTTCTTAATGGTACACTGATATAAATCACACTAGTTTCTTAAGCTTTGTTAACAGGAAGCACATAATACAGTCTCTCTCTCTCTCTCTCTCTCTCTCTCTCTCTCTCTCCATCAATCTATGTACGTATATTTGCTGAAGAATTATGACTAAGAACACTGATTATTTAGATTCTTTATTTACCATTCAGTACAATCCCCAAATCTATAAAGAAACGTTATCGCCAAAGGCCAAGCAGGGAAGGGTACAAGAGATACCAAACAGGGAAGAGTACTTGGGAGCAAAGGGAAAGGTACATGAGAGCAAAAGGATACACTGACACATACATGAGGCAAGTTATCGTATTGCAAGTATAAACACATTAGGCAAACACGGCACTGCGTTTTTCTATCGGATCAGTGTACATTTTCAAACCGTGCAAGACTGAGTTAGTGAGTGACGGATAGATTGGTGAGTGAGTGAAAATGTGAGAGTGAAGAAATGCATGAGCGAGGAGCGACAGAGTGAGTATGGAGGTTCATGAGTGAGTGAATAGTGAGTAAGGGGGAAGGGAGAGAGATAAAGTAAATAAATGAGCGATTGAGTGAGTAACGAGGAAGTGAGTCAGTGAGTTTGGAGGTGCATGACTGAGTGAGTGAGTGAGTATGGGATGTATGAGTGAATGAATGAGTGAGTGGTTGGGCGAGTGGAAAAGGGGGGAGGGAGAAGAAGAAAGTAAGTGAAAGAATGAGCGACAGAGTGATTGGGTGGCGAGTGAGCAAGTGGGTGACGACTTTGACTAAGACTATATTCTCGTGTCAGTCTATTGATACAAATTAATATTGAGGATGGAGGGATATCAATTGTAGGTCAAGTTATGGTGAAAAGAGTATAGTCAGGATGAAATTAAAACAAATGTTACATAGCATGATAAAAACGAATCTTTGTCTCGAACAGGAAGTCTCTGAACCCTAGAAGCTCCGAATCCCATTAGTCATCCTCTAACCGCGAGAGGGGGAGGACGCAGGATCTCTGTGTATATTTCGTCAGTGATAATTGTGTGTAAAAATCTTCCCTATCCTCTTGAAGTATGGAAAGGTAAGGGAGGATATTGTTCTTTAGTCCATTGATAACTACGAATTCTTTCAGCTGTGCCAAACATTTTGTATTAGTCTGAAAAAAGTAAAGGTACGGTGTGGTGTTGATGCGGGTGCGCTGGAAAGTGTTGGGATAAGCAAGATCTAAGGACTATAGTCTTCAGATCTTGGGGGAGAAGTATCCTGAGAGAAATTGGTCACGCGGGGAGAATGAAGAATGAGAGATTATCTATAGTTCTCCCACCTAAACTTCGACCAGAATTTCGCCCTACTGTAGTTTATATCAAGTAGGTCAGTGACAGGAAAAGACAATGCTACGGTCCTATATTTTTGCCATAATGATTCTTCTTGACTAGCATCATATTCCAGTGTTCTTATTGCTACAACTTAGTACTGGACACTGAGAGAAAGCAAACTTAAGCCAAGTTAGAGTGAAAGGAATATAGAAGAACGTATCCGAGTAAACTGGAAGGGGAGACGGGTAGTGGGAGACCGAGTATGAAGCGTAGGGATGCGGAAGAGAAATATATGAGCGGTGGTGGTGTGGGCTGGTGAGAGGACAGCCTGACGCTGGATGACAGAGTAACATGGAGGCAGTATGTCTTTGGCCACAGCTTCCGGGATTGGTTATAGATACAAGAAAAAGTACCGGGATATAAACATCATGTACAACTGTACAAAAAAGTATCGTTACGACGTTGTGCTAAACAATATGACAAACGACAATGGTTAAGGAAAAACAAGCAGAGGGCTAGGAAGCTGTTGGTAACCCTGCATATCCAACGATGTTGGTTATGCATGTGGTACAAGAGGCATTTCCTGTGTTTGAGGTAATGTGTCGATCTGAATGTATCAACCCTTCGGAAATAGCCATCGTAGTGTTCGTTACGTATCTATCGGACCCGTGAGTAACGATACTTTTTTGTACACTTGTACACTGTAGTAAGGGCCAGTCGACATAGTGTTTTGCTCTGTTACTTGGTTAGTTCGTCTCACAGTTTAACATAATCCTGGAGTATTAGCTTGAATCTGTATCTTTTTCTCTCAGTGTATTTTAGGTTCAGTGTAGGACAGAATTTTCTACTCGGAGGGAGAGTGATAGCCTGAGTCAACTATTTCCCATGCTGGCAAAGTACTAATGGGAGAGAGAGAGAGAGAGAGAGAGAGAGAGAGAGAGAGAGAGAGAGTGTGTGTGTGTGTGTGTGTGTGTGTGTGTGTGTGTAGGAAGAGCGATGCATGTGAAAGTGGAAAAGCTGTTTGCTCAGAAGACGAATGAAATCCAGAATTAGCCCTTCTCCATGCTGGTGAAGCTTCTAATGGGAACGGGGTGTTGCAGGAAAGCTAATGCAAATGGAAGTGGAGAACTGAGTATTGGGAGGGAGAGTAGTAAGCAGAATTAACTCTTCCCCATGCTGGCGAAGTACAACAGGGAAAGAGGTGTGTGTAGTAAGAGTGATGTTTGTGAAGGTGGAAAAATTGTAAGTACTGTTATGTTTATGAGTGTCAGTCTGCATATGTCATTGGTAGAACTACTATTGTGTGAATGTGTGCAAATATATGTCAACTGTGTTTTAACAGACTATGGACGATTCAGTAATAAGGAAATACGAGGCTTTATCCATTGTTGGAGATGACACACATACCCACACCTCCACACACATTGCCACACTTCGACACACATTGCCACACCTCCACACACGTAGACACACCTCCTCACACATAACCACACCTCCACACACATTGCCATACCTCCACACACATCGCCACATCTCCATACACATTGCCACACCTCTACACACGTTGACACACCTCCACACACATAGCCACACCTCCACACACATAGCCACACTTCCACACACAGCCACACCTCCACACACACACACACACACACACACACACACACACACACACACACACACACACACACACACACACACACACACACACACAGCCACACCTCCAAACAGCCACACCTACACCCACATACAGCGCACCCCAGCACACAGCCACACGTGCACATACACACAGCCACAACTCCATACAGACAGCCTCACTTGCACACCCACAGAAATACCGACACACACACTCAGCCAAACAGATACACACACAGCTATACCTCTACACACACAGCCACACCTCCACACACACACACACACACACACACACACACACACACACACACACACACACACACACACACACACACACAAAATCTAAAAGTCAATGAAATGAAACTAGATATACCCCCGCAAGTAGAACTGATTGCAGTAGAGATCAACACATCTGAAGGGAAAGTAATTGTAGCCAATTTGTACATGCCACCCAGATCAAACACATGGGAAAGAGACGAATATGAGGACCTGGCAGAGAGTACAATTCAGAGTTTAAGAGCATTACTACATAAAATGGAAGAGAAATCGGAAAGACTTATACTAACTGGAGATTTTAATACAAATATAAACTGGAATACTCTAGATATAAGAAGCCAAGAAAGCTGTTGGGACCAAAATCTCCTGGATCTCGTGCAAGAGTTTTTCCTAACGCAACATGTGAGGGAAACCACCAGAAAAAGAGGACTCGATGTACCTTCAATGCTAGATCTCATGTTTACTAGGCAAGAAAATGATATTGACAGTTTAATATATCACCCTCCACTCGGCAAAAGCGACCATGCAGTACTAAATTGCAACTTCAGGATAGCATATGACATAGTTAACAGCAATGAAAGTTAAGAAAAGAGCCTAAACTATAAAAAGGGAAATTATCATGACCTAAAGAAGTATTTCTTAGAAGTTGATTGGGAAAATGAGCTTAGAGGACAAGATTTAAATGCTGTATATAAAAAATTCTGTGAATTTTATGAAATAGGAGTCCAGAAGTACATCCCACAGCACAGAGAAGCAGATAAGAAAATACAGAAATGGTTCAATACAGAATGTAAAAAATCAAAAGAAAGAAGGGATTTGTTGTGGAATAGATACAGAAGACACAATAGTGAAAGGTCATATAATAATTACAAACAGGCAAGAAATGATTATACAAGAATAAGGAGGGAAGCTCAAAAACAGTTTGAGGAGGATATCATAAATAAAAGTAGTGATCAACCGAAGCTATTTTACAGCTACATCAGGAGCAAAACCAAAGTAAAAGATATAATACAATCCATTACGGACGAGGGAATCACCTATACACAAGAGAAAGATATTTGTGAAGCATTAAATAAGAATTTCCAATCAGTTTTTACAGAAGAAAAAAAGTTTGAGAGGGACTATGTGGAACATGCATGCCCACACATACTACCAGATATACAAATAGCAGAAAAAGTAATACAGGAGGAGTTAAGTAAATTAGACAAAGGAAAAGCAAATGGTCCTGATGAAATTTCATGTTGGGTGCTACGAGAATGTGCAAAGGAGATAAGTATACCATTATTTTTAATTTTCAAGAAATCCTTGAGTCAAGATAAACTACCTGATATTTGGAAGAAAGCAAATATTGTCCCCTTATTCAAGAAAGGAAATAAACAAAATCCACTCAACTACCGACCAGTATCACTGACCAGTGTTGTAAGCAAGGTATTAGAAAAGCTTATAAGAAAAGCTTGGGTAAATCATCTAAAAGAACACAATATGATAACAGAAAGTACAGTTTGGTTTCAGAAAAGGAAAATCATGTGTTACTAATCTGTTGAGCTACTATGACAAGAGTAACATACACAATACAGGAAAGAGAAGGATGGGTGGACACTATCTATTTAGATTTCAAGAAAGCATTTGACAGTACCACACCAAAGACTTTTATGGAAACTACCATCAAGGAGGAATTCGAGGCAAACTGTTTTGTTGGATGCAAGATTTTCTCATAAAAAGAGAAATGAGAACAGTACTAAGGGGAAACTACTCATCATGGAAAGAAGTGACTAGTGGAGTACCACAGGGCACAGTGCTGGCACCAATCATGTTTTTAGTGTATATAAATGATATAGACAGTAACACTGGAAATGAAAGCTATCTAAATATGTTTGCAGATGATGCAAAAATACAAAGGAGAATTACTAACACAGACTCTTGTAAAGAGCTACAAGAAGAATTAAATAAACTTCATGAATGGAGTAATACATGGCAAATGGAATTCAGTGTGGACAAGTGTCATGTAATCAAGTTTGGTAAAAGTGGAAAAAGACCTGATTGGGATTATACGTTAGGAAATAAAACCCTACACACATCAGAAAGAGAGAAGGACCTAGGTGTGATTATCAATAACAGACTATCTCCGGCTGACCACATCAGTGAGAAGGTACGGAACATGTATACACTGCTTGCAAATATGAGAATAGCATTCACATACATAAATGAAGACATGCTAAGAAGGATAATAACATCATTCATCAGACCAACCCTGGAGTAAGCATCAGTAGTCTGGAGTCCTCATCTCAAAAAACACATAGACAAGATTGAAAAAGTTCAAAGGGCCGCTACAAGATGGATACCAAGCTTAAGGGATCTAAGCTACGAAGAAAGACTAAATAAACTGAATCTACCAACACTACAGGAGAGAAGGAAAAGAGGTGACATGATAATGCTATATAAATGCATATCAGGGAAGGAGAAAATAGACATAAATGATTACTTAACATATGGGGAAGCATCAGCAAGAGGACACTGCAAAAAACTGCATAAGAAGAGAGGTGATAAAGACGTGAAGAAATTCAGTTTCCCAAACAGAGCAATTGATCGGTGGAATGCACTGCCGAATGAAATAGTGTGTGCCAAAACAATTCACAAATTTAAGAATCTGTACGATAAATATGGTTTAAGACACGGGACAGTACGATCTTGGCTCATTCCTGTAAAGATACAATTAGGTAAGAACAATTAGATAAGAACACACACACACACACACACACACACACACACACACACACACACACACACACACACACACACACACACACACACACAGTTACACCATCACACGGACAGCCACACCTCCACACACAGCCACAACTCCACACACGCAGCTGCACCTTCACGCAAACAGCCACACCTCCACACACACGCAGCAACACCGTCACACATACAGCCACACCTCTATGCACAAAGCCACACTTACACACACACACACACACACGCACACACACACACACACACACACACACACACACACACACACACACACACACACACACACACACACACACACACACACACACACACACACACACACACACACACACACACACACACACACACACACACACACGCACACAAAACCTCCGGATACCCCACCCATACCTAAGCATTCCCTACGCACATATACACACCCTACCAGTAGTACCCACACCCCCATACGCCCTACCCACACCTCCATAAACCCTACCCACACCTCCATAAACCATATCCACACCTCCATATACCCTACCCACACCTCCATAAACCATACCCACACCTCCACACACCCTGCACCTCTACACACCCTACCCCTTTACACACCCTACCCCACCTCCAAACAACTTGCCCACACCTTCACACACTCTATCCACACCTACCTATGTCTATACCTGCACGCACCCTACCCACACCTACACAAACCTCACCTATACCTACACACACCCAACCCACACCTTCACAAACTCTACCCACGCCTACCTATATCTATACCTACACACACCCTACCCACACCTACACAAACCTCACCCATACCTACATACACCTTACCCTCACCTACACACCCTACCCACAGCTACACACACCCTACCGACACCTATACACACACACCTTACCCACAGCTACACACACCCTACCGACACCTATACACACACACACCTTACCCACAGCTACACACACCCTACCGACACCTACACACCCTACCCACAGCTACACACACCCTACCCACAGCTACACACACCCTACCCACACCTACACACCCTACCCACACCTACACAACCTTACCCACACATACACACCCTACCCACAGCTACACACACCCTACCCACACCTACATACACCCTACTCACACCTACACACATCCTACCCACACCTACACACACCCTACCCACACCTATACATACACCCTACTGCCTACACACACACACACACACACACACACACACACACACACACACACACACACAACCGACATTTTCTTTGTTTTTTTTTTCTTTTCCTTTCATACTTGTTCCCGTCAGCCTCATTCCTAACAATAAGTTGCAATTTACAATATACTGACACTCTCTCTCTCTCTCTCTCTCTCTCTCTCTCTCTCTATTTATATACAGTGTATATATATATATATTTCCACACCTACGCAAGTTTGCACGAAAGGAGTGTTAATCAGATGCAAGTGAAAGTCAAGACCATGTATGGACACACTACGTTAGAGGAACAGAGTTGGAAAGGAAGGAGACAGGGAGACAGGCAGAAAGCTCGAGTGTAGGTTTTGGGAATATAGGTGAGTGTTTACAATACATATTGTATTTTCACATCATTTCGTCAGCCTCTTCATTCTCATGATGTCTTTCTTGTATTTTCTCTCAGTAGACAAGTTTGCTGAACTTAGGTTAGATCTCTCGCCGTCAGAGTGATGCGAACTGTGTACAGTGACCCCATAACTGCAGTGAATTGCTGCTAAGGTGATTAAAATAGTCTGGTGATAAAATGAGAACCAGGTGTCACAGTAGGGTTTGGTTCCATAGCACATCTCCCCTACCAGCTTGCCTCTGCATCTGTCACGTTAGTATAGACGATATTCACTAGTAGATTAATTCATCCTTCTCTCTCGTTGTCCTAATCTCGCACTTTTACTCCCTTATCATCAACTTCATCAACATCATCTTCACCACTACTGTATTATATAGTGGGGTGAGCCATTTCTTTTACATATGACTTATAAAATATAGGATGTGTTGCACTGCATGCTTATAGGATATGGCAGTACGATAGGCCTGCTAAATGCAAGTAATAGTAGAAATAATTGTGTGTGTGTGTGTGTGTGTGTGTGTGTGTGCGTGTGTGAACTTGAACCCATTAGCTGTGGTGGTGTATCTTCAGCTAACATAAATAAAATCGTTTGCTGTTTACTAAAATAGACATACTTTTTTCGGTAATAGAGTTCATTGGGCATAAATCGTTCTCGGTCAGAAGGAGTTAGTGTTTCTGTCCCGTCATCTTGAGAGGGTCTTCTTAAGCTCCATGAAACCGTCTGTAGCTAGCAAAGAGTAGGAGTAAAAATCTGATGATGTCAGCAGATTGTTCCCGCTGCCCTACGTGCCACGGTTCGCGTCCTGGAGGTGGCCAGATGTTTTGATATGTAGACGTTACCAGGGATAATAACCCTCTTTGGACGTAACCAGGGCGTAGGTTGGTGTCCTACCCTTAAATGTTCCAGACAAACGGTATCCTAGTCTCGTGCACTTCTCCCCAGCCCTACCTTACCCTGCTCTATCTACCTTATTTGACTCTTTTACCACTATAACACTATTTTTTCCATTTTCTTCTTCCTACCTGGAGACGATTTTATTCAGCTCTGGAGGGATTTTCACTACCAAGGGACCTCCTTATCTGAAAAAATCGTGTGGTTAGTTAGAACAAAGTAAATTGCTCCCGGTCAGAAGAGGTCAATGAGTGTGTCCCATCATCCTGAGAGACCTTTCGTAAGCTACAAGAAATCATCTGAAGCTTGCAAAGAACAAAAATGTTGTCTGCTGATTGAGTGCGCTGTGTCCTAAGTGTCATTGTTCGAGTCCCGGTGGTGGCCAGATGTTTTTATATCATGTAGACGTCATCAAGGCAAAGTTTGGTGTCCTACTGTTAAATATTCTGGACTAACGGTAGCCTAGCCTGGTGCCTATACGCTCCAATAAATAGGATTTGACAGTTACTTGCATTACTAATCATTGCGCTCGCGCACGCACACACACACACACACACACACACACACACACACACACACACACACACAGTTACAAATATTTCAGTAATTCTTTATGGCGTTTTTAATTAGTGTATGGAGTGATGTTTGTTTAGTAACCACACACACACACACACACACACACACACACACACACACACACACACAGTAACATATATTTGAGTAATTCTTTATGGCGTTTTTAAATAGTGTATGGAGTGATGTTTGTTTAGTAACCACACACACACACACACACACACACACACACACACACACACTAATATGCATAACAATATTTCATTCTTCGTATCATCGTATTATACTTCATAATCACTGTACTCTGTTTCAGTAATGTGTCTGTGTCGTAATTAATAGGCTATGTGATTGAATTAAAAAGTTTCATATTTTATTTTCATGGTCAATTTGAGATGAAATATATTGGTATGGTCTGCTAGAAGTTAAAAGTTATTTAGTTAATTTGCTGCGAATAACTCAAAGAATGAATGTATGAATGAATGGTAGATTGGTCTGTTAATTAATAACATTGACTCTACCTAAATGAATAATTGATTGACTGACGGACTAACAGAAGCAGATACAGTCTACTGAGAGATAAGTTGATGAGCAGATGACATAGTTCACTCACTGATTGTTTGGTAGATACTGTAGGTTGACTGATGACTAGATTAGATAGCCAAATTACGCTCTACAGTATATTGACAGATTAATTAACAGGCTTCCCATGCCTACGGTGACATGCGTTATATTATATTCTTGCTACCTTCAGACGATTTTATTCGGCTTTAGGTAGCCTTGTTTTATGGAAGGGCTCAAAGTACCTCGTATCTAATCCCCCCCAGTTCAAAAAATAACCTACAAAATTTTGCTCCTCGTGCTGAAGGGGTTTATATTTATTGTTAGCATGACTGAAGATACTGAACTATATATATGAATTTCCCTACACTATTGTACGTTACCTTTCCCGACCCTACGTTACCCAACTCCAATTTTCCCTTCCTAGTCCTATGCTAACTTTCCCTACCTTGAACTACCTACCCTAACATTCCCTACACTACCCAACTCTGCCCTAGCATTCCCTGCCTTACCCTACCCTACCCTACCCTAGCATTCCCTACCCTACCCTACCCTAGTATTCCCTACCCTACCTTACCCTAACACTCCCTATTTACCCCACCGAAACCTAACTTTCTCTACCTTACCCCACTCTGACTTTCCCTACCCTACCCTACCCTAACATTTCCTACCCAACCTTACACTAACATTCCCTACCCTACCCTACCCTACACTAACATTCCCTACCCTACCCTATCCAAACCTAACTTACCTTACCTTACCCTAACATTCCCAACCCTACCTTTCCCTGACTTTTCCTCCTCTACCCTAACTTTCCCTACCTTACCTTACCCTATTGTTCTCTACCCTGCACTGCCCTACCTCATGCAGCCTACCCTACCTTATCCTGCCATAGCCGGCCCAAGCCTACCCCACCGTACTCTAATCCCCTTGCCACTTTAACATTTTCTTTTTTCTGTTTCCTTCTTTCAGCCTCCAGACGATTTTTATTCAGCTCTGGAGGGACTTTTTCAGTAGGGGTTAAGTACGGGCATTATCAACCCTTTCACTTGCAAGGAATCTCCTAAACTGAATTAAATCGTGCAATTAGTTAGATTAAAGTAAATAAATCATTCTCGGTTCGAAAGGGTTAATGTGTCTGTCCCATCATTCTGAGAGGGTTTTCTGAAGCTCCAGGAAATCGTCTGAAGCTAGCAAAAGTAAAAATATCGTCCGCAGATTGATCATGGTGTGTACTGCTCGCCACAATTCGAGTCCCGAGGTGGAAAGATGTTTTTATATCATGTAGACGTTTTTATATTTTATTGTTGCCACCTTCAGGCCATTTTAATCAGCTTAAGGTAACATTATCCTGCGGTAGGACTCAATGAAATTTATATCTAACTCCTCCAGTTCGAAAAATTGCCTCCAGCAGTGCGTCCTCGTGTTGAAGGGATAATTTTCTTATTGTTAGACTGACTGATTATATACTGAATTACATATACAGGTATGACTGATTGATTCATTATTATTATTATTATTATTTCTTTATCAGGCTGACGCCCAAGGGTCCTAGATTGGCTGACTATAGTTGAGACTTCCCTGGTTGAAGGCTCCAGGCTTCATTCGGTCAAGAAAACCATGGACTTCACGCATTCCACGCTCAAGATGGCGCCACCGCTGGATTCCAGGGAAGAGAGAACGTCCAGCGGATACTATGTAGTTTTTATGTTGTTTAATCACTGTAACTAGGCGGAGTTTTTCGTCCTTTTGTAGCTTACTTCCGTAGCTCAGTGGCAGAGTGAGACAATACTATGGCTCTGCATCCTTTCCATTGCACTTCTGCGTGACTAGCATCGTATTCTAGAGTTAATGTATCGTTACATGTCAGAAACCATAATGGAGAGAGGGCATTTATTTTTCCGCCTAGTTAAAGTGAACAAATTATAGGACATTGTTATTTCTCTCAGGCTCCTGTGGCCCACTCAACCGGACTAAATCGTCTGGGGTCAGTTGGAACGCAATATACTTGAGTTATGCCAGTATTGTGAGACGGTTAATGGTGACTGTATTAACTCCCTCAGGCTCCTATGACTCACTCAGGTGAATAAAATCGTCTGACTCAGCTGGAATGGTTACTAGAGTAGTCCCGAGCATCAGGGGGTTAATAATTGCCTACGTCATCAGGGGGTTAATAATTGCCTACGTCATCAGGGGGTTGACGTAGGCATTTATTAACCCCCTGATGCTCGGGTCTACTCTAGTATTCCATTCCAGCTGAGTCAGACGATTTTATTCACTTGAGTGAGTCATAGGAGCCTGAGGGAGTTAATACAGTCACCATTAACCGTCTCACAATACTAGCATAACTCAAGTATATTGCGTTCCAGCTGACACCAGACGATTTGGTCCAGCTGAGTGGGTCATAGGAGCCTGAGAAACAACGAATGCAAATAAAATGGGGGGCTATAAAAAAATTTTATGAAGCGGTATTGGAAAATTGGACTTGTTAATAAAACCCCCTTCCATATCTCGTCGTATTTTTGTGTATATATCCTCTGTGGCTGTTGTGTGGTATGGCGTCTGTGTGTGTGTGTGTGTCAGGTGGAGTCTGTATGTCAGTCTAAGTGTCTAGTGTACGTAACTACAGTGTGAATGTTTGAGCTGTGTGTATACGTTTCAATGGAGTGTATGTGACGTGTAATGTTGGTGTGTGCGTGTTTAAGTGCCCATGGAGCCTTCAGGAAAATCTGCTATGCAAATGTTCCTGTTTTCCAACAAAGAGCCTTCTCTATGAGAAGACCCTTCAACATTTTAAATATTCCTCTATCTCACCGGGAGTTGAACCCGGGTCCACCTGCTTAGCAGGCTACCTCTTTACTAACTCTGCCACCGAGGCTCCAAGAAAGTTGCGTCTGGAACCTGTACTGTATTTTATTTATTTGGTATCAGAAATAAACAAGGAGAAACTGAAGTATAACGAGCAAAATGTCGGTAAGGAAGATGTATTATTCATTCTTCAGAGCCACTTAGAACACACCTCAGAGTGTGATTTAATGAGAGTCACGAAGAGGTACTAAGGATATTATGTAGAGCCGAAGCACTTTTTATTTTCTTTTTTTCCTCCATTGAAGTAAGTAAAACGAGCTGCAAAGAGAGGACCTCTTCAATCAAAATGAAAAGTGCAGTGTATCTACTTACATGTAAGGACAAATAAAATGCAACTTAGTAAATTGTTTCTTCCTTTTTTCCTGTTTCGTTTCTTCTGAAAATTCAATACGTTCTTTAACCCCTTTATTCGAGTGTCCTTGGTAGATTATTCTTGCTATCTTGAATTTTTTACCTATTTGTATGTGTGCAAAAAGGAAAATTATAAAATCTATATTACTATGCTCTTTTGAGTTATCTACCCTGATTTAAGAAATGGAATTTTTCTGAAAAAAAAAAAAAAATTTACCATGCAAAAATTCTTAAGTCTGTGCTCCAGCAATAAACAAAAACTGGAGTTTTATCATACTTACCAAAGAAGATTCAGATACTTCAGATATACTTTAAAATCCTTGGACATGAACTATTATATTTATCCATGGTGCTCAGTTTATAACCATAAAAATTTGAGCTTATGCCCTGGAAAAGTGAGCCTCACTACCCATCCCTAGCTGTATCAAAGTCTTCAGGTTTCTTTGAGTTTTTGGCCCACATTCAGAGTTGGTGCACACACACCACAAAGCCAGCCAGAAGACAGGGCGTGTGTGCTGCTGGGCAATCCCCAGGCCCTGTCTTTCCCCGTACTATTTTTTAAGTCAGCCCAAGCCCCACTGACAGGGTAACGTATAGCCCGGCCTGCACTATAGGTGCAGGAAATCTTTAAACGAACGAACAAGAGTTGGTGATGAGCTTTGATATAGGGGAACAGTGTCTACCTGATTCGAAAACTCTGATGAAATTTTGGCATACACGACTAT